>NC_092240.1:16072500-16112500 GCF_036320965.1 Panulirus ornatus | reverse complement strand
GTCACCAGCCACACCTCGTGTTGTCACCCCGCCCAGCCCGTGTTGCCAGCAGCGGGGTTTTTGTGAGGTATGATGGGGGGGAGAGGGGGTAGGTTGAGCAAAACCTGCCCTCTCCGTGTTCCGTCACTGGCGGGCGCAAAACCAAGAAGCCTCGGCGAGGTATAATGCGCGAAGTGACATAATGGCAATATATGGTCCTTAAAAATATTAAGCAGGAGAGTTTTAAACTCGCACGGAGGGGGGGGTGTTGTCTGGGGACTTTTGTGGCGCTGAAGGGCGTCCCAGAGCGTGGAGACAAGGGCAGCACTGTGCGGCAGCTATGCAGCGTGGGAATCGTCCGTCTCATCTCAGCACCGCGCCGCCACCCACCACCGCCCACCCTTCCTACCAAGGGTTCTGTGGCCCCCACTATTTACACACATTCCTTCCTCTTAATCTCATCTTTAGAACTCATCAATTGCCTCCAGATACGAAGCAATGCTCTGAGAGGAAACGTGGCGGGGTGCGCGGTTGCTAAGCGGCTGTTACCAGACAAGACTCTACCGTTATTCAAAGGACCTTAAACTTGCTAGGATATCAGTGAGCGATGCAAGAGCTTCTTTCTGAACGTCTTCTTCAGATTCTTCATCTTTGGCGACCATGCTCGTATTATTTTTTCTTTTTTTCAATCCAAGGTACAACAAAAGTCTGTCCGAACGTAAGACAGAAACATGATGACACACAGAGCGGCAGTTCTGAAGAGAATGTACAGTATACGAGATGGCTTAATTGACGGAGTGATTCAATGGACAGAAAGCCAAGCGGTGGGAAGGAGGGCGACATCCTGGAGCGAACGCTCTTGTTTTACACATCCCTGCAGTACAATATATTGCTATATGTAAAATACTGGACCAATCCCCTGGGCATGGGCTCTCTCTCTCCTGAAGTCACTGGTTCCGTCGACTCGCTCAGAGCGAAAAACTCTTAGCCTCTTAATGAGGCAAGTTGTAGCAACGGAGGTGGTTGTCTGACGGTGTTCGGAGCCGCAGGTTAAGGCACTGGTAACATGATAGGGTACGGTGAGAAGTATAATTAAGACGTTATAATGTGGCCACTTGTTGGCTTATGACCACCAACAAGTACTTCTTGTTTAGTGGAGAATACAGCCCGTCGTGCAACCCAGCGTGTGGGAAGCTGGTTAGGCTAGGCTAGGCTACGTTAGGCGGTGGCGGTGGTGGTGGTGGGTAGCTAGGCTGGCAGACGGGAGGGAGAGTGAAAAAGGACAGAACTAACGTCATGTGAGGCTCCACACGGCTGCCTCCCACACCTCAATTACTGCCCAACACACGGGCGCCCACACACAGGCGCCCACACTCACACTCGCCCATAGGAACGAAATACTTTGTAGTGCAGTTGATAAGACACATGCTGGGAGTGTGGGCACCTAGGACTCCTCCTCTCCACTCGCACCGATGGTAATGTACACACGTATGCCTTGGTCTGGGGCCCTATGTTGCTCTACGATGGTGTCGAGGGTCCGGAACTTTACTTTACAAGGGTTTCGAAGGTCTTCAATTTCCACAGCTCGATCTGGGACCTTACCTCACCTTACAATGGTTTCGGAGGTCTTCTGTACCCTAGCAATTCGGGATTAGATAAAGCAGCCGTGTTGCTTCTTTGTTAAATAAGACTGTTGGAGGCCGCGGCACGTAGAACTAAGTATCCACTATATATATATATATATATATATTTTTTTTTTTTTTTTTTTTTTTTAAACTATTCGCCATTTCCCGCATTAGCGAGGTAGCGTTAAGAACAGAGGAATGGGCCTTTGAGGGAATATCCTTACCTGGCCCCGTTCTCTGTTCCTTTTGGAAAATTAAAAAAAAATAATGAGAAGGGAGGATTTCCAGCCTGATGTGTAAGTCCTGCCCAAGACCACCTCATGACAATGAAAGGGAACTAGTTTGTACAATCGTTTTTTTTTAACATTCGTCTAATGCGTGATAGGGCGATTTCAGTTTTCGTGATGGCTGCCGCTGATGATTACTCCGTAACCATAGCCATGAAGAGAACTCCACCTTCCCCGCGACTAAAGATCAACATAAACAAAAGCTTTTTCTACGTGTGTGGCAGGCAACGTGGATCCTGGTACTGGTTTACGGTCAAGAACAGTTGGTGGCACTGTCAAGGGGAGGAGGGGTCACCTTTCCTTACCTTTAAGATATTTTCGGAGGTCGTCTACCCCCACAGCTCGGGCTAAGTCCGAGCTGCTGGGTTAGGTTGTTGGTCGACCAAGATGTTCGAAACTGCGGCTCACAGGCCTACGGAACCACCAAAGTCTGGCTGGTCTGGTACACTTAGTAAGACACTTAGCTGTGGATTTTTGGACCTCTCTACTGTACAGCCCATAATGTTCCTTGATGGTTGCAAGCGATGTGTTCAACAGTCTTGGGCTTCGAAAGTGTACAGTGCTATCTCGTATTTGCCGACTGAACCTTCTGATTTCAGTGGTGCCATTCTACCATCTTCCATTTCTGCCGTGCCAACAGGAAACTAATTTTGAACGCAGGATGGAGACCGTGCCTTCCTGGGCTTTACCAAGCCGATCCTATGATATATATCTTCTGTCTGCACTCAGGAGAGTACCACTTCAGCAGGGCTTTCAGCATTTCCCTGTACTTCAGCACCTTAAAAGTGTGTGCGCGGACGGTGGAAGGTCTTTGTACAATTTCTACCATTGCAATGTCGCCCGACCTGAAAAAAAGATGATGGCAAACAGAATTCTATTTGGGGCAGTATCGGTAGCCCCAGAGGAGCACCACCACTGGGTCCTTCCTCTCTTGTCTTGAAGGTTGGAGTCAAGTTGACGACACTATCTGAGGGGTATGGGGTCAAGGCCTGTTAGTGACACTGTCAGAAGGGCGGGGGGTCAAGGTCACTCTGTGGCACTGTCAATAGGGTAAGGGGTCAAGATGAGTGTGGCACAGTGCGAAAAGTAGGGGTCAAGGTCAGTTTGTGGCACTGTCTGAGGGGCAAGGGTCAAAGTCAGTAGGTGACATTCTCAGACGACTGTAAACTAAGTCTATCATATAATTTCTCTTCTCTGATCACTTCTTTATTATGAACTTCAAGGCAACAAAATCCGTATATGTCACTTAACTAAAATTTAAGAAAAATAACGTTGTACCGACTTAATCAGCAGTTGTACTTTCGTGCTTAAGGGTCGTATGGTACATGTTCAAGGCGTTAAAAGCACAGAAAAAGGAATGGATTTGGTCGTCCCATTAATACTACTCGTGCACCCTACGGTCAGGCTGTTGAGTCTATGTGATAAGGACTGTGTTCTGTTGTAGTGATGATCGTCTGTACTGATGTGTCTTGTGGTGCTACTGTTGGGTATGTGTATGATGAGTACATCCGTGTGTGTGTGTGTGTGTGTGTGTGTGTGTGTGTGTGTGTGTGTGTGTGTGTGTGTGTGTGTGTGTGTGTCATTACGAAGCTACTGTCAATCATAAGTCGTGGCGCTGCAGCGATGGGGGTGATGGTGCGTTCTGTGAAGGTGCTGCCGCGCTGGTGGCGAGTTGGGGGTGTGGTGGCGCGTATGAAGGAGTGGCGGTGGTGGTGGTGGTGGTGGTGGTGGTAGTGAAGTAGTGTCAACGTTGAGGTATGGTGGCGGTGTTGGTGTCAAAGCTGGGGGGGTTGTGGTAACGCGTGTGGTGGTGGTGGTGTTGGGTGGCGGGCCATGAAGACGTCAGCAGGGCAGCAATGCAGTCGTCGCATCCCGGCCGGGTCCACCGCCTCCCTCCCTCACTCTGGCACCCGCTAATCCCCGCTTGTTGCTTCTTCCCTTGTGATGACGGCTTTACCCTCGCGTGCGCTCCCTCAACACACACACACACACACACACACACACACACACACACACACACACATTCCAGGCAGGAATATGGGAGAGACTCCTTCGATGCCCAGAAAAGGACCCCAGTGGAAGGAAAAAAGGTACGCATAATAGGGAAGTCTTCTTGAAATAGGTTGGTTGGGGTTCACCACTGGCGTGCCGCAGGGTTCACTCCTGGAACCGTTGTTCTTCTTGATCTTCATAAAATAACAAAAAGGGTTGGAGTCGTACCTGAATATGTTGGCGGATGATGCTAAGGTCATGTTGGAATCACTTAGGAAGACTTCATCACCTTATAAGATGACTTAGAACAACTCCAGAAGATGAAAGCTCTGAAGCATGGTTCACAAGTTCAGCCCGGGTTACGGTACAGTAAAAAGTTCACGATATGAATATTATCCAAGAGGGTAAACGCTGTAGGAATCTGTTAGCAAGGAAGACAAACCATCGGTGGGCAAATTGTATACATGACTATTAACGAATCAAAATACATGAATAAAGAAATGCCTTTCAGACCGTTCATATCGTCCATTAGGCCAAAACCACTACATGGTTCTTCAGTTTGGTCTCCGCATTCAAAGAAAAACAAAAATACGAACAAGGAAGGTTCAGAAGAGGGTAACAAAGATGGTACTAGACATATGAAATCCGAGTATCAGTGAGAGGTAACAGGCCTTCATTTTGTCCATTGAGAGACGAGTAAGGGGTGACTTGATACCAACCTTTAATGTCTTTCAACCAAACCTCCAAGTTTTTAAACCAGTCTGATGATGCCAACAGGGATGTCAGTACTGATGTAAATACACAGCAACCAGAAGCCATGACGTGAAATCATACAAGAAATAAGTAAATTATGAACACTGGATGACGGGAATAAACTGAGTGATGAAATTGTGAATGCTGTCAGTATACAAAAGATTAAAAGGTGGTTCAAGTGATGGAGTTCAAAGAGGGTAAAATTCCATCCCAGTAACGTACAAATAAATGATTACATGTACACACATATTATACTGATCCACCCGCCTCTCTTTAACCTTAACCTACACCTCATTCGACAGATCTGGAGGAAGCTACTGCACCATCTGCGCCACCGTCACCACCTGCCACCTGAGATCCCTCGTCCCGGAGTGTCAGTTCGGCACCAAAACAGCACAGCACTGAACCAACAGGAACTCGCACGGACCGCCACCACAACAATAACAACCTCACTACAGCCCTTGCGAACACATTCATTAATTAGTAAATCATACATCAGCTTCCACCTTCACATACCACCCGTAAAGAGCGTGTGAGACCCACACTATTACCCATACCTATATGCAACGTCGTACGTATCTTCTCTATATACGTTTAATTTCAGGTTGAAATTGTTAAATCATTCTTCTTTTCTCCATACTTGTTCGTCGTTCCCCGCGTTTGCGAGGTAGCGTTAGGAACAGCCAAAAGAAGAGGCCGCATTTTGCTTACATCCATTCTCCAGCTGTCCTGTGTAATGCACCGATACCACAGCTCCCTATCCATATCCAGGCCCCACAGACCCTTCCATGGTTTACCCCCGCCGCTTGAAATGCTCTCATTATCACTATCATTATCATTATTGTTATTATCATTATTATCATTATCATTATTATCATTATTATTATTACTATTATTATCATTATCATTATTATTATTATTATTATTATTATTATTATTATTATTATCATTATTATTATTACTGTCATTAGTATTGTATCAAAACAAATAAACCTGCTCAGCCCATTCTATCCTGCCATACAACTTACGATGATCCTCCTTGTTAGTTAACTGTTGTTCATATCTATCTATCTATCTATCTATCTATCTATCTATCGCATCAACTGAGAGAGAGAGAGAGAGAGAGAGAGAGAGAGAGAGAGAGAGAGAGAGAGAGAGAGAGAGAGAGAGAGAGAGAGAGAGAGAGAGAGAGAGGGGTGGGGGGAGGCGGAGGGGCACCACCCTGCACGGCGAGAGTACAACTGGGGTAAACTAGCCAGTAAGAAGCGAGTCAAGTATGTAGTGTGTGGTAACGTGAGGGATGGAGGGGGTGTCGGGGGGTCGGGTCTTTGTCCTGCAGACGGCCAGGGACACCACCGCTGGCTGGCTCCCTGACGCCCCTCCCTCCTCCTCACCCGGGAGGGGGGGAGGTAGAGGGGAGTAGTGCGTGTGTGGGGGGAGGGGAGGGGGAGGCGATGCCAAGCCTCCCGCACCACATGTAACTTCTTGAACCCCTCAGATGCATCTCCACCGCACTACACGCATATATAGTAACCTTCCTCACGCATATCCCGCCGTCTCCTCCCCACACGCAACTCCCCCACCCCCACCCCCACCACAGACCACACGCAACCCCTCTCATCACACACACACACACACACACACACACACACACCGCAGTAAATCACACACACGCCACAGTACATCACACACAACATTCCTCTACCATCATCACCACGACGCTCTCTCTCTCTCTCTCTCTCTCTCTCTCTCTCTCTCTCTCTCTCTCTCTCTCTCTCTCTCTCTCCCCATTCCCCTCTACGACACACAAACACACACACACACCCACTGCTCATCTTTGTCCTCGTGTCTCTGTCGCTTCAGCTACCGAGCAGGGAGGGACGACCAATCTGCAACACGACCCAAAACTAACCGTACAGGTTTTCACGACCTCGTACGAGGCTCTCAGAGGCGACCGTTGGGTTGGGTGGGAGGTGGGTGGGTGACCGAGCATCGCTTGTGAGAGAAAGATACAACGTACACTTAGCCCCTTGAGCACGACGGTACGATCTGGTATGACCCTTGAGCACGACGGTATGATCTAGTAAGCCCCTTGAGCACGACGGTACGACGCTTGAGTACGAGGGTACGATCCTTAAGAAGGGTGGCCTAGCTTTCTGACCTAACCCTTGAAGGTCAAGTCCAGAAGTCAACCACGAGAACAATGCACCCCCCACCCCCTTACAACTCCCCAACACACACACACACACACACACACACAGAGGCACGCACACACGCACGCCTACTCCTTACACAAATACCCTTGACTGGTACAATCCGATGGTGAATTACCTCAAAAACCCGGCAGCCTGGGTTAACGGACGGGACAGAAGACGGAGAGGAACCTGTGGAGGGGACTCCGCCTTGGACACACACTTTTATACAGCTTGGACGAGAATGGCGGCGTGGCTAGGCTAAATATATGCACTGGAGAACCAAGGTTTTTGGATATAGACGCGTGTGGACCAACCTTCACTGAAAATATCTTCAAAATACTTAGACGAATGAATCTGTTAATAGCAAAAAGTGAAAACTCGGAAGGCTGTGGGGGGAAGGTTTAACGTAAATGAATGGGTCTAGGTTGAGTTAGGCGTATGTATGAACTGCAATGGGGGTGACGCGCGTGACGAGAAAGTCCCAGTAGAAGCTAGGATAGCGCAAGAGTGGAAGAGTCTGAACAAATTTTCAAAAAGAGCAGGAATACGCCATGTTAGAATACGGAGGGTAAAGTTTAGCTTTGATAAAGTTGCGAATAAGGTAAAGCGAGGTCAGGTTAGGTAAAGCTACGCTAGGTTAGGTTAGGTTAGGTTAGATAAAGCTAGGCTAAGCTAGGCTAGGTTAGGTTAGCTAAAGCTCGCTGAGGTGAGGTTAGGTTAGGTTAGTTAAAGCTAGGCTAGGCTAGGCTAGGCTAGGCTAGGCTAGGCTAGGTTAGGTTAGGTTAAGTTACGTTATCATGAATTATATAGTAGGTCCTGCTGAAGACTTACTCACACAGGCTCCAAATGTGAGGCTTTTACAAAAGGTGAAATGGGAGGATCTAATCTGGTTTTCACGTACTTTCATCATCCAACTCAACGTGAACTAATACGATGAACTGGACTGAAACACGGGAATTCAACATATTCCAATACGATGAACTGGATTTAAAGCAAGTGAATTCACATACTCCAATATACTGAACTGGATTCAAAACAGTGAATTCATCATATTCCAATATATTGTACCGGATTGAAAACACGTGAATTCAACATGTTCCAATATGTTGAAGTGGATTTAAAGAACGTGAATTCAACATATTCCAATATGTTGAACCGGATTTACAGTACGTGAAAACTGAATTAGTCAGACACAACACGTTCGTTTGGCTCAGATCCTCCTACTTTTGTACGAACAGCTATGAACAGTTGAAAAAAAAAAAAAGTAATCATGACAATAGTTACGAATAGTTAAAAAAAAAAAAGTAATCATGACAATAGCTACGAATAGTTAAAAAAAAAAAGTAATCACAAAAGGAATTCTAAAACAATACAGATATTTTCTCGGTCAACTGTCCATATAATTTGTTCTCGACAGTACATGTATTCTGTCCACCTTCGTGTTTGCACTGAACATCCCATACATCACTTCGGCCCATTAGTGAGAATATCACTCTCCTCAAATAAATAGTCTCCCTCCCCATCACACATCATATTATAGCTCCCTTCCTCATACCATCTATACACGTAGACTCTCTCAAGGCCTTTTAAGTGATAATCAGCGTAATTTATTGACTTGAAAAATAAAATCGTCCAACAGTACGTTTTCTACGACCACAAAAAATGAACCATACAGGAGGGACTTATCTTAATCAGCCACAGTGGCATTACCTCACGTAAATCACATTCCCTTACCTTTAATAAACAAGTGATAAAACTAAAAGTCTTACACACATAAATAAATCATCTTATTCAGAAGTCCCGGCGGCGGTCACAGACTTTGAAAGAAAATGTGGTACGGATCATCCTCGTCACGGTCCGGGGCCCCAGGTCCCATTGAAATTCATTGGCAAATCCTCGTGCGGGAGGTGTCGCAATATCTGGCGACTTACTCAACCCCCTGACTCACTGTGTATCATCGTCAGGGACTCAGCTCCAGCAGGGTCCTCCTAGGTCCTTGGGAACTTACATGTGGGGGGGAAGAGAGTACATGCGAGGGAGGTGCTTTATGTAATAATAAACTCTCTCTCTCTCTCTCTCTCTCTCTCTCTCTCTCTCTCTCTCTCTCTCTCTCTCTCTCTCTCTCTCTCTCTCTCTCATAAAACTGCGCACACACACACACACACACACACACACACACACACACAAAAACATCAACACACAATGGCGGATCCAAAGAGTAAACGACCAATTAGCCTTATATCGCATACGATTGCGATATATGTAAAGATCATGTTAAATAAACACATTACGGAACGTCTAGTCAGCAAAAAAGATTCATATATAAAGTTTCAAGCATGTGACACCACACAAAGACCACTAATAAATAGCTCACTTCCAAGACATACAGCTGCCTCGCACGCATCACCAGACGTACAGACAGAGACAGACAAAAAGAATAAAGAAATATTACGAACTCCGAAGACAGGGCGAATCAAAACTAGGTTGTATAGCGTAGAATGAAGAAATAAAATTACGCTGCACAGTGTAGAATGACGAATTAAAACTACGTTGCATAGTGCAGAACGAATTAAAACAGCGTCGTATAGTGTAGAATAAGGAATTGAAACTACGCTGTATAATGTAGAATGAATTAAAACTAGGCTGTACAGTGTAGAATGAACTAAAACTAGGCTGTAAAGTGTAGAATGAATTAAAACTAGGCTGTACAGTGTAGAATGAATTAAAACTAGGCTGTACAGTGTAGAATGAATTAAAATTACGCTGTATAAAGTAGAATGAATTAAAACTAAGCTGTACAGTGTAGAATGAATTAAAACTACGCTGTATAGTGTAGAATGAATTAAAACTAGGCTGTACAGTGTAGAATGAATTAAAACTAGGCTGTACAGAGTAGAATGAATAAAAAATTACGCTGTATAAAGTAGATTGAATTAAAAGTAGGCTGTACAGTGTAGAATGAATAAAAATTACGCTGTATAAAGTAGATTGAATTAAAACTAGGCTGTACAGTGTAGAATTAATTAAAACTACGCTGTATAGTGTAGAATGAATTAAAACTAGGCTGTACAGTGTAGAATGAATTAAAACTAGGTTGTTCAGTGTAGAATGAATTAAAACTAGGCTGTACAGAGTAGAATGAATTAAAACTACGCTGTATAGAGTAGAATGAATTAAAACTACGCTGTACAGAGCAGAATGAATTAAAACTACGATGTATAGAGTAGAATGAATTAAAACTACGCTGTACAGTGTAGCATGAATTAAAACTACGCTGTATAGCGTAGAATGAATTAAAACTAGGCTGTACAGTGTAGAAAGAATCAAAATTACGCTGTATAATGGAAAATGAATCAAAACTAGGCTGCACAGTGTAGAATGAATTAAATGAATTAAAACTAGGCTGTACAGTGTAGAATGAATTAAAACTACGTTGTACAGTGTAGAATGAATTAAAACTAGGCTGTATAGTCAAGAATGACCAAGTCGGGGGTTTATTCCCGGGAGCATAAATGAAACAGATTTCTTACGAAAACTATGCCAGTGTCCTGCACATAAACTGGCGAGATTAATACCTAGAGAATTGGGAAACACGCAAGGAGGAGTGACTACAGGGATATATCTAAGAGAAGATTAGACTCATCGTTGAAGACAATCCCTGACGAAACTCCAGCTTATAGTTAGGGAAGAGGTTGCTGGTGGCCGAGAGAAACGGTTTTAATGCTTCCACAAGCGTGTCATGCGGTGAATGCTACGCACCACCATTGCCATCCTAGTTGAATTTTCCAGCAGACTTACGACTATCCTCGCAAAACACACGACTATTTCAGTCTTATATATATATATATATATATATATATATATATATATATATATATATATATATATATATATATATATATATATATATTATCCCTGGGGATAGGGGAGAAAGAATACTTCCCACGTATTCCCTGCGTGTCGTAGAAGGCGACATACACACACTGCCTGAGGGGAAATACTTTAAGTCTGAGAACAAGACAAGTATACACGACTGTGAATAAATGATGGTTAACTATTTTTCCTAGTATATCTAACCTCCCAGCACTATGTTACGACTCTTGAGCAAGACGGTACGACCCTTGAGCACTATGGTACGACCCTTGGGCACGACGTTACGACCCTTGAATACCACGATACGACTCGAACACGACGGTTCGACTCTTGAGGACTATGGTGCGATCTTTGAACACCACGATACGACCCTTCTGCACGACGGTACGACCTTTGAACACCACGATACGACCCTTGTGCACGACGGTACGACCCTTGAACGCTATGTCACGACCCCTGTGCACGACAGTACGATCCCCTGAGCATGAAAGTATGACAGTGCGACCCTTAGGTATGGTGGCCCGAGCCTATCATCTGAAAATCACGAGTCAGGTAAAAAAAAAATGCATCATACTCAAAGGTCGTACGTACGGTGGTAGTGACCAATTATGTGTGTGCCTGTGGTAGTCCTATCCGCTGGCGAGGTCGTCCAACCAGCCAGTCAGCACATCTATCGGGTCAATCAGGTTGTCCGATAGTTATGACAAATCCTGCCACTGGTATATACGACTTGCGCGCGCGCGCACACACACACACACACACAGAGAGAGAGAGAGAGAGAGAGAGAGAGAGAGAGAGAGAGAGAGAGAGAGAGAGAGAGAGAGAGAGAGAGAGAGAGAGAGAGAGAGAGAGAGTTTAAATCAGCCCAGGCACACAGCCCGTCAGCACCGCAGACCCACGACCACCACCACAACAAAAGACAGCTGACACGACTCAGTTTGGTCTGACACGACCCTGACGTAACCACTCCACACACACAATGACCTCTCCACGAGGGAGGTCAGCAGCAGGTCGACTCCCACTGAAGTCTACACATCTCAGTAATTCCTATCCTTCCCACACACACACACACACACACACACACACATATATATATATATATATATATATATATATATATATATATATATATATATATATATATATATATATCATTTAGAAACTGAAATACAAGGGGGGTCCAAACCCCCTCTCCCCTCCCGCCTCCTTTAGTCGCATTATACAACACGCATCCCCACCTTAGGCATGTGTCGACGTGCTGTCACTGGACTATACCAGGACATTTGGAGCCTGGGTGTGGAGAGGGAGCTGTGGTTTCGGTGCATTACACATGACAGCTCGTGTATGGAGGTGAGCGTGCCTTTCTTAACCGTTTCCTGGCACTACCTCGGTAACACGGGAAACGGTGATCAAGTATACACACACACACAAATATATATATATATATATATATATATATATATATATATATATATACATATATATATATATATATATATATATATATATATATATATATATATATATATATATATATATATATATATATATATACGAACAAAGTGCATATGAACGCGCACTTTCATAATGAAGACCATACAAACCTCCAACAGCCAGGATCGAATCCGGGACCCGCCTGTTGCACAGGGGTCTCAGGTTTGATCCTGGCTATTGGAGGTTTGAATGATATATATATATATATATATATATATATATATATATATATATATATATATATATATATATATATATATATATATATATATATATACCTGTACAGTACTTATGCACTTGTTACCTAAGCTAGATGACTAATCCTAACTTAATCACTTTTTTTTTAAGATTAAAATCCTCCCGGCGACTTGATGAGAGGATTTCTTGATTAATTGAGAGAAAAAAAATCAGAGTAACGAGTGATTATTTTCGCCTTGTTGCTTCACACCACATTAATCTCAGCTAGGCTTTCATAATCTGGGGGGGTCTTACGGTTATCGAGATAAGTCAGCTTAAAGCTTTGCTGGCTCGTGTGTATTTTGCATTATGTAATCAATCGATTATACAACCCCAAGCAAGACTCCCACTCATGCACTTCCTGTAGTTTCGAGGCTGCCTTCACTCCATGCAGGAGCTGGGATATGGTGGACTCCTTCAGAGGTATCAGTTTATTGAGGTGACTATATTCATTTTCGTACATTTGACGAATAAGAGCCAGGTAAACACTGACTTATCATTTCGTGGTGTGTGTATATGTATATATATATATATATATATATATATATATATATATATATATATATATATATATATATATATATATATGCACACACCACAAATACTAGATCGCCGCTTCCTGCGCTGGCGAGGGAGTGCCAGGAGCAGACGAAGACATGCCACATCCGCTCACATCACATCCATTCTCTAGCTGTCATGTGTAACGCATCGAAACCACAGCTCCCTATCCAAATCCAGGTCCAACAGACCTTTCCATGGTTTACTCCGGAAGTTTCACATGCCCTAGTTCGGTCCACTGATAATATATATATATATATATATACAGCGTTAAGAACAGAGGACTGGGCCTTAGAGGGAATATCCTCACCTGACCCCCTTCTCTGTACCTTCTTTTGGAAAATTAGAAAAAAAAAAAAAACGAGAGGGGAGGATTTCCAGCCACCCGCTCCCTCCCCTTTTAGTCGCCTTCTACGACACGCAGGGAATGCGTGGGAAGTATTCTTACTCCCCTATCCCCAGGGATATATATATATATATATATATATATATATATATATATATATATATATATATATATATATATATATATATATATATATTATCCCTGGGGTTAGGGGATTAAGAATACTTCCCACGTATTCCCTGCGTGTCGTAGAAGGCGACTAAAAGGGAAGGGAGCGGGGGGCTGGAAATCCTCCCCTCTCGTCTTTTTTTTTAATTTTCCAAAAGAAGGAACAGAGGGGGCCAGGTGAGGATATTCCAAAAAAGGCCCAGTCCTCTGTTCTTTACGCTACCTCGCTAACGCGGGAAATGGCGAATAGTTTAAAAGAAAAAAAAGATATATATATATATATATATATATATATATATATATATATATATATATATATATATATATATATATATATATATATATATATTGGAGGTTCACTTAAAAATTAATCAAGAAAATTTGTACAGCAGCATAAGTGAAAATATTCCAAGGGGTTCCAGTGTTTTAATCATAGCTTTGCACTAGTTAATGTGAGACTACAGGAGCGGCCTATAGCGAGGTTAATGACTAGTTCAGTGAAAAGCCTTGTACGATCTTTTATTTTCTCTCTCTCCTGCTATCTCTTTTTTAACTTCGCCAGTTTATACAGTACTCTGCGTCTAGTCCAATACAGTTGTGTTTTTTCTTCTTTTTTTTTCCAAAAATACTTTGAGTATGTTTTGGACTCCCGGGTCCTAAGTTGACTAGATATGCCAGTGTTTGACACAGAGAGGAAAATGATGACCTGCAACATTTTGGTGTTGCGTGTGAGACACGCCCTTTACGTTTTGAACACGATGTTACATACTACGACCTTGGAACAAGACGGTACGACCCTTGGATACGACAGCCCGGCTTTTACTCTGAGGCTTACGGGCCAGATCAGAGGGCAGGCTATCATAACCCAGGGTCGTACCCCCTTACTGGAAAGGTCAATAACCAGAAAGGTCAGGCGAGTTCCGCAGCCCGGTAGGAACGTCCATCAAGCAGAGCCAAGCTTCACCAAGCTCGTAAATTCTCAGAAAGATCAAAAAATGAGGAAAAAAATATATAATCTGGGTTACAGCTTAGCCGAATCCCAGATGCCACAGATGGAGTGAAAAACTGAAATCACACACACACAAACACACACACACACACACACGAGCACTCGAAAAAAACGAAGAATTACAGACACCGCAGAAGAAGACCTTCACACGTCGTGATATACAGAAAGTCTGGTGTGACTCTCCTGACTACCGTTACCGTCTGCCGGGGGGGGGGGGGGGGCGCCTTGAGGGATGAGTCAATTGCTGTTTGCTGATGACACGGCGCTGGTGGCAGATGCGAGTGAGGAAACTGCAGATGCTTGTGTGTCTGTGTTTGGGAGAGCGTGTGAAAGAAAAAAAAAAGTTGAGAGTTGATGCAAATAAAAGGTTATTCAGTTTAGCGAGGGAAGGGAGAGGCACGATGGCTGGAGAGTGAGTTTGAATGGAGAGAGAGAGAGAGAGAGAGAGAGAGAGAGAGAGAGAGAGAGAGAGAGAGAGAGATGGGGGGAGGGGGAGGGGGTCTAAAGTCCTGAGCACACTGCGGAATGTATGGCAAGAGATGTCACATTCTCTATGACGGTAAAGATAGGTTACGTTTGATGAGAAAATGGATCCCTCATCCCTTCAAGGGGTCGAGTGGTTTTGGAGGGACAGTAAAGGGGGGAACCTAGGACACCTCTATGTTATTTATACATCTCCCAATCAAGTACGTGACTACAACTGTTAGAACATCAATCACGAAGGGCAGGTAACACCTGCGGGGCAGCGAGGGAGAGGAGGCCAGCACAAGGTACGGAACGACTCACCGATGAAGCGTCTAGAACAGACGACTGAGCCTCAGAGGTACATGCACAACCTTCACTTCACCGTGAAGATATATATGCACAATCACCACCAGTAGTGATTATATATATATATATATATATATATATATATATATATATATATATATATATATATATATATATATATATATGCTGAACCTAAGAGCCGAGCCGTACGACCAGATCAACATGTCCCCAAGAGTGTCAACAACACCGTTCGAGTTGCTCTCCCACAGAAGCCGAGTGGTGGAAGAAGACAACAAATGACCTGAAAACACCACATGAACCACCCAGCCTCCGCCCACACTGACCGCCTACCACCCACCACCCATGACGACCACTCACCACCCTCCTACCCACTACCAACGGTGGCCACCCAGCCTGGTGTCCCTTAGCGTCACGACCCGTGACCTACACGGGAGTAAACTTACGACGGTTGACTTGGCACCCAGGCCACCGAGGGCCAGTGTCATGGCCCTGCCTCCAGATGACACCTGACGCGGGAGTGGGGAAGGAGGGCAGAAAGGTGGTTACGACATTAGGAAAAAAATGTATGTGTCTGTGTGTGTATATATATGTATACATTGAGATGTATAGGTATGTATATTTGCGTGTGTGGACGTGTATGTATATACATGTGTATGTGGGTGGGTTGGGCCATTCTTTCGTCTGTTTCCTTGCGCTACCTCGCTAACTCGGGAGATAGCGACAAAGCAAAATAAATAAAATAAATAAATAAATAAATAATATATATATATATATATATATATATATATATATATATATATATATATATATATATATATATATATATATATATATTGCAGCCTCATGTCTGGACAATTCAAATCTCAGATAAATATGTCAAGCGTTTTAGAAAGTCGAGGAAATGGAATCCAACGTACAAGGCGGCCAGGAAGATGGGCAGCGTAGGGCACAGTAGGGTTCAGGACAACCCCACGCTGGGACGAGCAGGCACCGGGTGAGGAGGGAACCTGACCTGGGAGGGCGTGGCGGGGACCACGACGGGCTGGATGGATGGCACGGCCAGCCACGGGTGCCTGACCTGCTACTGACGAAGGGTCACCCCGAACCTCACCTTACCTGCCCGCCCGCTCGACATCCGACACACCACAGTGATCCCTCGCTGTCCCGCATCCTTCACGGGGGAGACCCAGTGGCTCCAATATCCTTCACGGGCAGTCCTAGGGGGATCCCACATCCTTCACGGGGGGGGAGTCCTACTCGCCACCAACCAATTGGAACATACTCCACCAACACGAGGAAGAACGTAACGTATACACACGCGAGTCGATCTGCTCGCCGATGACACAATGTCTTGAAAAGCCTTGTCACAACGATCATGGCATCATGACGGGTGGCTGGTGTGGTGCAGACACCACCACTGCCATGGGATCATGACAGTGTGTGTGTGTGTGTGTGTGTGTGTGTGTGTGTGTGTGTGTGTGTGTGTGTGTGTGTGTGGCGGGTGTGGTACAGATCAACATGTGGTTCGCAACCAGCGACTCTGCCACAACCCATCCGCAAAGAAGGCAGTATCACTCACAAAACCTAACCTGTTAATATTTTTCACGCAGTGGTAGTGGTGATGGTGGTAGTGGTGGTACTGTGGTAGTGGTGGTACTGTGGTAGTGGTGATGGTGGTAGTGTTGATGGTGGTGGTGGTGGTGATGGTAGTAGTGGTGGTACTGTGGTAGTGGTGATGGTGGTAGTGTTGATGGTGGTGGTGGTGGTGATGGTAGTAGTGGTGGTACTGTGGTAGTGGTGATGGTGGTAGTGATGACAGTGGTGGTGGTGATAGTGGTAGTGCTGGTACTGTGGTAGTGGTGATGGTGGTAGTGTTGATGGTGGTGGTGGTGGTGATGGTAGTAGTGGTGGTACTGTGGTAGTGGTGATGGTGGTAGTGATGACAGTGGTGGTGGTGATAGTGGTAGTGGTGGTACTGTGGTAGTGGTGATGGTGGTAGTGTTGATGGTGGTGGTGGTGGTGATGGTAGTAGTGGTGGTACTGTGGTAGTGGTGATGGTGGTAGTGATGACAGTGGTGGTGGTGATAGTGGTAGTGCTGGTACTGTGGTAGTGGTGATGGTGGTAGTGTTGATGGTGGTGGTGGTGGTGATGGTAGTAGTGGTGGTACTGTGGTAGTGGTGATGGTGGTAGTGATGACAGTGGTGGTGGTGATAGTGGTAGTGGTGGTACTGTGGTAGTGGTGATGGTGGTAGTGTTGATGGTGGTGGTGGTGGTGATGGTAGTAGTGGTGGTACTGTGGTAGTGGTGATGGTGGTAGTGATGACAGTGGTGGTGGTGATAGTGGTAGTGGTGGTACTGTGGTAGTGGTGATGGTGGTAGTGGTGACAGCGGTGGTGGTGATGGTGGCAGTGGTGGTACTGTAATAGTGGTGATAGTGGTGACGGTGGTAGCGGTGATGGTGGTAGTGGTGGTACTGTGGTAGTGATGGTGGGGATGGTGATAGCAGCACTGTGGTAGTGGCCGTCATCATCCAGTGGTCTGGCCTGTGTACCACTGGTAAACAAGCCTGTAGGGTGCCACTAGCGGTACAGGTTTTGTGTGTGTGTGTGTGTGTGTGTGTGTGTGTGTGTGTGTGTGTGTGTGTGTGTGTGTGTGTGTGTGTGCCCCCTCACTCCTCAACATCCCCGGGGTGACACTGCCGCACACATCAACACTCACACACGTATAATGAGGACCTACACTCACACACGTATAATGAGGACCTACACTCACACACGTATAATGAGGACCTACACTCACACACGTATAATGAGGACCTACACTCACACACGTATAATGAGGACCTACACTCGCACACGTATAATGAGGTCCTACACTCACACGCGTATAATGAGGACCTACACTCACACACGTATAATGAGGACCTACACTCACACACATATAATGAGGACCTACACTCACACACGTATAATGAGGACCTACACTCACACACGTATAATGAGGACCTACACTCACACACGTATAATGAGGACCTACACTCACACACGTATAGAGGACCTACACTCACACACCTATAATGAGGACCTACACTCACACACGTATAATGAGGACCTACACTCACACACGTATAATGAGGACCTACACTCACACACGTATAATGAGGACCTACACTCACACACGTATAATGAGGTCCTACACTCACACACGTATAATGAGGACCTACACTCACACACGTATAATGAGGTCCTACACTCACACACGTATAATGAGGTCCTAAACTCACACACGTATAATGAGGTCCTACACTCACACACGTATAATGAGGACCTACACTCACACACGTATAATGAGGTCCTACACTCACACACGTATAATGAGGACCTACACTCACACACGTATAATGAGGACCTACACTCACACACGTATAATGAGGACCTACACTCACACACGTATAATGAGGACCTACACTCACACACGTATAATGAGGACCTACACTCACACACGTATAGAGGACTTACACTCACACACGTATAATGAGGACCTACACTCACACACGTATAATGAGGACCTACACTCACACACGTATAATGAGGACCTACACTCACACACGTATAATGAGGACCTACACTCACACACGTATAATGAGGTCCTACACTCACACACGTATAATGAGGACCTACACTCACACACGTATAATGAGGTCCTACACTCACACACGTATAATGAGGTCCTAAACTCACACACGTATAATGAGGTCCTACACTCACACACGTATAATGAGGACCTACACTCACACACGTATAATGAGGTCCTACACTCACACACGTATAATGAGGACCTACACTCACACACGTATAAGGAGGACCTACACTCACACACGTATAATGAGGACCTACACTCACACACGTATAATGAGGACCTACACTCACACACGTATAATGAGGACCTACACTCACACACGTATAATGAGGACCTACACTCACACACGTATAATGAGGACCTACACTCACACACGTATAATGAGGACCTACACTCACACACGTATAATGAGGACCTACACTCACACACGTATAATGAGGACCTACACTCACACACGTATAATGAGGACCTACACTCACACACGTATAATGAGGACCTACACTCACACACGTATAATGAGGACCTACACAACTCGTCTCGTAATCTATCACGCAACTTAGGGACGACTCCGTCCCCACTGCAGGAGACACAGTGGGGTACACAGGAGGGCAGGGGGGTGAAGGAGGGGGGTGTGAGCCTCTCGCACCTTCCCCCATCCCCCACTTCCCACCAGCGTCAGCAGATACGGCTCTCCCGTCAGCAGTGTCAGCCAGACAGCCTCCCCACACCAGCGCAACATTCCCACACAATCATATACCCCCCCACAGGCCCTTCCTCCCTCCCTCCCCGCCGACCCACTTACGATGGATTCGCTCCTGACCTCCCGTGACCTTAAAGAAAAAGTTTGTTCCTGTGACCTGTTCCTGGGGGTGAGGGGGACGTGTGGACCCCACTCCCTGCCTGACCGTGCCACACACAGACACACACACACACACAGACACACACCCTTTCCGTCGTGCACAGCACCTGTGGAAATGCTAGAGAACTTTCAACCAACCAAGAAATTATATTTCCCAAGTGTTACCATACTGAAAACTGTGATAAGAATTTGCCTGTCTCCTCTAAGCTTACCAATCACGTATCTGTTTATCCATGAATTGCCAATATCCATTACCGGCTCTGGGACGAGCTGAAGTCAATCCTATCCTTCATCTTTGGGTTTAGTGAGACACTGTCAACACAAGCAAAAGGGAGCAGATCCCAATCTGGGATAACAGCGGCGACAGCACATCATTATCATCATCCCAAGATGGGATTCAACACCGGGGTGACATCACAAACATGCTCCCAGAGGCCTCGTCCTTGGCGCGCTACCACCCACCCACCCACCCACCCACCTACACACACCACCCCCCACCCAACCCTTGCTTCTGGCTGACCCCTGACCCACAGCACGTGACCCCCCAGCTCGCCAGCTGAGGTAGACCTTGCTGACCACTACAAAAGCCTCCAGAGGCCACGGCAGAACAATCCTCAACATACACACTTCCCACGCTTGTATCATCTAATGAGAGTTTAACCAGCACTTCCTCCACCATTCGTTAATACTTTCCCTTCTCTCTCTTATATTTTCCCTTTCATAATCCTTTCTATATTTCAATTAAGGCCCGGCCTTGATGTGGACTTTCGTCCGTGAGTATAGACTTCAACCTAAAAAAAAAAAAAAATAGTTCTACAAGCTAAAGAGATTGAAGAAAACAGACACAAGGTAAAACAGGAGACGAGAAAGAATTATGTGAACAGCCCGAACCAAGCAACGAAAGGTTATAGACGGGACTAAGGTGAACTGGGAAGAAGGCCAGGTTGTGTAACACATGTATCTTGTCACTCAAGTCTCTGGGCCTAACTCTTATCACACCTCGTCTTCTCTCTCTCTCTCAACCACCACCACCACCACAACAACAAAATCTACATAGGGGACATCGAACTTCAATGACGTATTCCGTTTTGACCCAGAGGGACCCACTAGTAACCTCGGCCCCCTTGAGCAAAGACGGTGCGATGCTTCAGCACGACGGGAGGGGAGGGGGGGGGGGGCTTTGACCTGACCCGTAATGGTCGGGTCAAAGTTCACGTCATCATACCCACGGGTGGTGCCTTCGAGCTCAGGAACGTCTCACCGTTGTACTTAAAAAGGATCAAACGTCGACCAAATCTCCCAAATGGTGTTTCAAAATGACCCTTATCGAGTATGTGATTGTCACTCTCCACTCGAAAACAACAAGACAGGCAGCTCTTCGTCGGCTATAATAATATGTAGAACAAACGGTGTTTTGAGTTTATCAGTCTCGAGAGTCCTTATCTGGAGACGCAACACTAAACAGGTTGATTGGTAGCAGGCAGCACCACCCTGTGTGGGTCCAACATGATAAAACAGAATCGAAATCCGGACGCTTCCAGTATCGACCCGTCGAAATCTCAATGGTCGTGTGTTTTATAGGAAGCTTCACAAGTTCGCCAGATGGCCACTGTATTCAGAGCAAATGGTTTATGGAGAACTGTACAACGATTCATCTATATGCAAACTAGTTACTTGCCGTGACAGGATTCTTGAGCATCAATATATGACCCTTGAGCACGACGGTACGACCCTTGAGCACGACGGTACAACCCTTGAGCACAAAGGAAACAAAAACACCCTTGGATTTGATGGCAGGTCAAATGCCAGGCCATTATATCCAAGGGTTGCAACATCGTGCTCTAGGATCGTGCAGTCGTGTTCAAGAATCGTATAGGATCGTACAGTCGTGCTCAAGGGTCGTACGGGATCGTGCAGTCGTGCTCAAGGGTCGTACAGGATCGTACACTCGTACTCATGGGTCGTACAAGATAGTACAGTCATACTCAACAGTCGTACGGGATCGTACAGTCGTGCTCAAGAGTCGTGCAGGATCGTACAATCGTGCTCAGCGATCGCACAGGATCGTACAGTCATGCTCAATGGTCGCACGGGATTGTACAGTCGTTCACAAGGGTCGTGCAGGATCGTACAGTCGTGCTCAAGGGTCGTACAAGATCGTACAGTCGTGCTCACGGGTCGTGCAAGATCGTACAGTCGTATTCAAGGGAGGGAGGGGGGGGGATGGAAGGTACTGACACCGGGAGATACCGACGATAAGTCGTGCTGGGGATTTCCATGAGCGGAACAGCTATCGTCTGGTTGAGACACTTCCAGATATCACCTGCAGATAACAACACGTCCATATCAGTAATGCCTGAGACTTGTCTTTTAATAACTCCGTTGCGTAACAGTCCAATTACGTCAATTATTATTTGTTTCCCAGCACAATCACATCGTCTCCCACAACAGTGGGATAACGACCTTAAAGGTCAAGATCATGCAGTTGCCAACTTTTAAGTTACTGGGTCAAAACAAAAAATGATTTTACAAAGACTTGTAAAATGTCGATCATGCTGACTGGACTCGTGTTATGTTCTTTTCCAGATGAATAAAACTCGTGAACACTTCCTCTCTCAGTTATGCTAAATCCAGAACTCTATCAGGCCTTGAGAGCTCTGAGAAGTTCTACGATTGACATCGGAAATCGAGGCCCAAGACTTGTCAGCGGCTGTGAGGCGAACAGGTTTACTGTCTCATCCATGAAATTCTGACCCGTACCCCAGTCGTCCCGAGATCGAGATAACCTCGTCCACGCGCGGTAGAAGACGGCCTATCAGGAACAACATGAGCGGCTCTTCCACCATCCATCCTCCCTCCTCCTCCAAGATTTTATCGACAAGATGACCCCGCTGATAGCGTTCCGGCCCGGCTGTACGGTCTCTCGTAACTTAGAAGAGATAATGTCATCTCCTCGTTACAAAGTTTATATTCAAGTGTCAAAATTGGTTTCGCTGCTCCTCTTTGTATTAGCTCGATTTACTTCGTTACAAAGTTTATATTCAAGTGTCAAAATTGGTTTCGCTGCTCCTCTTTGTATTAGCTCGATTTACTTCGTTACAAAGTTTATATTCAAGTGTCAAAACTGGCTTCGCTGCTCCTCTTTGTATTAGCTCGATTTACTTCGTTACAAAGTTTATATTCAAGTGTCAAAATTGGCTTCGCTGCTCCTCTTTGTATTAGCTCGATTTACTTCGTTACAAAGTTTATATTCAAGTGTCAAAATTGGCTTCGCTGCTCCTCTTTGTATTAGCTCGATTTACATCGTTGTCTTTTCGCGTCTCTAGTCAGCTTTAGTGACCAGAATTGAACGACTATGTCAAAAAGGAAGTCCCTCCCTATTTCAACGGGAAAAAGGTATTTCCTCCCAGTTTGTAAGGAGCAACGTCCAAGCAGATGTATCAGGCACACGACACATCTCGTAAAAGAACATCAAACCTTCAGCATCAGGAGAGTGCAACCCTGGAGCACGACAGTATGACTCTTCAGGTGGACGACCCTCAACTGTGACGGCCAGGACCCAGAACCTGACCTTTATGGGTTACTAAGGTCAAAGGCCAAGTCATCATGGTGGCTGATTCATGTGAGAAACTGCAGAAGCTGGTGACTGAGTTTGGTAAAGTGTGTGGAAGAAGAAAGTTGAGAGTAAATGTGAATAAGAGCAAGGTTATTAGGTACAGTAGGGGTGAGGGTCAAGTCAATTGGGAGGTGAGTTTGAATGGAGAAAAACTGGAGGAAGTGAAGTGTTTTAGATATCTGGGAGTGGATCTGTCAGCGGATGGAACCATGGAAGCGGAAGTGGATCATAGGGTGGGGGAGGGGGCGAAAATTTTGGGAGCCTTGAAAAATGTGTGGAAGTCGAGAACATTATCTCGGAAAGCAAAAATGGGTATGTTTGAGGGAATAGTGGTTCCAACAATGTTGTATGGTTGCGAGGCGTGGGCTATGGATAGAGATGTGCGCAGGAGGATGGATGTGCTGGAAATGAGATGTTTGAGGACAATGTGTGGTGTGAGGTGGTTTGATCGAGTAAGTAACGTAAGGGTAAGAGAGATGTGTGGAAATAAAAAGAGCGTGGTTGAGAGAGCAGAAGAGGGTGTTTTGAAATGGTTTGGGCACATGGAGAGAATGAGTGAGGAGAGATTGACCAAGAGGATATATGTGTCGGAGGTGGAGGGAACGAGGAGAAGAGGGAGACCAAATTGGAGGTGGAAAGATGGAGTGAAAAAGATTTTGTGTGATCGGGGCCTGAACATGCAGGAGGGTGAAAGGAGGGCAAGAAATAGAGTGAATTGGAGTCATGTGGTATACAGGGGTTGACGTGCTGTCAGTGGATTGAAGCAAGGCATGTGAAGCGTCTGGGGTAAACCATGGAAAGCTGTGTAGGTATGTATATTTGCGTGTGTGGACGTGTGTATGTACATGTGTATGGAGGGGGGGGGTTGGGCCATTTCTTTCGTCTGTTTCCTTGCGCTACCTCGCAAACGCGGGAGACAGCGACAAAGTATAAAAAAAAAAAAAAAAAAAAAAAAAAAAAATATATATATATATATATATATATATATATATATATATATATATATATATATATATATATATATATATATATATATATACAAACACATATTCGCCATTTCCCGCATAAGCGAGGTAGCGTGAAGAACAGAGGACTGAACCTTAAAGGGAAACTCCTCACTTGCTCCCCTTCTAAATTCCTTTTTTTTTATATGTATACACACACACACACACACACACACACACACACACACACACACACACACAAATGTAAACTATTTTGAGCGTTAACATTTTCTAAGCCTTTCAGCTTCAGCGTCATTTTCTCAGCCTATCAAAAATGTCCTTCCCACCATTTGTTAAAGACGACACCAGAACCACTCTAGCTAGATACATGAAGGAGATGTCTGCCTGGTGGACGACTGGTCCGCTAAGGCTGGTGATAACGGTTATCTAGAACATTCTAATATCTAGAATATTCCCACATCTTAGAACAACTAACGTCAATGACATTTTTTCCCCACCATGAGAGCGACCTTCAAAATGACAGTATCTCTACTAACCAAATCAAGACTTAATTAACTCACTGGTAACTGATCGTGGTGGCCTGACGTCACTATCTTCGGCGTCGCCTGTTCTCAGACGATGAGCACGACGCCTGGGTCTGATGACCTTGCCTCTGACCTCATCTTTAAGGGTCATCACCGAGGGTCGTGACCTCGCGCTCAGTGAGCACTCCACGTTGCAAACACTCGGCCACTACTGATGGCCATTATAAACAACGTCTCTAATTGTTTACAGCCGGACATAAAGCCAAACCCATCCCGTCAACTGTACACAAACTTAATAAACAAGTTCTCTCATCACCATCCCACGGAAGCGAGGCATTCACATGTTTAGTGCCCTCGACACGCTAAGCGAACACACCATTCGAAATCCTCCGTCCACCTTCGAGGAAGACGACACCGATCATAGTCAACAATCACACAAGCCAGGTAGAAAATCTGATACACACATCTTAACGATACTCCGCAGGCAGGCGGGTCTTCGATCCACGAGCAGATGGAGGACAGAAGACCACCTCCGAAGCCTGAGGGCGCGCCAGTGGACGAGTAAAACTTTACTGGCAGCCCGAACGGCATCTCCCGTCTAGACACAGCGGGAAACAAGAGATAAATAATGAGCCATCGTAATCAGGGATATCACCAGATATAATTTTTTTTTCGTCTGGCGTCGACTACCACCACCTCTCCTGTACTCTAATCAATTCAATACTTAAAAGTCAATTTTACAATCTCGCGACCACTACTAACCTAACCTGGTCCAATCGAGCCATCAGTAGAGATAAATAACTTAAAGTCTTCGGTTCGTCCCTGGACAGAGGCGCTGATCCCCCACGCGTCGAGGGTGTCATCACATTCATGGCCTCCCAAGCGGACGGACGGCTACCGGCAAGTTCGAACTTTAAAAACTTATCGGAGGACGGGAGGCTTATCGTCGGTGCCCTCCACTCCCTCCCTCCCAACTGCTGACGCTACCGGACCCACGCGCCACCGCCACCCTCACCAACACCACCACCACCCACCACCACTACCACCGCCAGGGTACTAACGTCTACCACACCGAGATCTTAACACTACATTAATCACCGTTATGTTAGCCGAATGTAACGTTACACCAACTTTCATCATGAATGTTGAGTATCGTCATAAACACAGCTTCTTGTTCGTAAAAAGGTGTTTGCCCTCCGGTTGGCCAACACTTCGGCCCCTACCGACAGTTCGTGTCATAATCTTAGGTATGGTTTGGTTAGGTGAAGCTTGGCTTGGTTGTCTTACTTGGTTTGGTTTGGTTTGGCTCGGCTTGGTGAAGTTTTATCGACATGTAAGTTATTAATCACTGGGGGAGTGAACTGCCAGTAACTCTTCGGTGACGAACTATCGTTAGGGTCCGAGAAGCCAGACATCCCCTCCCTGCTCCTACCCTTAGATATGTGCTCTTTACCAACGCTATCATTAATACGTTCAGTCTATATATAATCAGATAAATAATGGGTTTAAAACTGACACGACACCACGAAAAGTTTATACTGGCATGAGTTAGAACGATGAAATGCATCAAATATTCCTATGTTCGTTATCTGGAGGAGGGCATAAATGGGTATGTTTGTGGGTTTAGTAGACCAACAATATCATACGAATGCGAGGCATGGATTAAAGATAAGGCTATGCAGAGGAGGTTGGACGTGTTGGAAATGGAATGTCTTAGGACAATATGAGGATTGAGGTGGTTTGAATGAGTAAATAATGAAAGGGTAAGAGAGATGTGTGGTAATAAAAAGAGTGTGTTAGAAAAGGTGATAAAATTGCTTATCAATGGCGTCTTAGCTACGTCTCTGTACATCAACTGACTGTTCTACGTCTTTTATCTCATTCCTGTATCTCCCCTGACGATGTGATCATTACACGAAAGTGCACTTGTGAATTTATGGTGTTACAGTTTCCTGTGGTTTTATGCCTCTCTCTCTCTCTCTCTCTCTCTCTCTCTCTCTCTCTCTCTCTCTCTCTCTCTCTCTCCTATATATATATATATATATATATATATATATATATATATATATATATATATATATATATATATATATATATATATATATCAACTTCTACTCCAGAAGGACAAGCCTTGAGAAGCTTCAACAAGAAGCCAACACCAAAATATCACATCATAAGAAGACATAATTTGTGGCTATTTATAAAAATAAACTAAAAAGCTTTGAATCAAACAAACGTTATACAGTTACCAAGGGTAAAGAGAGTAACCCCACACCCATAATCTCACCAAATACCCTCACATCCCAATTTCGCTGGTGCAGTTCAAAACTGCCAAATCATTCAAATTAAACTGCAATAAAAATACTTGAATCAATTATCCCCTTCAGCGAGAGGATACGATCCGCGAGCACGAAGGTGCGATTCTTAAGAACGATGGTACGTCCCTTAAGCACGACGTAGGACCTTAGTCAAACACGACGGTACGTCCCTTAAGCACGACGTAGGACCTTATCATCAAAGCACAGAGGTACGACCCTCGTGACCAGTTGACCTGACCCTTAAACGATCGGGGTCAACTGTCATGTCACCCGAGCCAAGGGTACCATGACCATCTCGCTCTATCGGGACAGAAAATAGACAAGCTGACAATAAGAGGAATGACATAATCCAGTGCGTTAATTGCCCCCGGGAGTGATTACCGTGATTAAGCGAGTGCATCCCTGCATGTGGCTGGCGAGGGAGATCCCACCCCGTCCGCTACCACACCGATTGGGCAAGAGGACGGCAGCAGCAGCAGCAGCAGAGGGGCAGACAGACGCACCACACGGCCAAGCTAAGGTTACACAACACCTGTTTCTCATCACCAGCTCTCAGATCTTCCCTGAGGTCCGGGGAAATGAGTCCCAACTGTAACAGCCAGACGCGAGAGTCGTGTACCAACTGTACTTCCAACTGGACGTGACTGCTGAAGTATGATAAATTACAGGATAACAAATTACAGGATAACTTGAAATTTCATGACTCGAATGTATCTGCCGGCTTCCACCGCACTCATGTTCTCAACTGCCTCAGAGATTAATAACGCTGCAATGGCCTCTGAGATTATCAACTCATTAATTGCCTTTGAGATTAATAAACTCTGCAGCGGCCTCACAGATTAATAACTCATTAACTGCCTTAGAGATTAATAACTCATTAATTTCCTCAGAAATGACTAACATTAATTTCCTCAGAGATTAATAACTCATTAACTACCTTAGAGATTAATAACTCATCAATTTCCTCAGAGATTACTAACATTAATTTCCACAGAGATTAATAACTCATTAACTACCTTAGAGATTAATAACTCATTAATTTCGTCAGAAATGACCAACATTAATTTCCTCAGATATTAATACCTATAATTACATCTTATTTCCCACGGCGGCCAAGAGTTGATCTAACGCCAGACAATCTCTTTTTTAGAGCAGGCAACCTGTTGTCTCTGTAGGAAGAGAACGAAATAGATGAAAAACTAATGTTTATAACAATTCTGAAAACTTGGATCTACGCGACACTGCTCACTGTTGCCTCCTCGATGGCAGTGTCCTGCATCTACAGATGAAATTTCATTTTGTGAGTCGAAAATTTTGGACAACCATCCAACACTTAGGAATAACCCGGAAAACACATAACTTGAAGCCTCACGCCCTTATCAAGAGTGAGGATTTCCTGGTGTCACCACCAACCAACCCTCCCTCCTTCACGACCGCACTTCCATCAAGTGTAGTAATATCAACCTCCCCTTTGAGCACGAGGGTACGATGATGGCTCACCCCTCTGACCTAAACCTTGAGGGTGTTGTCGATGGCAACAAAAAAAAGCATCGTACTCAAGGTGTGTACCGTCGTACTGAAAGGGATGCCGAAAGGAATTCATACAGGAACAAATTACTGGGTCCTTATGAGGCTGTTTGAGATTGAAAGAGGACAGACACCCACAAAATAGGCTGGCAAGATAAGAAGAAAATACAGATGCTTCACGGAGAAAAGCTGGTACACTTTTCGTATAACTAAAGAGACACAAAATAACCTCAGTAGCGGCTTTGAAGCCCAGCCTTCATCACGTCTATGCTTTACCGTACCTGTGGTACTGCCTTCAACCACTCTAGTAACACGTTCCATATATCAGCAATCCCGCTGAAGAGAAAGTACTTCACCTCATTCGGGGTGAACACGTTTGCCCACGAGTTTGTATCTATTCCTACGAGTGAAATCAGAGCAATGATGAAATAAGTTATACTGCAATGCAATCTACGCATAACGTTCACCAGCAGTGCTCTTACCTCACAAATGACAATGAAGAGATCAGTCTTATATATTTTGAGGTGTAGCCCATCATCAAGCCACAAGATTTTTTCCCACATTAGACGTTATCAAGAAGCCACTTCATAAACTTGTAATGAGACCAGCAATATATACATATATATATATATATATATATATATATATATATATATATATATATATATATATATATATATATATATATATATATATATATACGTACAAAGTGCATAGGAACGCGCACCTTCAATGAACCAAATAACGAAAGCATAACATGGCGAGCCTATATAAAAACAGCAGAGATATATGTAATTCACGAAACGGTCCGTCACATTATACAAATGTTCGGTCACAATTGTGAACACAAAAGCCGCTAATAACAGCAGCGGTCTCCACAAGTGCCACCCAGCCACTGTTACAATTGTACACTAAGAACGTCGTACTATTTCCCTCGGCCAGAGTTGCAACCAGGGTATAATAACGTCCATCAAAAATAATGCCACCACTAAGTTCCCCCCCCCCCCAACCCCCCTCCGCGTGGGGCAGAAGGGAAGAGCTGTAAGGGGGAGGTGTGGGGGTTGGAGGGGGAGAGATGGGTGACCCTGCAACCTTCACAAGCTACAAGGACCGACCACCACCACCACCACCACCACTACTCTTCCTACCAGCATCTCCGTAACAACAATCACATCCCAGACTCACCAAGGAGGATCATGATCGCTGGTGGAATGCGGCGGCGCAGTCTGCAGCACCGTCTCCTGCCTCCCTCTCTCACACAACCAACTCAACTGCTGTCAATTACAATCTACACCGAGACGTCCGCGTCCACCGCCAACCAGGGCGCTGGAGGGGAGGAGTGGGGGGATTGGTTGGCTGGATGGGAGAGAGGGGGGGGGGAGATGGGGAGGTTGGGGTTCTGGGAGGGTGGTTGGGGGTGGTCCAAGGGAGGCGGGGTGCCCTGGGGTGGGTTCTCCAAGGAGGGATTGTGGCACGAGAGGGTTACTGACGTCTTAGAGACTTTCCGCCATCTTCACTTCACTTTACTTACGGACAATTCAGCAAGCGTTTCTCTGAGCGCACAAACGTCCTCTGACGCACCGGCCATGTAGCATTCCGGATTAGATAAGGCAACGCTACCCTGCCCATACAGCCTCGCGCGGCGTGTCACAAGACAAGACCATTATTACAGCATTACTGTGATCAAATGAACTCCCTCACCACAAAGGCACGACCCTTGAGTAAGATGCCCTGGCCTTACATCAGAGCCTTAAAAGGGCATTAAAAAAAAACAAGCGTCGTGACGCCGTGCTCAAGGAGATGAAACACCATTCGGTGCGACACAGCGTACACGACACAACCCAACCTGGAAACTATGAACCCGTGAGTCCTAGACACAGTTAATGGACACCTGTTTACTGAGCCTAAGACGACCCTCTCTTATCGCTCGTTCCTTATCTAAAGATCCTGCTATCATCTTCTGCTTCCCCAGGTTATCAGGGGCGGGCGGTGGTGACGGGTATACGGCGTTGGGCCGAGATGCCCGCCCCAGACAAGCACCCGCCCGCAGATAATGGCGATACCGGGAGATAATAACATAACGTGAGGGGCCGTCCACCCCACCGGTCGACCGCGCACCCCCACCCTCTCTCTACTTCTCTTATACGACCGCATTCGTCGCTCTCTTCCTCGTGATTAAATCCTCCCGTCGTCCATCCAGGATCAGCGCCTGTGACGTAACCAACCATCCTCGCCTCCCCCTCCCTCCCGTCACGTCTGCACACTTCCACACAGATGCACGCCAGTAATCCTCTCCTTTCTAAAGGGTTCCTTTGCGTGTCCTGGCGGCGACCGTACTGGGCGCGGAAATCACTCACCCTCCCCTTACAAGACTCACCGTCCGTTATCGCCAAATATTCGAAACCGGTGCAAACTCCTGAGGGCAAATACACGTAGTAAAGGTGCTTATCCCAGGGAGAGGGGACAGGGTCTCGGCATGGGATAAAACAAACACGGAGGAACTGTAAACACTGGCGGGGAGACAGTTCCCTCCAGGGGTGGTGTTGGTGGCGGTCAGGTGGTGGTGGTCGCCGGCAGCCTAGCCCCCACAACACTAGTTGGTCATCACGATGCCATTTTCCATCGTCCAAACTTCTCGTTTACTACACGGTGCGATTTTACATTTACCTAATACTGTGTGCCAGTAAATGGTTTTACAACAGAAGGGGAGAGAAATTAAGCAGTAAAACTTAAATGTAAGACTACCTTTTGAATGATCTGTGAAGACGGAGAGGCAAATGTCAAAGTTAAACACGCCCATGTGTGGCAGCTGCGTATTAACTGGTGCAAAATATGACTGATTATCACAATTAACACGTACTGACACTCGCCACACTTAATCTAAAAGAATATATCTCTTCAAGCAGGCACAGTTATAATGCCTTAATTCCATCGTGAAAAAGACAGGAGAATAACGGAAAGATGAACTCGTACAGTAAAACAAAAAAAACAAAAAAATTGCCTTACGTTAAACAAGATGGCTTCTAACGATTCAGAAATACGAATTTGGTGATTAAGAAATCTTCTGACTAGTTCAGTCTTCTCCCGAATATCCAGTGGAATCTTTTTCTTTCCCCCGAATATCAGGGAAATCACGAGCGACAGTGACTCTGCTTGTTAATGAGATTAACAAAAGTGGCGGGGTTGGCAAAACACACGGTATCAATTCTCACCACACGCGTACTGACTTGACTGGAGAAGAGCAAAGCTGTTGTGATATGCCGGCGGGGGTCCCCAATCCCACTCACTCCCTGCAGGGGGGCCGACTGGTTACCGTGGCTAACAAGGAGGGAGAGAGGGTGGCCATGTTACCCGTGGGAAGGTAGAGTGAGGACAGCCACGCCCTTGGCCTCAAACTGGTCATGCTGACATTTAATCTTGGACGTATTGGGATGACTTGCCAGACGCAGCCGACACCTGCGGATAAACCAAGAGGGGAAAAAAAAACATCGACAGATTTGTCTGATGTTAAGGACGCGGGAGGGAGGGAGGGGACACCACTGTCCTACAGCGCACACGACCGTCTTGAAGGTGGTACTACTTCTACTTCTACAACTACTACTACTACTACTACTACTACTACCGCTACTACTACCAAAACAACAACTACCACTACTATCGCTACTACTATTACAACTACCGCTACTACTACTACTACTACTACTACTACTTCTACTACTACTACTACTACTACTAGTACTAACACTACCGCTACTACCACTACTGCTACTCCTACCGCTACTACTACTACCATTACTACTACCACCACTGTTACTACGACTACTACTAATAACAGCAACGGTCTATTACATTAAGTGAAGCCAAAGTATGAAGCGGAAATACATGCAAAGATAATATGATATTACTTAACAGGAAGCCTTGCATCTTAAGACTTCCATGCACGCATCTGGCTGCATGTCCAAGACGGAGTGGGAAGCGAGGGACTAGAAATCATATTCCAAAAGAGAACCAAAGGAGGACATCGAGGATGTCTTCTGATAGGCTCAGTCGTCTGTCCCTCACAATTCCTCGCTCTGTGTGTGTGTGTGTGTGTGTGTGTGTGTGTGTGTGTGTTACAACTCCAGGACCCCTCTCATGGGGCTCCAGCAGCTTCAAGCCTGGATCATGCTTAGGAGCTGGGAGATTACGGACTCCCCTGGAGGAAAAAGTTCCCTGACGAGAGAGACTCGTACTCCCTTCGTCTCAGTGACGCTGGTACAACCTCGTCGAAGGTGACTCATTCGCAAGTGTAACCCCGTGAAGGCTGAGTCCGGTACCGCCTCTCTCTCTCTCTCTCTCTCTCTCTCTCTCTCTCTCTCTCTCTCTCTCTCTCTCTCTCTCTCTCAAAAGTGACCCTTACATCCACAGCTTGAGGGCAGAACAGACGTGGGGCTCCTGACACGTATGCTGTTTCCCTTAATGTTTCCTTCATCACCTCTGCTCTGAGGTGGATTTAACTTATACGGTCCATGAAATCTGTCATTCCCTCCGACAGGACCTATTTTGGTAAGCAGGTTTAGCACCTGCCCTCACAGGAAACCCTCCCTGCGTTGTGTGTGTGTGTGTGTTAGGACGCATCCTTCATGATTCTACAGTTCGGCAGGGGTAAGGTTTCCAGCCTATCCCACTCTTCAGCGCCGTATCTTTGTACACTTTGGACACAGAACGAAGAATACGCTAAATCTCCCTCCCGAGTGAATCTGGGGTTCCTTATTTCCCCTATCGAAGTCAGGATTCTCTTCGCGTCAGATGACATGACAACCAGAACGAAACCCAAGACAATAGCTATCTAGACCCCCAGCCACCATAGTGACTAGGTTTAAAAGCACAAGCGAGACGTCTGAAGGTGAAATATAAAAGCGGGTTTTTACGATGTGATGAGGGAGTATGCAGGCCTAGACTTGGGCACTGCCGTCCAGGAAAAGTCCACATTTTCCTTGATTGTCACATGGTTTTCCCCCCTGTGTTCTCATGGAGGGACCCAGCCCCATCTTCCTGGCTCGAGCAATCAGGTCCTTCTCCTCCTCCTCCTCCTCCTCCCCCCACCTCAACAACGAACAATTTCCATGACTAAACACCCTCGTCTGTGTGAGAGGTTCTATCAACGAGCGGCCACGTATAATTATGACCCTCATAAATCGCGCAGCGTCACCAGAAGTGTTTGAAATCACTCAGACTTGACTTTCCTCCAGAGCACACACGAGCAAAACACAGGAACGTCTTGCTCTCAGTCTACGTGATAATCTATCATCCCCTTGAGCACTGCGGAGACGACCACACACAGTACCATGATGTGAACTTTGACCTGAACCTTCTGGGTTAAGCCAAAGGCCACGCCGCCACGCGCAAGGGTCGTACCACTGTGCTCAGGGATCGTGCCGTCGCTTTCAGTGCTATTGAACAGGAAAAACGAGCGTTTCGAAGAACTACAGAAAACTTTTTGACAAATTTGGGTAAACTTATTAAAGTTTTCGAGGGTCGTCTACCCCCCCACAGCATGGGCGGGGTCCAGGCTATTGGGGTGCTGGTCGACCAAGCTGTTAGAAGCCGCAGCCCACACGCTCATGAAGTACATTCAAATATGGACATCACACAGCGAATAAGTTAATTAAAAAGAAATGTAAACAAAAAAAAATCATACGAGACACGGGCATATATATATATATATATATATATATATATATATATATATATATATATCACATTACCTTGCAAAGAATGTGCTAACAGTGTACATACTGCTGAAACTGGTAAAGATTTAAACAAAATGGTTTATAAGCGCAGAGCCGGGAACACGGGAGAGCTGTCTTCTGTCCCAGAGATTTCTAATCAAACGACTGACCACAAAATCTGTCACTGTGTCTTCAAACCACGTAGAATCTACTCTAATAACCTCCATTTTCATCAAATGCGTCCTCCTTCCGTTGCAACTGAATAAGAACTTGTAAAAAGGTTAGGAATATGGTCAAACTGGCAGGAAGAGCAAGCCAGGGGTCAACCCTCCCTGCATGATCCGAGTATTGACCTCAAAGGTCAGGTCACAGCGGGTGGTGTGTCCTGACACGATCGAACATTACATACAAGCCGGAGGCAAAGGTTACGCACGGGGTCAGATGTAATGGTTGCTTAAAGCTTGAATAATACATGTTGATGCCTTCCCTTGTCATTATCAGTAACCCACTGACAAGGTCCCGTGTGGGGACGAAACTGTATTGGAATAATTAACGACAGGTTACCATTTATCGACCAGCCCCAAGGGGAGGATGAACAGTTGGGATTGGCTGTGGGCAGACTGCCGCGGCGCCCAGGCAGGGTTCAGAAAAGCACCTACAATCAACACTGGCGATGGGATGGACTCCGTTGGAACAGGAAGTTCTTGGACGAGATTATACTCCTTTTCGTCCACTGACGACGAAGTAGACTCACCGAGTGTGACCTGTCTGTAAATAAAGACGGACCAATCCTTTGTATAAACGGAGCAACTGTTCGAAAGTACGAAAGTATAGAAATCTCGACATCCAAACAGGACTCTCGGTCTTTTAGAGGAAACTTAACTATTTCCGTAATGTGGGTTTCCGAGACATTGTGGATGTTACAATAACACCAAGTACGTCCACTGAGTTCAGCGGTGGAGTTACAGATCCGTTGAAGGAGAGAGGCGGAATTCGACACGAGATTTCGCAAAGGGGTATAGGGTTAATCAGCGGAGGAGCATCGGGGTGGAGGAATGTTGGAATCATCCAAGGTGAAGTTATAGGAGAAACGGGGAACAAAAAAGAGTTGCTTTGTCTATGGGAGAGACAGTTATGGTACCGTCAGAACGGAAGAGTGAGGGAAAGGTACTGAGCGACAGCAGCTGTCAGCGATGCCCTAAGCTTGAGACCAAAAAGACCTATCAGTGAATGACGAGGAGAGGATAAAGTCCTTGCAGTGATTACGGGCAGTGATAAATGCAGAATGGGAGTCAGAGGAAGGAGAGTTTTTCCAAACCTGATATGCCTGATCCCTTGCCTAAATGGCCTTAGAAGAAGAACGGTTGAACCATGGATTGGAAGAGGAGGTCGTCTTGGAGGGAAAGAGTGCATAAATGCTTCCATTCCCGCAAAGATAACCCTTGCAATGCGTTTGGAGGAGACAGACGCATCACCGCATACGAGACATTAATTCAACCAGGGTAAGTCAAGACAAGAATTTTCGTAAGTCATTCCAGTCAGCTTTGTTAAGGTGCCAATATATGTATGGTTAAGCCACCCCGCCTCCCTTAACCGAACTCCCACGGACGTGGAACGTATTAAACACTGGACCACAACCATGTACGTAATAAAGTAAATGATAATCAGATTACAGTGCACCTACAAACCAGACAAATTACAAGAGCCGCCAACACAGCAGTTCATTCTCTCACGACCACACACGCCTGCGGAGTGCTGTCAAGCTAACGGTCGAGCTAAGGCACACTCAGGTTATGCTATCGGTCAACCTAAGGTAACGGCAGGTCAAGCTATCGGTCAAGCTAACACACTCTCGGGTTAAGCTACTGGGCAAGCTAAGCTACTCTCAACATAAGCTAATGTTTAAAGCTAACCTAACTTAGGCTAGGCTTCCATTAAGGTTAGCTACCTTTAGGTTAAGCTTCCGTTAAAGCTAAGCTACCCTCAGGTTGGGTCACCAGTCAAGCTAAACTAACGCTTGGGTTAAGCTACCGGTCAAGCTAAGCTCCTATAAAAGGCTATGGTGCCATTACTGCAAAGCTAATTACCAAAGCTACGTCACCATCATTGTTCAGGCTAAATGTCTTGCTTAAGAGTCACAGGCAGCTAACGTGGTGGCAAACTTAAGCTAAGAGCCAAGTCATTGTAAAAGCGACGCAATCATGCGTTACGCAATCATCACTGCCCGTCTATCATCACGATAAGACAGTGTCACTGTACAGCTACTGTCCTTGTTGAGCAACAACGATGGTAAGGTCACTGCTAAACTACCGTCAGTGCCACATCACCGTCACTGCTACACTACCGTCAGTACCAGACCACCATCACTGCTACACTACCGTCAGTACCAGACCACCGTCACTGCTACACTAACGTCACTGCCGGGCATGGGCCGGCTGGCTGTAATTAGCTCCTTACCTGACATGTTGCTCTTGGTGTCCACGACGGCGTCCGACCTGGAAAAAACAAAAGATAAGATACATTAAATGTAAGGAAGACATCTTTTAACAGTGTTGTACACACGAGATAATGTGAATCCAGGAACATGTAATTATAATCACATGAAATTCACTTCTTAGCACGTGGGATGGGGTCCTGGGGTTGATAGATGGGGTTCTGAGGTTGGGACACAGGTGTGTGGAGGCTGTGGGGTTATGGACAAGAAGAGTGGCTGAGGGGTGGAAGCGATGGGGTTAAAATGTGGAAGAGATGTTGAGGTGAAAGTGATGGTGTTGTGAAGGATAGTTTGGGGTGGAAGTTGTGGGGTTATGATGTGGACGACAGAGAGACTGGGGGGGTGGAAATAAGATGGGGTTGTGAAGTGGAAGAGATCATTGGGGATGGAAGCGTTGGGGTTATGAAGAGGGAAAGAAGGATTGGAGAGGGTGGGGAAACAGTGTTTGTTCTGGGGTAGGGTTCTCTGGGGGCGAAAAGTTAAAACCCCAGGTAATGTAGAGGGGTTGGAGGAGGAGGGGCGGTGGGCCAGACCAACATCTGGCTAGAAAAACAATAAAACATAAACCACAGTACAAATCAACACTTTGAATAAAAACATAAAACCCTTTAACATTATTCAACACATTATCTATCTCTCTACGAAGGATCGGGGTACTTACAGCCTATCAACTCATACAACTGACTATACATGAAGGGGTGTTATAGTAACCACAATATATCAAAAACCATTAAAACAACAGCTTAAAGCAGTGCTGCATAACCTAACGTAGGAAGTACCGCGAGTGTGTCAGCACATTAGGTTACATCAGATGGTAAAGCTGCTGATATATAAAATGTATCAACAATGTTACTGGGTAGGGTTGTGAGTCGGAAAGGTTCTGGTAACACTGACGTCTGCTTTACAACTAAGGATATATATATGTATATATAAATTTTCTCTCACACTCCCCTATGCTGTGAGCGCCACGGGCCAGCCCTGCACCCGGACAGGACCACGTCGTGTGTACCCGTGCGTCGGTAAAGACGTGTTCCCTTCCCCCTTAAAACGTACTCATCACGGACCACACATGCCCACACTAACACTACACAAGACGAAATCCAGACCCTTGCAAAAAAATGCATAGTATCATCCTTCAAGAACGGGAGACTTGTCTATGGTTTTGTTAACATTACTCTGTGATTTTGTGTCGGCGAAGAACTTCTGCAGCTCCCGGAACAATGACACTAACCAAAGCCAAAGATAAACATCGAAAAAATAAAAAAATCTTAGCGAAAAAAAAGAAGAAACCATTCGTAAAAATGTCAGTACAAAAATAATACAAAAACGAGGAGAGTCTGGCCGTGTTTACACAGATCACGAGTGTAAACGTAAAGAAAATAACACGTGAACATCGCGGAGACATTTCCCAGTGGAAGCAACAGCGTCTCCCTGAGCGGAGCGGGCCGAACTGAGGGTGGTGGTTCCCGCAGGATTCGTCAACAACAGAAGATCTCGAGAGTGTCGGCAGCCTGGGCCACGCACGGCACCTGCTCAACATTTCGCCCCAGAGTCTTGCCAAGCCAAGGGCTCGGTGGCCATCGTGCACATACGTCATGCATCGATCATGTACGTTTCCCGTATGTAACCAACGGTATCAACCACACTGTATTCTGTAAATCACATACCACACAGCTCTGTTGTACTTGTAACCCAACGTGAGGAAGTGTGTGTGTGTGTGTGTGTGTGTGTGTGTGTGTGTGTGTGTGTGTGTGTGTGTGTGTGTGTGTGTGTGTGTGTGTGTACGTCCTATGTTAAACTTGTGTTGTATTACACACACCCCTGAGTCCCAAGGTCCACCTTGCCACCCTCCTAGTAATGATCTACTGTACCCACTGTAAGCTCTACATCTACCTCCATCTATCCCTTAGCCACGTACCCTCCACCCACACCATCACCGATATGATTCGTCTTCATATATTCAAGACACAAAGAGACTTAGAAATAATATAAAAAAAAAAAATCCGGCGCTCTAGGTCATCATGAAAGGTGAAGATGCGCCCCAAATTTCTGCGTCGTGGGGCATATACGGGCCAGGATACCAGCCCCGAAGCTTGGGCGCTCCGACTCAAGTATGAAGTGCACATCTCTCTCTCTCTCTCTCTCTCTCTCTCTCTCTCTCTCTCTCTCTCTCTCTCTCTCTCTCTCTCCTAATAAAAAGAAAAACAAATAGTTTTAGGCGAAAGCGGCCTGGGAATGATACAGTGGCAGTCACGCGTGTTGGACCTACGGATGGCCAAGAACCCTTTACAGCCAAGAAAACCTTCAATATTCAGGCAGTTTATAGGAAGGCAAACATTCATATAACGTTAGGAAAAAAAAAAAGGACAACACGGCAGAGGTAAAGTCATGACCAAAGAAAGATCAAGACAAGAAAATATGACACTAGGCAGATCTGCAGTTTACACTTGCCGTTCTGCAACAATCCCTCCCATTTTCTTTCATAGAGAAAAAAGGGCAGCGGAGAACGCACCAAGGTCGGCTCTATTGGGAAATAGGTCCCCCGCTCCTCAAGTGACGATAAACTGCCTCATAAAGGAAGACAGATTGTACGGTGAGGGGAAAAATACAAGAAGGTCAAGGGTTCCTCAGGCTGGCCGTGGAGGGAGGAGGACCACAGTCTAGTTGTGGAGGGGAGGCCCACAGTCTAGTTGTGGAGGGGAGGCCCACAGTCTAGTTGTGGAGGGGAGGCCCACAGTCTAGCAGTGGAGGGGAGGACCACAGTCTAGCAGTGGAGGGGAGGACGACACTCTAGTTGTGGAGGAGAGGACACACTCTAGCTGTGGAGGGGAGGACCACAGTCTAGCAGTGGAGGGGAGGACGACACTCTAGTTGTGGAGGAGAGGACACACTCTAGCGGTGGAGGGGAGGCCCACACTCTAGCTGTCGAGGGGAGGACCACAGTCTAGCTGTGGAGGGGAGGACCACAGTCTAGCAGTGGAGGGGAGGACCACAGTCTGGCAGTGGAGAGGAGGACGACACTCTAGTTGTGGAGGAGA
>NC_092240.1:16062500-16067500 GCF_036320965.1 Panulirus ornatus | reverse complement strand
CCGCGCTACTATTCTCTTAACAACACTTCAGCGGGAGATAAGCCAAGTCCACCTAGACTCCCATAAGATTACTCCAGCAACGGACAGCTCCCCTCCCTGATACCTCCCTGCCCATACGTTAAATGGACAGGAAAAAATAAAAACCTCAACACGAAAAAGTCAAAATAATTTGAATGTTCTCGATAAAGAATCTACCTTGAGAAATGTCATACACATTCGACGAAATCTAACGAAAGTAGGAATAAAATCTACAGCGTATGATGTACACGTGAGCGGGTAGGTAAGGACGCAGACTTGGGCGGTGTCTCTGTATGTGAGCTGATGCCCGGCAGAACCAGAATCAAAACATTTATCAGATCTGGTGATCCCGACGTAAGCTTCCGGATGTTGAGACTGGACTCATCCTCCCCAAAGGCGTGCTAGCACCCCTAATCCGGGAGCCAGAGCAGTACGAGTCCATCGGATGACTAACGCCGTGACACTGATCAAAGTCCCACATGAGTCGGCAGAGACGAGATCAGAGGCAACACCAACACCAGTGGAACCTATGGACACATACTACACTGGACGGACTCGTGCGGGACTGGACTCCGTCCCTGAACACCAACTAGAGGAGGAGGACCAAGTTCAGGCGACTCACCTCGTCATATCTACTGGTCGTTGGCTGGGTGGGTACGTTACAGAAAAAATAAACCAGAAACTACAGTTCATGAAGTACGTGTGGCGACACGAGTAGTACAGAGGCATGAGCACGCTCCATCATCCAACACGAGCCAAGACTCCTGTACAATGGACGACCGTGTCACCAGGCGAGTTCTCCTTAATCCACAATGATCACCAACGAAGTGCAGGGCCAGCGCTGGGAGGGACTGACCCACCACCATCCCCCTTTCCTTATCGACGCCGCGCGACGCTGTCGTTCCACTCCATCCTCGAACGTGAGAACAGGAGGAATGAAACGATTAATCTGGACGAGTGGGATCAACATCTATACCCAAGACACGACGCTACTACTGAGACACTAAACCTTCGGACGTAATTATGGGAGGAGGACGCCTGGCCGCGCGGGTGGAGGACCCACCCAGTCGGCAATACGTGTACTGAATGCTTAGGGGGACCTGAGGCAGCCCACCTCCGTCACTCAACTTGTATATTACTCCTCTGTTCATACTGTATGGGACCCATCCTGTCGCTGCGCCTGTAGCTGCGAGTGCTGAACCCAAGGGGTCCTCACGGCTCCACCTCTATAACTCGCCTCAATCCACACCTCTATCTGTATAACTATCTAAACTATCTACCCAAATCTGTCGCGTGCCCGTAATGTCCTGCCCACGCCACCTCACGTCGTGTGGTAAACATGGAGTTGAGACTAACTAGGGCGAATGGTTCGGCTCCATCCGTCCAACTCTGTAGAGTTCAGGATCGGTGAAAACATATATCTAATCTACCACATGCTGAGGGGAAAATTTTACTAGTTACTGCAACAAACTCCAGGTGTCAGACACCGACGAGACGTGGCCGATCCTGAGGTCAGAAAGCGAGATAATACAGGACCAACAGAGAACCGGACTTCTGGATGCATCACTGGCCTTGAACCCCAACGAGAGATTGATGGGATGGTCAAACCCTTACGCACGATTGCACGACGCTTGGGTAATGATTCGCCCTGCCATCATACCCGAGGGGTCGTACCGTCGTGTTCAAGGGGTCCACCTCAACAACCCCCCCCTCAATCCCCTGTTGATGGTGGAGTAGCGCCCCCACGCCAGACACACACATGCTGGTAGCCGACTGAGTATGGATGTGTGAATCATCTCCTTCCCGGATACGTGGTGATGATGGGGTGCCATCAGTCATCTCAGCCAACAGGACTCAGCGAGGCTACGATTTGAAACCTGAATACAAGACGCGTGGAACGAGGCACAGCAACACCTCATGCGCGTCACTAATGTAAGACATTAGACGGAGGGATTTCACACTACTCAGAGGACTGACTGTTCAGCTATGTTCCCGAGTCACTTTCCTCAGGTGACCCATGGTACTGCCTGCCTACCTGCCACACATCGCCACGATCCGCCGTTCGAAGCCGCAGTCAGACAAGCTAAACAACACACACACACACACACACACACACACACACATACACACACACACACACACAGACACACACACACAGACACACACGCACACACACACACACACACACACACACACACACACACGAAGATATTGTAATGAGTCATTTGAAAGCCTGGCAACCGCGGTCTTAAAGCCGCGACGAGGATGTCTTAAGAACGTTAAACCCGCACTGTGTAGCAGCTCCACGATCCTCCGGCAGGAGTGCGGGGCCACGCGCGCCCTACGAGGGGGCGGGAGCGGCGGCGGCAGTGAGGGGAAGGAGGCAGGATAAATGTGTGGCGTCATGGTAGCATCAGAGCGTCTCCTGTAGTAGCGAAAGCAGCATCTTCCCTCACCCCGTCCACGCTGAAAAGTTGGAGTAGCGCTAAAAGCATCATTACCACCACCATAGCAATAGCACCACAGCAGCAGCAGCAGCAGTCCCACAGCCACAGCAGTAACACCACAGTAGCAGCAGCAGCAACAACAACAGGTGGCGTAGCAACATGTTTTTGCCGGGCAAGCAAGGAGGAGGTGGCTGGCTGTTGGCTTGTTACTGGTTGGCTGATGGTTGGCTGTTGGGTTAGCTCGCTAGCTGCCTCGTAGCTGGTTGGTTGTCTCGCTGTCTACTAGCTGACTGCCTGGTTGTCTACTAACTGGCTGTCTACTAGCTGGCTGACTACTAGCTGGCTAGCTGACTGGCTATTGGCTGGTTGACTGACTTACTGGCTGGCCACACTTCGGAAGTCGGTGGGTGCTGGTGTTGGCGGCGGCCGTGGGGAAGGAGGGGTTTGGGGGGTTGGAGGATGCTCAACACCAGCTTAAAGGTCACGCCGGGAGGAGGGGAGTGGTAGGGAGGGGGGATGGCATGGCTGTGGGGGGATGGGGGATGAGGGGGGGGGGGGGACTTTTGTTGTGGCAGCCATCAAGGTCTGGCCGCCTCCTGCCGGGGTTCTGGGCGTGGTGCTCAGTAGCTGGAGCTTACGACGCGTCGGGCCGCTCACGGATTTACAGGATTTCATTGTGGTGCTCAGGAGGGCGCAGGGTGGCATGAGGTGGGGGGGTGTTGTACGAAGCTTTTGAACGTGGAGCGTAGTGTGCGGAGGAGGAGGAGGAGGAGGTGTGGTGCACAGGCCGGTGCTCTGATGGTCAGCATGTGATCAACACCCAGTACCTCACATCGCGGTACAGTTGGTACCGGCACGCGCGTACCTCGTACCGTCCTGCGCGCGCACGCACGCACACACACACACACACACACACACACACACACACACACTTTCCAGTAGGGGTCGTCAATCTCTGCATACAGCGCGGGGGGGTGTTGAAACTGTCCCCCCTCCCCTAAATATCTAACGTGAGGTTTGAGGATGAGGTTGAAAAGGTTGGTCGGCGGGGCAAGTGAAGACAAATTGTTATCTTGAGAGAAAGAGCGTAAGAGAGGGAGGGAGGGAGGGAGACACACTGGCCAACCATGCTCCTGGCAGCGGCGATGCTGGTAGCATCAACTGGATCCACTTTGTCTTGCCTTGTCAACCCATTCCTCCAGCGTAAGTCTCCTGCTGGTCCCCATCCACCGGTCTGTGTGTCGCAGCCTCCGCCCGCCCGCCCCCAGGTCACCCTAAGTCGCCCTTTACAGGTCACGGCGAGTCGTAAGACCTGGGGAAGAGAGGGTAGGGGGGGGGGTCGGTCGCCGTCGAGGTCACCACTTACAAGAAAGCACTGCGTGACACTGGTGTGTGACCTCGGCTGGTCGTTGTTTTGACGACTGGTCGTCATCAGTTGTTGTTATACAACTGTTGTGATTTTATGCTCTGACTCACAGTGGGTGACGCGTTGGTGTGACCTGAGACGCCTCTGTGACACCAACGGCCATGGCGTCAATGCACGTGTCAAGGGTCACACCACAGGTCAGGGGGTCATACCACAGGTCACGGGTCACAAGGGAAATGGTGAGTCACATCACAGGTCAGAGGTCACATCACGGGTCAGTAGTCACACCGCAGGTCAGGGGGTCACATCAGAGGTCAAAGTTTATACCACAGCTCAAGTGTTGCGCGACAAGTCGTGTCACCAGAGGTCAAAACACAGGTCAGTGAGAGGCACCAGGTCAATATAATATATATACCATTCTTCCATACACAGGTCATAACCTAGGCTCATACCACTGGGTAAAACTCAAATCACAGCAGGTCAAATTCAATGACCTGTGATATCACATCTAGGGTCACCAAAGATACAGAAGGTCGTTGTGCGGGTCACACCAGAGGTCACCTCATTTCATACCACAGTCCTCACGTGTCGACAGGTCACCGAGGGTCACACCCTACATCACGTCAGTAATTACCAAGTAACTGCAATTTACACTAAATACCATACTGGCCATGTTATACATGCGACCCAAAGGTCACATTTTGACTCATTCAGGTCACGGGATCAAGCCAGAGGTCAAAGGGTCAAACCACAGGATAAAACGGATCAGACGACAACACGTCACCATGGGGTCACGCCAATACGGGTCATGGCACATGCCATCTTAGGTCAAAGGTCACAAGACTTCACACGAGATGCAAGGAATGCCGCTGCAGGATACAGACAGAGCAGCAGCAGCAGCAACAGCAGCAGCGAGAGTAACCTAAGCTGCTGAAAAAACACAACACAACAGTTGCCCTCCTCCACCACCCGACGCAGACGCAGACGACGCGCTTATTACCCTCTTAATATCCTTTTTTTTTCTTTCTCTCTCTCTCACTCTCCTCTGGGCTGCTGGTCGTACGCACATCACGGACGACAATGACGGACGACTCCCGGGGGTCGTACTGGACACCCAAGCAACCAACCAATGGTCTGCGTCGGTACGAATACAACAGAAAAAAAAAAAA
>NC_092240.1:16005000-16060000 GCF_036320965.1 Panulirus ornatus | reverse complement strand
GGAGACAGCAACAAAGTATAACAGAAAAAGAAAATAATATATATATATATATATATATATATATATATATATATATATATATATATATATATATATATATATATATATATTATCCTGAGGATAGGAGAGAAAGAGAAGTCATAGGGGAGAAAGAATACTTCCCATGTATTCCCTGCGTGTCGTAAAAGGCAACTTAAGGGAAGGGAGCGAGGAATTGGATATCTTCCCTCCAGTTTTTTCTTTTCTAAAAGAAGGAACAGAGAAGGGGGACAAATGAGAATATTTCCTCTTAAGCTCAGTCCTCTATTCTTAACGCTACCTCGCTGTCACTGTATAAAGGAAAGAGGAATAGAGGTGAGTGTTCAAATTACAGGGGTACAAGTTTGTTGAGTGTACCTGGTAAGTTGTATGGGAGGGTAATGATTGAAAGTGAAGGCATGTATGGAGCATCAGACGGGAAGAGCAGTGTGGTTTCAGGAGAGGTAGAGGATGAGTGGATCAGATGTTTGCTTTAAAGAATGTGTAAGAGAAATACAAATGAGAAACAGATGGATTTGTATGAAGCATTTATGAATCTGGAGAAGGCATATGATAAGGTTGACAGAGATGCCTTGTGGAAGGTCATAAGAGTAGACTGTGTGCAAGGAAAGCTGCTTAAAAACAGTGAAAAGTTTTTACCAAGGGTGTAAGGAAGAGTAAGAAGAGAGGAGAGCGAATGATTCTAAGTGAAGGCTGGTCTGCTACAGAGGTGTGTGATATCACCATGGTTGTTTAATTTGTTATGGATGGGGTGGTGAGGGAGGCAAATGCAAGAGTTCTGACATGAGAAGCGAGTATGCAGTCTGTGGGGATGAGAGGACCTAGGAGGTGAGTCAGTTGATGTTTGCTGTTGATACAGCACTGGGGGCAGATTCGAGAGAGAAACTGCAGAAGATGGTGACAGTTTGGAAGTGTGTGAAAAACGAGGAAGGTGAGCGTGGGTGTAGATAGGAAAGGAGTTATTGGGTTTAGCAAAGTTGAGGAACAATTTAGTTGAGGTGTGAGTTTGAATGGAGAAACATTAGAGGAAGTGAAGTGTTTTAGATACCTGGGAGTGGACACGGCAGCGAATGGAACTGTGGATGCGGTAGTGGGTCATAGGGTGGCTGAGGGGTCGTACGTTCTATGGTCGTGTTTGGTGGTATAGTAGTCTTAAACAGTATAATACGGATGCCAGGCATGGCTACAGATAAGGCTGTGCGGAGGGTGGTGGCTGTGTTGAAGATGAAATGTTTGAGGACAATATGTGGTGTGAGGTGGTTTGATCGAGTAAGTAATGAAAGGGTAAGAGAGATGTGTGGTAATAGGAAAAATGGGGTTGAGAGAGCTGAAGAGGGTGTACTTAAGTGGTTTGGACAAAGAGGATATATGTGCCAGAAGTGGAGGGAACAAGAAGATGGAAGGGTAAACAATGGAAAGGTCTGTGGGGCCTGAATGTGGATAGGGAGCTGTGGTTTCGGTGCATGACATATAACAGCCAAAGAATAGATGTGAGCGGATGCAGCCTCTTTTTTTTTTTCTTTTTTTTTTTTTTTGCTGGCGCTACCTCACTAAGGCGGAAAACGATGATCAGGTATGAATTCTAGCAAAACTTTCCTGAGCACTTCATACTTTACCAGTGCCTCCTCACCTGAACTCAGCGTACACAAGACACCAGCCCTGCGTTACAAACATCCCTCACATCAGTGAGAAAGCGGTTAGGCTTTGTTCGTCTCTAGTTCCCTTGACTTAATGACTTAATATTTCCTAATGTTTTAATTCTACTATTAACTCATCCTTCACGAGACCTGATACGTTCTGCTGAAAAGTTCAAAGGAACAACTGTGTCCGATTCCACGGCCGAGACTGTCTATATGTAACGAAGTGCATTACATACATAATCTGTCGAGACGGAATATGAAGAAATGTGTGTAAGATAAACTCCCACACTGACACACCAATGTTCAAAAATCAGACTTGAAACTGTGGCGATATATATATATATATATATATATATATATATATATATATATATATATATATATATATATATATATATATATATATATGAGTGCATATATAAGTACATATATGAGTACATATATGAGTATATTTTTTTTCGGGACACCCTGTGTGTGTGTATATATATATATATATATATATATTTTTTTTTTTTTTTTTTTCATACTATTCGCCATTTCCCGCGATAGCGAGGTAGCGTTAAGAACAGAGGACTGGGCCTTTGAGGGAATATCCTCACCTGGCCCCCTTCTCTGTTCCTTCTTTGGAAAAAAAAAAAAAAAAAAAAAAAAACGAGAGGGGAGGATTTCCAGCCCCCCGCTCCCTTCCCTTTTAGTCGCCTTCTACGACACGCAGGGAATACGTGGGAAGTATTCTTTCTCCCCTATCCCCAGGGATAATATATATATATATATATATATATATATATATATATATATATATATATATATATATATATATATATATATATATATATCAAGAGCCGCCGCCCGCACTTACACTTCGCTACCAATAGAATCTTATTCTTCACAGCCAACATGGTAAACACTCTGTGGTAGGGGGATGGTAGACTTGTCCTCCTCGTCTGACTGACGATTCTTCCTTCACCTTTATATTTTCATGTATTCGCAAAAAAAAGGCATTTATCTTCCTTCTTCTCTTCCGTGTAGTCACCAGCGCATTCATCATCACACTATAAGGTAATTCTCATCTTCCCCTGGGCCAGTGTTGCGTGTCGGCCATGCTTACGGTCAAGGTCCTTAAAAAATATATATATATATATTATTGTTGAGGTCGACTTTATAAGTCAGTGTGCTGGTGAGGCTTCGGAGGGTTTTTGAGTCATAATGTTGAGTGGTGGCGGGGCTGTGAAGGGCAGCTCCTCAAGCCTCAACAATGGGCTGGCGAGTCCGTCATGTGGGCAGACAGAAAGGTTCAATACCCACTGGAGGAGGAGCCATCATCCTGTTATGATCCTCACAGGATCCTGGTGGTGCGTAACGCCCCTCGACCCAACCCATCCTGCCCTGACCCGCCCCGCGTCGCCCTAAGCCCACTTACCCGGTCTAATTCGCCTTTCTGCCCCATGCCACTACACAACCCAGCCCGCCCCACCCATCCCCATCCAACTAAATTATGCTCCCCGGTGAACCTCTGGTAAACTATCTCATCCAACTTTTGCCCCGCCCCGCCCCGCCCCGCTCCGCTTCACCTATCACCCTCCTTCGCCTTCACGCCCCGCTTCAACCATCACTCTCCTCCCCCTGAACCTCCCCTTCCCACTTCACCCGTCACCCTGCTCTACCCCACTTCATCCGTAATACCTCGTCTCACTCCGCTTCATTCGTAGCCCTTCTTACGACTCCCTCTCACCTCCCTACCCCACCCGTCTACTGCTTCAGTAACCGTGGTGGTCTGTCTGCTCCTTCAACAATACCGACGGTGGGTCTCCTGTTTGGGCACTCTCACTGTGGCAACAGCGTGACATCCTCGGCTCCTGGCATGGCTGACGCAGCTGGTATGACACAAAATGGAAGTACGGCACTGAAGATCTACCATGGCGAAAACACACACACCCTATGCAATCGGGTGACGTGAAGACCTCCTCTACATATCACTGCCTCGATAGCTTTCCAGACTTTATCTACCTCAACCTAGAGAGACGTCAAGGTCTCTCTGAGTCTCTCACCCTCGTCGACTCCAAAGGCTTTCGATCTACGAGGCCATAACGTAATCATCAACAATGTCATTAACCTCGGGCTATGATGATGTCTCACACCATTTCGTGCGTCGTCCGGTTGTATTTTCCGAGGGAACCATCTTCGCCCTCCAGTCTCCCAACTGTGGCCTCCCACGGGACACAAAGACGTGACCCTCGTGTGTCCCCGTCATTTTAACTGATGCCCTGAAGAACGTAAATGCCCACAGAGAAGCACGGAGACGAGTTCACCAGTGGTATCAGCACTGACACCAGCTCTCCAGACCACCTCGCCCTCCAGAGACTACCCTTAACGTTCTCCAGAACTCGACCACCGCCAACCACGTCACCATCAACCAAACCAAGACCGTAGTCAGGCACATCAGCCTCCCGTCCAACCAAGTCCCAACTTCACTGTCTTCTTTCTCTATCTAAAGGTAATCAAAGGCATAATTGGTTGGAAAGACGAAGCTATAGTTTTTGAAATGGAAATGAAATTACAGAGAGTACAGGAATAATGTGTAGTGTGGTTTTTCTGAGGTGTGGTGTGGCTTGCTGGATACGTGTTTCTGGTGTATTTACATAACCCAGCAGACTGGGGTGTGTGTGATGTTGTTGCTTGTTGGTATAAGAAAGGAAATCAGCTAAGCTCAGGTAAGCATTATTCACTAAGTACATAGATCGACGGCTGGAGCCTTTCTTGGTGCTATGAGGCTCCGAGGGAACCGAGGGGTGTTCCATGTTTGTAGTGTTGTACAGGTCTGAGATATGTGTACAGCTTATTGTCTTCCTTGTCTTCCAGATTCTACAGACTTGTTTTTTTAAGTTGTTTCCCTTCAGCATGAGCTAATTGGTTCAAATTTTCAGTCCTTCGTGTTCTTCTTCAATGGTGTTGGTGGAGGGAAACTTCTTGTTTGTGAATATAAGAAGGTCCTATTTTCTATTCCCATCAGCTTCAAGATTGCGTGATCTGGAGGGTGTTAACAGGGAAGTACGTTGGGATGGGCAGGATCACGGCTTTCATCGGACTCTGTGTACTGGCTGGCTTAAGCAGCTTCACCTTATAAAGTTCTTTTGCTCATCTGATCCAACAGCGAGCCTCGTCATGCGGCAAAAAAAAAAAAAAAAAGGACATCTGCAGCTCTTATGGCGTACAGTCGATTCTCTCCCTGGCTGTGTCGCTGGGCCTGATCATTCCTTGTCCCACTACGGCCCATCTGATGACGACTGTTTATATGCCAATCCTTTTCCAAACTGTCTCGTCAGGACGTTTCTGATTGTCTCGTCAGGACGTTTCTGATTGTCCTCGATGGGTGCGCTCCTCCGGGAGGTGTCGTCAGGGCGTTTCTGATTGTCCTCGATGGGTGCGCTCCCTCCGGGAGGTGTCGTCAGGACGTTTCTGATTGTCCTCGATGGGTGCGTTCCTCCGGGAGGTGTCGTCAGGACGTTTCTGATTGTCCTCGATGATTGCGCTCCTCCCGAGAAGTGTCGTCAGGACGTTTCTGATTGTCCTCGATGGGTGCGCTCCCTCCCGGGAGTGAGCTGTCTGAGGCTACTATTTGAGTGGCGTCATCTGCGCAGACGTTAGCCACGCTCATGTTCCCGACTGCTGAGGGGAATGTCAGCTGTTTTAAGTTATGACCAGGGTCGCTGGTGGGACGCAGCCACGGGGGAACATTCGCTAAAGTAGAAGATATTTCGGTGACGCTGCAGAAACTCGACGACGATTTCTGCCATGCGCCTGAGGAAGCTGGAAGACAGCAGTCTGTCTGGTTTTTGTTAGGCTTAACTTTTAATAGTTTGCGCTGTAGGCCGTCTGTCCACACTTTCTCGGAGGCTGTGCTTATATGTCTTTGTGCAACTGTACAATATTTTCCTTGTCCTCGAGAGATAGCATCTCTCTTTTTTTACGCTGCGATCGCAGTTGTATATAGCCATAGCATCTAGCGAGGTACGAACACCACTGGTAAAACAGCAGCAATGGGTTACGACAGTTGGCATGGCACTAACAACCTGCTGTGTCATAAGTGACGCGGCAAACACAGGGCTGGCACGAGAAAGACGTGGATGATATGATAAACAAAGAACTGGCACGACAAAGAAAGGATCGGTGTGACAAAGGAACGTCACGGCAAACAAAGAGATGGACAGTGGTACGACACAGGAAGAGCTGACACGAACCAAGGTAGGATCGGCACTGCAAACTACTGAGCTGGTATGGCAAACAAGGGGCTAGTACGACAAACATTGGCCTGGCAGAAAGATTGGTTAGGCAGAAACTGACGTAAGGCAAACAACTGGAGTGCCATACATAACTACCACGGCACACACACAGACACACACACACACACACACACACACACACAAACAAACAAACAACCCACATGCACCACTCCTGAACATGCCAGCTAATCTGACCAGCTTGGCGCCCGGAGCTCAGTCACTGGTCTTCGATAGCTGCCATTCTGAGGTCACTGACGTCATAAATGAAGTCACCACAGCTGCAGCACATACACTACACTGATGTCACCAACTACTGTACCCTATGGAGATGTCACCAACGACGAGTCTCCCATCACGATGTCACCACCTACAGCAGTCCACCGTGAGGTTATCCAAGTTACATCATAAACCGTGATATTACTACAGCTGCATTATACACTGCGCTGAGGTCACCATTTACAGCACACCACCCAGATGTCACCATAGAAGCATCGTACGCCTTTATGATGTCACCAGACCTATACCACAACCCACACTGACTTCACAATACATCCCAACTACACATCAGAAACGTCTACATTTACTTCAGTACGAATGTGGTGAAGGAAATGAAAGAAATCGTATTTTCTTCATATAAAGCAAAGGATCCTTACCACTACCAAATACCTAACCAAAAAAAATCAATTACCAATATAATTACTCATATTCTTAACTATCATCGGAAGGTTTAAAGTTTCTGGTCCTTAATTTGCACACGCGAGTGGCTACTTCAAGACACTAGACAGCAGGTAACTCCTTCTCCATGGAAACTGTCGAGTAGTAGTAGAAGTCTTTGGAGAATGTGTGTAATGTCACCACATATCGACGCCTTTAAGGTATCTGGTGGAGGCCCAAGTCACTCTTACTTTTTGGAGTGTACGCCAGACAGGCGTGTGCTCTGTAGAAGGCACCCCCCCGATACCCACTCCAGTGTGCCTTGGGGTACTAATAGGGCACCAGTGAGATTATCCATTGAACCACCCACTGACACACTGCAGTCATCCATCAACACATTATCTCTTTACACTCTACGGCCATCTTGCCCTCCCTCGATTTAACCTTCCTTGGCCAGTCATCACCATCCCTCTTTACCTGACACCTGCACATGTAGTCCTGACGTCGTAAGGTTACGGTAATGAGGAATAAGGAGGTAGTCTCTCGGGGGCTCGCTTGTCAACGGTCTCATGGTGTCTCGCTTGTCAGTGGTGTTAAACACAGGACAGTCACAGACCCTACTATCTTCGTCGTCTACCTTCGGTCCTCTACTGCAGAAGCCGAGGCCTTGTGGGGTGGGCTGGTGTAGAGGGCAGCATCCTGGGGGGTAATGGTGGTTCTGTCTCCGTCGACGCCTCCACTTGGGCGTCTGTCTGTGACGTAAAGGATACGTGCGATGTATAGTTGTTGTCTACAATATTAACTCCTTCGGCACGACCTTCGAGGTACCACGGTGAAAGAACTCTAACCTGACCCTCAAAAGTCAGGTCAAACGTTAAGCCACAGTACCTAAAAGGTCGAGCGTTCGTGACTCAAGGGTCGCACCACCGTGCCGTGCTATGCTTCAGAAGCAAATAGAATGAGTTCCCAGAACTGGGTTTGTTGAAAGGCTTCTTGGGAGGAAACTGCCGCGTGGCAGATAAACGGGAAGTAAACTCCAGGAGCAACACTGTAGGTGGCAGACAGGGGCTGGACCAAGCTTCAGGAGCAACGCTTGTAGGTGGCAGGCAGGGGCTGGACCCAGCCTGGCGCTCTGCTGTCAACCCATCAAGATAACGCAAGCTGGACCCTCGGGAGGGAAGGGTAGGGAGGTGGTTCAACACACCAGACTGAACATGAGGACAGCATACACTCCCTCGACGTGGTCTTGGTGATGCTGCCGGCGCGCCGCCAACCCTCCCGCGCACTGGACCTCCTCCTCCTCCTCATCTTGCCCGACCTGATGACACAATCGTTCGAGTCAGGGTAATAAATTATGATCAAGTGAACCTCTTTTTATCTGCGGAATCCATCATCAATATTCGTGTACTCAGAACACTTTCAGAGTCATCTATTCTTAACAGTGAGTCTCTTTTTAATCCCTTGTTAACAATAAGTTTTCTGTAATCTCTTGCTAATGGTAACTGAATCTTTTCTTAAAGTAGCCTCGTGTTAACAATAACTAACTTTAAAGTATCATCTTGATAACAATATATATGTTACCTTTAAATCAATATATCTGCAAACATAAACCTGCTAACAACACCAAAATTATCTTTGCATCGCTCTAAAGTCTTCTTTTTAAATATGATATTATTATGGTACAGTAATAAGACACTATGACTCTTGGTGTTGAGATGCTGGGCCCAGTGGGCAAGTTTGTTGTCTTGCAGTTTCAAAACAATGGACGAACTTATACTGAGGGTTCTCTTGGTGAGGAGTGGGCTCCACAACATAAAAGTCTGCCGTGGTGAGGGCTCCATAACCCATCAGTCTGAAGTGGGTAGTGTGGGCTCCACAACCCACGAGTCTAGTAGTAGTAGTAGTAGTAGTAGTGTAGGCTCCACAACCCATGAGTCTGTAGCAGTAGTAGTAGTAATAGTAGTAGTAGTAGTAGTGTGGGCTCCACAACCCACGGTCTGTAGTAGTAGTAGTAGTAGTAGTAGTAGTAGTAGTAGTAGTAGTAGCAGTAGTAGTAGAAGTAGTAGTAGTAGTAGTAGTAGTAGTAGTAGTAGTAGTAGTAGTAGTAGTAGTAGTAGAAGTAGTAGTAGTAGTAGTAGTAGTACTAGTAGTAGTAGTAGTAGTAGTGTGAGCTCCACAACCCACAAGTCTGGCTGGCCCAATAATCAAGACAGGTTGGGCTGGTTCAGTGCAGGGGAGTAGGGATGATCGATGTAATCTGAGCCAGGGGTGCAGTGAGGTGGGGCATGGCAGTCACTCACTCATGGAGACTGTCTCGTCATGATGGAAACTGTGTATCGTATCATCAACTGTCGACGGTCTGGAGGGGCGGGGGAGGAACCTGAGGTTAAGGTCGCAACTGGGGAGTGTGTGTGTGTGTGTGTGTGTGTGTGTGTGTGTGTGTGTGTGTGTGTGTGTGTGTCAAGTTGCCAGTTAAGGACCCCGACGTAGTGAGGAGGCTGTCAAGCACGAGCAGGACACTTGACAAACGTGGAGGCAAAGTGAGGGGAGGGTTGGGGCAGCTCCTTGACCGCCTCAACCCCGCGGTATTTGAGCAGAGGGACGCAAAGGTTGACGATATTAAACCCCCCTCCCCACCCACCCCGAACCCCACCTTCAGCGCGAGGCTTTGAGGCACACTGTAGGAACCTTGAGCACGTGAAGTACGACCCTCTGGTGCATGACGACGGTACGACCGTCTGATGCATGACGACGGTACGACCGTCTGGTGCATGATGGCGGTACGACCGTCTGGTGCACGACGACGGTACGACCGTCTGGTGCATGATGGCGGTACGACCGTCTGGTGCACGACGACGGTACGACCGTCTGGTGCACGACGACGGTACGACCCTCTGGTGCACGACGACGGTACGACCCTCTGGTGCATGACGGCGGTACGACCCTTTGGGGATGACTGGCCAGACTTTTACTTATTTATCTGATTACATTTTTTAAGGCCTGACCCTACGGTCTACTGGCCAGAGGGTCAGATATAACAGTGGTCACTCCTCCCAGGCGTCACTGTTCACTGTCCCAGGCGTCACTGTTCACTGTCCCAGGCGTCACTGTTCACTGTCCCAGGCGTCACTGTTCACTGTCCCAGGCGTCACTGTTCATTGTCCCATGCGTCACTGTTCACTGTCCCATGCGTCACTCTTCAGTCCCAGGCGTCACTGTTCACTGTCCCAGGCGTCACTGTTCACTGCCCCACAGTCCTACAGGGAACAATGGTACATCTCAAATGCTGCAGACAAAAAGCACTGTTCAAACGTGAGGTTAAGAGGCGAAAGTGCGTTGGATCCCCAAAGTTAAGAGAGAGGTAACAGACAGATGCAGACACCGTCCCAGACATTACAGACAAAAAAAATGTCCACCGTCCCAGGACGGACGTTAACAGACTAACCAGTGCTCACCCTCCCGGGGGCCAACCAACAACAGACAAAAATGCTGAAGTTCGAATTACAGACGAGAATGGCAATCCTGAGGGTCCTCTCCCGTGTAAAAAGGTGCCATTACGGATTCCCCTGGAGTGCCACGCCATGCCACGCGCTCGGCCCTTTTGGCACCCAACACCTGTCTCTATGGCAGTGCCGACAGCCACATCTGCCCTGAGCTGGACAACAGTACCGCAGCCGTGACAACATCTTGTAATGAAACAGTCTTGTTACTTTCTCGGTTCACGTTTTACTCAACACATTTCACTGTGACGGAAAACGGCTGTATCATTGTGTACCTGCATTCGTCTACTTACTTCCAAAAATATCTGTTTAGTTCCATCCTGATCACAAGTTCTTATTCTCCGCACTGACGGCCCAATATTTTGTTCAACAGCCTCTTTATCTCGCGTACATTTTGGGTAAAGCCCCAACTTCATACTGCTCCCGGGGACTCAGGCGAAGAGGAATCCACAACGATCTATTTGAAGTGAATCCCTTTACCAGTAACGCTCGCATGTCTGTATCCGGAGTCAGAAGCAGACATTCTGATCTTATGGTATTTACAGCACGTAACAGGAATAGAGGATAAGAGATAATTAATCTGTTTGTGGTTATGGTTTCTGAACCTCTCTGCAGCGATATGGTGAACAATTTCAGTTCGTAAGGCAGGTGGTGACATTTCCAACACTGGTCTCTTCATCTGTTAATCGCCCTCCCAGTAGCAGCGTTGAGCCGTCAGTACAGATACTGTGTGTGATGTTGTGTTCAGTCTGTGCGTGTGTGTTCAAGGACATTGGCAACGGCAACGTGTTGAAAGTGAAGATGTATAAGCAGGTATTTGGTGGTAACGAGGGAATTGTCTGCCAGGGTGGCACGAAATGCTGCTGCTTCTTAATCTTGTACAACAATTGATGTACTCCAGAAATTATCATTTAAGTGGCTGTTATCTCGATCCGTTCAGAGTCACTAGTTTTATGGCGTATATAGGTTTTAAGAGTTCTAGGTAGACACCATCATCTGCATCACCAGGCACAGGCCTCAGTCTTAACATGGGAATGATTGCAAGTGTATTCTGTCCTCTCCAGTGCTCGGTGCTCTGATTGCAAGTATTCTGTCCTCCTCACTGCTCGGTCTACCCAGCCCTTTCCTATGTTGTGTACGCAATAGGTCTGGAGGTAGCCATGTCTAAATCTTAATGCCTCACTTACCTTTTTTTCTTTCAAGTCTGTAAGTGGCTTTACTGTTACATAGGACCAGAGTTGTTGCGTGGTAATCTACCAGAGACCTTATACAAGTCAAGAACATCACATCAGCAGTTCGTCAGATAACATCAGCATCATAATTAGGGTTGTACCCTGCCACAACCCTGAGAGCTGTGAGTCTGTCTATCTGTACACTTGTCGATTTAGTTTTGGTCCAGCAGCTGCAGTGCGTGGGACTGAGACACCAAGATAGTTACAAGAAGAGACGCACTCAGTAAATTTGTTATTTGTTCACTCTTAATTCGTCTGATGGATACCTCTGGTTTTCCCCCCGTAGAAACTATTAGGCCAGGGCTATCACAAGGCTGTGTGAATACGGTTAAGAGAGGTTTACATTTCACGATAAGATTCGGCGCGTAAAACTCATAATCAGCGTGACTAATTGTGATGTTCCCGGGACTTTCTGGGACATTTTTCACCAAGGCAATGATTAGTACATTAAACTAAGTGGGCGATTCAATACTCCACCTTTCTGTAATCGAGGAACAACACAGCAGACTGTCTCTTGGTTGAAGCATCAAGTGCAGCTTTCGACTCAACAAATGTGGTGTATGTGTGCCGTCTGTTCCCATGGGGACCATACCTACCCCGCCCTGAGTACCATCAGAGCTGCCCTGCTCTGACCCACACCAGCCCTGACCTACCCTCTACGAACATGGTCTCCCTGGAATTCCCTTCCTCCCTCCCTCGCTCCTCAGTCCTGGCCTCAGCACCCGCCACTCCACCCCGACGAGAAGCGAGGAAAACCGTTCCCTGTGTTCTCTACTCACACGCTCCATCGTGAGCTGCAGATTCATTCTTGGAGGTGCGTCCATTTCTCCTTACAGTGACCAAGATGGCAAGGGAAACAGTGCGACCTAATCGAAGCCACGTCTGCTGAAAACGTAAAGCAAAAAATCTATACAAGGTAACTAATTTGAGTTCCTATGTGTGAGTAGAACCAAATCCTAAAAACGAAAAGTTATAGGAGGAAGAAAAAAAACATAACGGCCGATCCTCGTGTGGCTGGTCTCCACACAGAAACCATGGGAAGCAGCATTTAGTTGCGTGCCGCGGATCCAGGTCCTAGTGGCCGGGACAACACGCATACACCTCATGAGAGCAGTCTTCGAAATGATACCTGAAGAACTGGGAGACACCAGCAACATCACATGAGACAGAGTGAGACGATGAAGGAGACTGTGATAGCAAGAGAGCTGAGAGGCGCTTGATTCTCACTCAGTCTAAAAGAGTGAAGGAATACGGGCCAACACAGAGACCCCGAGCAGTACTCTTTCCTGGGGAGAACGAGTTCCCTGCAGGCAAGAACCGCTGCTCACAAGAAGAATAACTGCGTCAACTTGTACAACAAACTCCGTTCTGGAGAATCACATCTCTCGATAAGTCTTGTGCCTCTATTCCTTCCACGGTCTATATATTTCCTCAACTACTGGGCTTCTTAACGGTGCGACCTATGGTATGAAGGTACGACCCATAGGCATGAGGGTACGACCCTTGAGCATAACGTTACGACCTACGAGCATGACGGTATGATGACCTGGCCTCTCACCCGTAACTTAAAGGTCAGGTCAAAGACTATCTCATCATAACCAGAAGTACGAGGAGATGAACAGCAGCTCCACTTCTCTTCCAGACTTCAAGCTGATTATTTACTCCACTTAATGTAAATGTTTACAAGTTACACGTACTTTCATAATAAAATCTACTCCCGTCTGATTCATACAGCCTGGGTGAAAAAAGAAAAAACAAATAATCATACATAAATAAATATTTCCTTGTGTGTGTGTGTGTGTGTGTGTGTGTGTGTGTGTGTGTGTGTGTGTGTGTGTCGCATATCCTTCTCTGACCCCCTGAGACCTTCAGTCACCCCTTGCATGAGGATCGAGTCCCCGACCATATTCGGGTGTGAGTGAGGCAGCCTTCACTAGGTGATCACTATATTGGCCTCTCGGTTACATTTGGATCCCCTCCTCCTCCTCCTCCACCTCAGACCGACCACTGCCTCATCAAAGGCCCGTACAAGTGGCGCGTCTCGTCTCGTATACCACCTAATGCACTCACCACCACACCGCACCGTGCGGCGCGCCTGAGAAGTGTCTTTTAACATATGATCTATGGTTCCCGGTGAGTCTTGTGCTTAAGCCTTGGAATTATCGGTCCATTACTCTTATGTATAACAATGATTTTCCTCCCCTCCTGTATCATTACAAAGGACACAACAGGAGGAGGAGCCAAGCGAGGATTCTTTGAAGTATTTGTTTCTTCCGCATGTCTCCGTCATCTGTTCCTGGCCTCGTTAAAGAGCGGGGAAACATCAGCGATCACGTACGAACGATGCGATGCTCAGCGTGTCGTAAGATCTCCAGTCTTGTGCCTGACGCCACCCAAGATGGGTTCCACACGGAAATCTTTCCCGGTACAGTGACTCCTGGAACCTGGGGACTGGCCTGACGTGACTGAGACGAAGTGCTCAGGATGGCCACTCACGCACGAAAGTCCTCCCTCCCCCACTTCCACATCGTGGCCAAGCTTTGCAAAGAAGTATGAGAGGGACCAAAAAGGGGACAGAATAAGCATCGGAACGAAACGATAAATAATCCAAGAGGTTTTGAAGTCACGGGAAAAACAAGTGTGAGGGTCAGGTCGTGGCTGTCCGGGAGGATATGAGAAGCTTATGAGTTCCAAAACAACGCGATATATGGGAAGACCAGTCACAATGGCCCTACCCTCCAGCTGCCCCCCTCCACACACACAGTAATCACGTGACGCGGTAACCTACCGGATGTCAAGTGGCCAAGCTATCGACGGAGGCATATAAACAGCCACTTCTTGGAAGGAGGAGTTACAATAACATTATTACATTTACTTATACAGTAACGGAAAGATGTCCTCGTCCATAAATACACACGTCCCTCTAGTCAGGGCCACAACGGAGGAGAACTTCTTTAAGATTATATATATATATATATATATATATATATATATATATATATATATATATATATATATATATATATATATATATATATACTCAAACGAAAATCTGCAGCTTTCCTGGGACGAGTAACAATAAAACAGAGTCTATTACAGCATCGTTAACCATGAACAGTTTATTCATCATATAAATACCCTTGCTTGAGCTGGGCGAGGCCAAGTGGCCGACCTCCACAGTATGCGAGCTTTTCCTCCCCACATCAACTGCACGTGTGAGTCGAGGGGACATCACGTCCAATATGCTGTACTGCTCCAGTCTTTCCTTCCACGTCTACGGTAATCATTCTGCATCATAGTAAAAAAACTTAGAAGCTAGAAGGTTCAATGTTAATGCAAATCACACACACACACCCACACACACACACACACACACAAAACACACGGGACTTCAACGTATGTACCTCTACTGAGCATGTCATTCAGCGGGGAGGTTCTTGTCTCCTGCCCTTCGGAATAGTCAGGTATAACCAACCCTCCCGCCTTCCCCCATATTAAGACGTTTCATCTATGCCAGAAGGCAGCAAGTTACACCTCTCTCTCTCTCTCTCTCTCTCTCTCTCTCTCTCTCTCTCTCTCTCTCTCTCTCTCTCTCTCTCTCTCTCTCTCTCTCTCCAAGTCTCCGTACTGAGACGTTGTGAGGGAGTCTCGGAAACGCCAGGAAATAGCGGGAGGCGACGCTGCCCTCATAACCACTTGAAGTCTAGATGTCTGCCCACCTGTCCAGGACCATCTAGAGTTTCATCACCATGCGTCCTCCGTCGCTGGTCCCCTATCTGTCTTAACACTAGCCATGACATCTACAGCATTACCGTCCCCCATAGAAACTACAGTGACTACACAGAGGCATGTAGTTCCCTTCTGGGATGTCAGCTTACTCCCACGTCTCTGGCGGAGTGCTGATCCTTAACGTGTTAAAATACTGATCAGGGACTCACACTTACCCTGATCCCCGATACAGTTCGAGAGACTTCAGCCCTAACAGGCCCTAGGTTTAACGCCGGTCCTGTTTTCCACTACCTGGCTTCAGGTCGCCACAACAGATAACCTCGTTGTGGGCCGTCGGGTCTCCTGTTATCTGTCCTTTCCTTCTACTTCCACGCAGACCACCACTTACTAAGTTCCTGCTCACGGAGTCGAGGGCGTTTGGCGCAGACACATCCAGCCTGAAGACCTTTACCTACACTCTCCCTATAACATTGCTGCTACTGCTGCGACGTCCACTCTACTTGTAACATTGCTGCTACTGCTGTGACGCCCTCTCTCCCTGTAACATTGCTGCTACTGCTGTGACGTCCACTCTCCCTGTAACATTGCTGCTACTGCTGTGACGTCCACTCTCCTTGTAACATTGCTGCTACTGCTGTGACGTCCACTCTCCTTGTAACATTGCTGCTACTGCTGTGACGCCCACTCTCCCTGTAACATTGCTGCTACTGCTGTGACGTCCACTCTCCCTGTAACATTGCTGCTACTGCTGTGACGTCCACTCTCCTTGTAACATTGCTGCTACTGCTGTGACGTCCACTCTCCCTGTAACATCGCAGCTACTGCTGTGACGTCCACTCTCCTTGTAACATTGCTGCTACTGCTGTGACGTCCACTCTCCTTGTAACACTGCTGCTACTGCTGTGACGCCCACTCTCCCTGTAACATTGCTGCTACTGCTGTGACGTCCACTCTCCCTGTAACATTGCTGCTACTGCTGTGACGTCCACTCTCCTTGTAACATTGCTGCTACTGCTGTGACGTCCACTCTCCCTGTAACATTACTGCTACTGCTGTGACGTCCACTCTCCTTGTAACACTGCTGCTACTGCTGTGACGCCCACTCTCCCTGTAACATTGCTGCTACTGCTGTGACGTCCACTCTCCCTGTAACATTGCTGCTACTGCTGTGACGTCCACTCTCCTTGTAACATTGCTGCTACTGCTGTGACGTCCACTCTCCCTGTAACATTGCTGCTACTGCTGTGACGTCCACTCTCCCTGTAACATTGCTGCTACTGCTGTGACGTCCACTCTCCTTGTAACATTGCTGCTACTGCTGTGACGTCCACTCTCCTTGTAACATTGCTGCTACTGCTGTGACGTCCACTCTCCTTGTAACATTGCAGCTACTGCTGTGACGTCCACTCTCCTTGTAACACTGCTGCTATCTCCTGTCTCTCTCACTCTCATGCACTCAACATTGTTCACTGGCATTAACGTCATACTTTTTTCATTTAATTCTTCATTGGGTTTACCTGTCTCAGTCAAGCTTCCTCTGGGAGTTTACTCGTCTCAGTCAAATTCCTCAGGGGGTTTACCTGTCTCAGTCAAGACCCAGACAAAGCGAGTCGGTGACAGATTAATTCAAGGGCAACATATATATATCTTATCGTCACCTGAGATGTGTTCCCTTTCTCTCTTTGTTTTTCCCAGTGTCATTGTTCGCACGTCATGTTCTCCGTATCACTCGTTTTCTTTCATCTTTTCCAACTTCTTTATTTTCTTTTTTTTCGTTTTCATTCCATTCTATCCTTCTTGAGAACCTTCCGAATAGGTATTCATACAGAACGTACCTCGTGTAAAATTAACCCATCACGATCATAACTCTCTGCCAAAGGTTTTGAAATCGACACAAATGCGATTCATTATAATTTCCTCCCCTAGTCATTTACCTTTGAACAGAAAATCATAAATAATTCTCATCAGGTACCCCTGATATCTGGTCAGGATACACGACAGCTGGAGACTGAGGTGGGTGCAAATGAGACAGAACTGCTTGCTTGTTGCTGACGCTACCTCGCACAAGTGAGCAAGGCAATTAGGTATATACACGAAACAAAAATACAAATCTCCATAATCAGAAGCCGCAGGCATAAAAAAGGTTTTATCTCCAACAATCCATCTCCAACAATTACTGGGGTGGGGTTTATCCCGTGTGGGGTGGCGGGCTTGGAACACACACACACCCTCCCACAACGCCTTCCTTCTTCAGCAGTACACAACAACAGACAGTCCAGTGTTGTCTGATGCCACACTCCCCTTCTTTCCTGGTCGCTTTTAGAGCTGCTGTTGGCAGCTCTCTCGTCGCTTTATAATTAATTAAATGCACAAACATAAACACACACATCACATATATATATATATATATATATATATATATATATATATATATATATATTTTTTTTTTTATTTATTATACTTTGTCGCTGTCTCCCGCGTTTGCGAGGTAGCGCAAGGAAACAGACGAAAGAAATGGCCCAACCCCCCCCCCCCATACACATGTATATACATACGTCCACACACGCAAATATACATACCTACACAGCTTTCCATGGTTTACCCCAGACGCTTCACATGCCTTGATTCAATCCACTGACAGCACGTCAACCCCGGTATACCACATCGCTCCAATTCACTCTATTCCTTGCCCTCCTTTCACCCTCCTGCATGTCCAGGCCCCGATCACACAAAATCTTTTTCACTCCATCTTTCCACCTCCAATTTGGTCTCCCTCTTCTCCTCGTTCCCTCCACCTCCGACACATATATCCTCTTGGTCAATATATATATATATCACGTTACTCTAGCGCTTCAGGATCCTTTTCTATGGTGCTCCCGCAGTGCTCTGGAAGCCAGCCACGTCCACTGGGCGGGACCAAGAAGTGTGGTAATAATAAGGGAGCGGAGAGCCGGACTACTGAGGATTTTCATTTCGGCCACGAAGGGATCTTGTGATGTGCTGGACTGGTGTTTGTAATGTTGGGGGAGATGGGCGGCGTACAGGGCACCGAGAAGAAAGCGTAACTCGTAAATGCCTGGGGAGTGTAGTTTCAGATGGTTGCATGTCTGGTGGAGTGGAGTTGAAGACTGGGTTCGGAGGGCGGTTGCTTTAACGCTCGTTCGGTCATCATGGTGTGTAGTATGTTTTGCCAATGTTGTGTTTGTTGTGGGTGCGGAGAGGCAGTGGTGGAGGAGGGTGGATCTGTTAAGAAAAGTAGCTCAAGTGTGAGGTAACTAGTGAGCTTTTTTTAAAATTCTACGTGAGGGTTGTTGGGTGATTCTCAAGCTGGTTCGGTGTAAGGAGTTGCAAAGAACTAGGCACCGAGAATACTACGAAGCCGTACTGAAAGTATATTAACTTTACTGCGCAAGTGCCGTATGCTTGTAGCTGCTAGGAAGCCGGTGATTGTTCAGGGTGCTGAGTTGTGTGTGGCTTGCAGATTTATTATCTTTATACTTTTGACTCGGGTGGATGACAAGGCAGGTGAGGCGTCGTTTAAAGTGGAGCTGATGAACTGTTTGTATTGTGTATCAACGGATTCTTTTTGTCCAAGACTGGTGCTGGTATGTGTTCTGAGAGCATCTAGATAGTTTACGACCACTGAATCTGTTTGCTGTGTGGACAACAAATGCGTATGTCGTATATGATAAGAGTTTGGCAGAGTAAGAGAGTTGACTGTTCACTGGTTAATGGAGGGCGTAAGTGGGATTCATGTCTGTCAAGGGTTAAGTGGGTAACGGAGATCTGTGAGGGTGTAGATATTCTGCTGTGAGTAAGTAAGTGTCCTAACTGCTTGTGATACAGTGTTGCATTTGTTGATGACTGAGTAGGTATATCATGCCGAGATGTGACAAGTGTGTTCACCTCACTGGTCCACAGGAGGTTGAAGTGAGGTCACGTATACCAAGAGACTGACGAGGGTTGGAGAAAGATCTGATCCATAAGGGACTCCACTGTAGATCTCTGGAAGTCTGAGTAAAGCGCTACAACCTAATGGTTATTGGAGGTGATGCCTCTGTGTATGACTCTGGCTTGGGGGTCGGTTATGGAGATAACTAACCATTTCTTTTTTTGGTTGTAATAACGATAGATGGTGTCAAGTACCGTCTTTATCAGGATGTGTCTAAGGACGGTGTCGAATGCTTTACTGATATCTACTGCCCACCAATACTGTGCGGGAGGGGGATGTGGTGGGCTGAAACATCCTGGATGTGTTTCGTGTGGAGTGTGACAGTGGAGGAACTGGGTCGAGAGCGATGCTGTGTGTGTGCGTGGGTGATAGCGGGATATTCTGGTCGCCTCTTTTATGTTACAATCACGGCCATATCTAGCAACACTGTCTATCAGCAAATTATGCAACAGGTGCACCCTCGTATACTTCACAAGCTTTACTCATAACTTAACGTTCGTCTGATATACGAATTTCACCACGTCTCAGGTGGCACTGAGCTATCTACCCAGGTGGACACACCTCCAGTCTGCTGAGCCTGCTGTTCCTACCACCAGTCTGCTGACCCTGCTGTTCCTTTCCATCAGTCTGCTGACCCTGCTGTTCTTTCCATCAGTCTGCTGACCCTGCTGTTCCTTCCACCAGTCTGCTTACCCTGCTGTTCCTTCCATCAGTCTGCTGACCCTGCTGTTCCTTCCACCAGTCTGGTGACCCTGCTGTTCCTTCCACCAGTCTGGTGACCCTGCTGTTCCTACCCCCAATCTGCTAAGCCTGCTGTTCCTTCCTCACAGGAACCCGCCCACTGTAAGCAAATGGGGTCATCCAACTTCCAGGCCGAGCTTAGCTTGAAGTTTTCCTTCAGGGCCCGCCCGTCGTACACCATCCTCAATTCCATGGCCCGCTCGTGGTGAAACTGTCTCTGCCATCCACAGCTTCACGGCCCGTCTGTGGCACAATACCCTCAGTTTCACGACCCGCTTGTGATGAAACATCCTCAGTTTCCACGTGCCGTCCGTGCTACAGCAGTCTCCATCATCCTCAAATCCACGTCCTGTCCGGAGAGAAGCGAGTTCCTTCCGCTACCTTCCCCATTTCTAGCTACCCTGCCACCCAGGCCCGCCCACAACACTGCCATCCCTGCTCGCCCACAACACTGCTATCCCTGCTCGCCCACAACACTGCTATCCCTGCTCGCCCACAACACTGCCATCCCTGCTCGCCCACAACACTGCCATCCCTGCTCGCCCACAACACTGCCATCCCTACTCGCCCACAACACTGCCATCCCTGCTCGCCCACAACACTGCCATCCCTGCTCACCCACAACACTGCTATCCCTGCTCACCTACAGCGCTACCATCCCTGCTCGCCCACAGCACTACCATCCCTGCTCGCCCACAACACTACCATCCCTGCTCGCCCACAACACTGCCATCCCTGCTCGCCCACAACACTGCCATCCCTGCTCGCCCACAGCACTACCATCCCTGCTCGCCCACAACACTACCATCCCTGCTCGCCCACAACACTGCCATCCCTGCTCGCCCACAACACTGCTATCCCTGCTCGCCCACAGCACTACCATCCCTGCTCGCCCCACAACACTACCATCCTGCTCGCCCACAACACTGCCATCCCTGCTCGCCCACAACACTGCCATCCTGCTCGCCCACAACACTGCTATCCCTGCTCGCCCACAACACTGCTATCCCTGCTCGCCCACAGCACTACCATCCCTGCTCGCCCACAACACTACCATCCCTGCTCGCCCACAACACTGCCATCCCTGCTCGCCCACAACACTGCTATCCCTGCTCACCCACAGCACTACCATCCCTGCTCGCCCACAACACTACCATTACTGCTCGCCCACAACACTACCATCCCTGCTCGCCCACAACACTGCCATCCCTGCTCGCCCACAACACTGCTATCCCTGCTCGCCCACAGCACTACCATCCCTGCTCGCCCACAACACTACCATCCCTGCTCGCCCACAACACTGCCATCCCTGCTCGCCTACAACACTGCCATCCCTGCTCGCCCACAACACTGCTATCCCTGCTCGCCCACAACACCGCTATCCCTGCTCGCCCACAGCACTACCATCCCTGCTCGCCCACAACACTACCATCCCTGCTCGCCCACAACACTGCCATCCCTGCTCGCCCACAACACTGCTATCCCTGCTCACCCACAGCACTACCATCCCTGCTCGCCCACAACACTACCATTACTGCTCGCCCACAACACTACCATCCCTGCTCGCCCACAACACTACCATCCCTGCTCGCCCACAACACTACCATCCCTGCTCGCCCACAACACTACCATCCCTGCTCGCCCACAACACTACCATCCCTGCTCGCCCACAGCACTACCATCCCTGCTCGCCCACAACACTGCCATCCCTGCTCGCCCACAACACTACCATCGCTGCTCGCCCACAACACTGCCATCGCCACTTCTTTGTCTCTGACGTCCGCTGTACTTGACACTGCGGGCACCGCCTCCATTGTCTTGGGACCAGAGCGGCAGGAAATATTACCATCAACACGCAGCACGACCACTCGTCTCCTGTGAAAGTTCACATCCTAAATGACCTCATCCCAAGCCTGTCCAACACCAACATCAACACGTAACATTCACTGAGAATCTCTTGTAAACTAAATGATAACGACACCTTTTTTTTCGCCTTTTTTATGGCTATCTTTAACAACTTTTGTCCATCGTTAAGGGTAATATGTCCTCTCTCTCTCTCTCTCTCTCTCTCTCTCTCTCTCTCTCTCTCTCTCTCTCTCTCTCTCTCTCTCTCTCTACCTGTGGCAGGCAGCCACCGACTAAGGCTATACTACACCCACGGTATCAGGAGGTATAGGTGATGGCTGCCGCCGTGAACCGTACACTTTTTAGTGGATGAAAAGTTTCCTTCCTTGGCTTAGCTTGATGGCGTTCACTGTCTGCCTCGCCCACACGTTGCTGGCATGCAGGCCACCAATTCACACACACTCTCTCTCTCTCCCCCATCTCACACGTGACATGTAACTCACACGACTCCTTATTCGTAACTCTTGCCCTATGGTGAGCGCCAGGCGATAGTCCTACCGAATGGTAAAGTCCCTTCGCACGGTGCATGAAGGGAGATTATATAGGTGGGTAGGTAGGTTTGGCAAGCACTCTCCGTGGAAGAGGATCGAACACCTGATGGGCAATTTCCAAACAGGCATCCAACTGACCAGCCCCCTCCCTCCCGCCTTCAAACGACAACACGACTCTTACGTGACGTTTTTCATCCCCCCAAGTCATCCGTCTACATTACCCTCACGGTCCGTGCTACCCATCCATCCATCACTCTCCCGTGAGCGGCTGGCTGCTTGATCCAACGGTCTCGTGTAGCCTAGGCAGAGCCCAATGAAGCTTCTGCCTGCCACGCACCTCCACCGGCAGCTGTGTGCCTGCCCCGGAGAGAGAGAGAGAGAGAGAGAGAGAGAGAGAGAGAGAGAGAGAGAGAGAGAGAGAGAGAGAGAGAGAGAGAGAGAGAGAGACAAGAAGACGAAAAAATGAGTAATTTGCGTTGCAGGACCCGGCCAATCAGCAGGTCCCGGAGCTGCACCAACACCCAGCCAGAACGATAATGAATGGCGTCCAGTCGTAGTTTTGACTCGATTTCAGGGCGGCACGTCACTTAATTTTGCCAGTGGCGCGAGTTTAAGAGCTCCTAATGAGACAACCACGTGTTGGGGTCGGTGTGTTGTGTTTACACTGCGACAACGCTCGTTCAGGGGCCGCGCCGCAAAAACTAGTGCGGGCACGCGCGCTCATCCCTCCTCCCCCCCACACAAGACACCCCTCACTAACTTCCTATTACCGTCCATGTCAACAAGATTGGCCTCTTATCGCCAGCTCAACACGGGATCATCGCTGTAACACCTTCTACCACAGACTCGAAAGTCCACGAACGACTGATTTCAACGCTGGCAATAATAATGATAAGACAATACGTCACGTCCCTCGTCCACACGACTCATTAAATCAAAAACCTATCGACAGGCGTCCACACTCTGCACATTCCTCTCCATTATTAGGGTGACGGTAAACTGAGTCTTTGTGGCGTATTTTTGGCGCTCAGGGATCGACGGATTCTCTGCCTAGTCCCCGATAGCATCATAGGAGCCGTAAGCGCACACAGACATACATACGTACAAGTATAAACACACGCACTCGTACGTAAATATATACATGTATGTACATGTATGAATACATGCGTAAATTACATTGCTAACGGTACGACAACACTGGGAGACGCTATCATCAGGTGAAGGGGAAAGAGATGGACTACTGTGTACTGGGAAAGGGCGGTATGGGGATTACTGTGTACTGGGAGAGGGAGGTATGGGGATTACTGTGTACTGGGAGAAGGCGGTATGGGGGCTACTGTGTACTGGGAGAGGGAGGTATGGGGACTACTGTGTACTGGGAGAAGGCGGTAAGGGGACTACTGTGTACTGGGAGAGGGCGGTATGGGAACTACTGTGTACTGGGAGAGGGAGGTATGGGAACTACTGTGTACTGGGAGAGGGCGGTATGGGAACTACTGTGTACTGGGAGAGGGAGGTATGGGGACTACTGTGTACTGGGAGAGGGCGGTATGGGAACTACTGTGTACTGGGAGAGGGCGGTACAGGTGGAGCCTTACACACTAACATGTCCACACGGGTGACAGGTCTGCGTCAGGGGACGGCTGCTGCTGCTCCTGCTGTGTGGGGGATGATGTGACGCGTCGTTGCTGTGTGGGGCGCTACGAGGCATCGGTGCTGTGTGGGGCTGTGTGGGGCGCTATGAGGCATCGGTGCTGTGTGGGGCGCTGTGAGGCGTCGGTGCTGTGTGGGGCGCTGTGAGGCATCGGTGCAGTGTGGGGCTGTGTGAGGCGCTATGAGGCATCGGTGCTGTGTGGGGCGCTGTGACGCGTCGGTGCTGTGTGGGGCGCTGTGAGGCATCGGTGCTGTGTGGGGTGCTGTGACGCGTCGGTGCTGTGTGGGGTGCTGTGACGCGTCGGTGCTGTGTGGGGCGCTGTGAGGCATCGGTGCAGTGTGGGGCTGTGTGAGGCGCTATGAGGCATCGGTGCTGTGTGGGGTGCTGTGACGCGTCGGTGCTGTGTGGGGTGCTGTGAGGCATCGGTGCTGTGTGGGGTGCTGTGACGCGTCGGTGCTGTGTGGGGTGCTGTGACGCGTCGGTGCTGTGTGGGGCGCTGTGAGGTGTCGGTGCTGTGTGGGGCGCTGTGAGGCGTCGGTGCTGTATGGGGCGCTGTGAGGCGTCGGTGCTGTATGGGGCGCTGTGAGGCGTCGGTGCTGTGTGGGACGCTGTGAGACGTCGGTGCTGTATGGGGCGCTGTGAGGCGTCGGTGCTGTATGGGGCGCTGTGGTGTGTCGGTGCTGTGGAAGGGACAGGTAGGGGTGCAGGTGGGGCGGCCGTGGAGGAGAAGAAAAACAAGAGGAAGGGGTCAGAAGGAGAGACGGGAGACACTTTAGGCGGATAAACAGACAGAAAAACCAGGGCAACTGAAGACAGTAAAAGACGGGAATGAGAGAGAGAGAGAGAGAGAGAGAGAGAGAGAGAGAGAGAGAGAGAGAGAGAGAGAGAGAGAGAGAGAGAGAGAGAGAGAGAGAGGAGAGAGAGAGAGAGAGAGAGAGAGAGAGAGAGAGAGAGAGAGAGAGAGAGAGAGAGAGAGAGAGAGAGAGAGCGTGCCAAACGTCTGCCAAGAGATGGTGATTAACAAAATACACAGACAACTCTGCCACCGGTCAACTACTCTGGACAATGATCTCATCCGAGCGGTAGAGTTGGACAGTTTAGACGAGGTCAGTGATCACCCCGTGTGCCATGATGGGTCCAAGCAACCAGTAGGGAGGTGTGGCGGTCCCAGCAGCCAGGGACGGGACAGCTGAGATGGACCGGGCAGCCAGGGAGGAGAGGACGGGGCAGGTGTGGTGGCCCCTGGCAGTCCTAGGACGAGGCAGGTGGGATGGCCTCTGGCAGTCCTGGGACGGGGCAGGTGTGGCGCCCCAGCAGCCAGGTAGCGGGAGACGGGGCAGGTGCAGGACCAAGGGGGGGCCTCGGGCGACGCCAACGGGGCCATACCAACGGGTCATTATGATTCCTCCACTCCCCTCCCTCCCATCACATCGCCCCCCACCGCCCTGACCTCTCACCCTCTCCCCAGCCACTCTCCCTTGCCCCTCTCACACCCTCTCCCCAGTCCCCACCTCTGGCCACGACCCTGCACAACGAACCATAAACCATCCAGCAGCGTCATTAAACCTAACAATTAAAATAACCTCAGACACGCTCAGCCTTGGCCACCACACCCGCCTCCAATGTCGTTCTGTGGACCGCTGGCTGTGCCTGGTCACCAAACTTAATATTCATAGGTCGATCCTCAAGGGAAAATGGACCCCCGGAATCCATAATACCACCGGTAACTGGCAGACATTAATGAAGAACGCCCTATAGACATTACCCATAGACTTTGGCAACCTGCCTCCACCTACCCGTGGCTAGATATGTGCCCTTCACCCATACCATCACTGAAATGCTTCGTCTATGTGGAGCTAAACAATAAGTATCCTAAAACTAAAAAACACTACACTTCACTAATGTACTGATCATGAGGAGGTGAAAAAGACCTTTGATTAATAACCATCAATAACTAGAAACGACATCCTAAAATAATTAAAACATTACTTTATTCCGAGTAAAGCAAAAAAAAAAAAAAAAAAAGAAAAAGAAAATACATTAAGCTCAACTGCTTGAAATATAAACTATACAGTGATGGACACGATGCTCAATCTTAACAGCGGTCACGTCAGACATAAGGAAAACTAGAAGGGATACAAAGAAGAGCAACAAAGCTATAGTTCCACCACTCAGATATAAATTCTTGAGAAGAAAGACGGAGGACAAAGATACAACGACCAGAAGTAGCAGAAGGAGACGTTATACACACGTGGGCAGAAATCTGAATATTCAGCACTTGTATTACGGTATAGGCAAGCCCCGGTGGGTCTGGGAGACGGACCACTGGTCAGGGAGACGGACCATTGGGTGGCTGCTGAGATAAGCGTTTTCCAACTGCAACTTTCCTATAGAACTTCCAAGTCAGTATAACCCACACTCCCCCTCTATACCACATGGTGTTCCATCCATCGTGGCCGCTCTCCTGGCGGGTTACTATGCCACAAGAGAGAGAGAGAGAGAGAGAGAGAGAGAGAGAGAGAGAGAGAGAGAGAGAGAGAGAGAGAGAGAGAGAGAGAGAGAGAGAGAGAGACTTAAAGAGACCGCAAGCAGGCGCGTTGTATCCTCACCTCATCGAGACTAGACGAGACAGTTACGGGTCAGCTCCGGCGGACCTCCGACCCAGCCAGCGATGTGCCCGAGGTCACTGCCTGGGGGGAGGGGGTGGAGGGGGGAGGGGACGGTTGGGTTCACCGTCGTTGTCGGTATGGGGAGGGGGGAAGAGACCATGTCCCCCCATCTCCCCTCCCTACTCTTCCCTACTCCCTCATCATCAGCCGGGGGCAAGGGTGGCTGGCTCGCCCCGGGAAGACAGGGACACGGGTGGCCCAAGGATGGGTGAGGGAGGAGTATGGATGAGGGATGGGTATGGATGTGTGTGTGTGTGTGTGTGTGTGTGTGTGTGTGTGTGTGTGTGTGTGTGTGTGTGTGTGTGTGTGTGTGTGTGTATGGATGCGTATGGTGGATGAACGAAGGATGAGTGTGGGTAAATGCAGATATGGATGAAAGATATGAATTTTGGGAAATCGTACTTAAGGATGAAGGAAGAAGATGAGATGGAATGAGAACCTCAACAAAACTAGTGATGAAGCAGCGAGGACCCGAGATGAAGATGGCAACAGTGAGATGCACAGGTGGTAGCAGAGAGGAGAGCAGGGGAGGAGGGACGGGTGCTGGTGTGGCGTAGGTGCAAGTGTGGTGCGATTGTAACTGCATCGCAGGTGTGGGTGTACCACAAGTGTGGTGCAAGTGCATACAAACATTCAAAACCATACCAGAAAAAAAAACATAAAATGTATAAACATGCAACATACACACATACATACTACCCTACATACGGAGGAAGGATACTATAGATACATATGCAGGGAGAAAACAAATATAATAATCCACTCACAGAAAGCACAAGAGAACCCAGATTATTTGGCACATATGTAAATATATAAACAGATCCCAAATAATCCGTGCCGTCTCTGCGAACATGAAAAAAGTAAACAGAAAACCGTTTATACAAAGGATTGATCCGTCCCTGCATGGAGCACTGCTCTCACACCTGGAGAGGTTCCAACTCTGCTTCCTTACCTGACAGAGTTGAGTCGAAAGCAGTCAGACTTACAAACTGTCCCAAAGCTAACATCAAAACTTGATCCTCTTGTCCCAAGCCGCAATGTTGGTTCACTTTCCCTCTTCTACAGGTATTACTTAGGTTTTTGCTCCCGAGAGCTGGCTGCTTGTGTGCCCCCCACCACTAGCTAGACCACGCAATACTGGGCAAGCTGCTGCGTCACATAATTGTGTGGCCACCGGCAACTCAAGGATGGGCCGTTTTGATAACTGTATCTTTCCCTACACCTCGAAGCTTTGGAACTCTCTACCTTCTTATGTCTTTCCCAATAACTATGATCTGGCACATGTTAAAACACGGGTTTTTTTTTACTTCCTCCAAAATTCGAGAATACTTTCCCTTGTCTCTTCTTTTTCCCTTTCATTAACCTCTCTATACTTCAATTGAGACCGGGCCTTGAAGTGGACTTTTGTCCGTGACTGGAGCCTTCAACGAAAAAAACAAAATGAATTCGCACACATACACACCCACCTACATTAACACATATACACAAAAAAGTAATACATACAGACGATCAACATACAACGGCCCAAAGCCAGCATCAGTGAACCACCGCACCTGACAAAATACACCCCACAAAATGCGCTGGATTATCAAATAGGGTTACACCCCCAACAAACTGTGCTGCTCAAGTATACAAAGTCACATCAAACAAACTAAGCTGGACCAATAAAAAATCACAGTCACAAGCAACCTCAGCAAGACTAGTTCAAGCACACACACACACACACACACACACACACACACACACACAGAACGGCCAACTCAGCAGCTGCACTTGTACAAATCTTTAAAAGCCCACACCAACTCAACCAACTGTGCTAGCGTAGTAAACACTCGCGCTACATACAAAGCCCAACACTGTGTGTGTGTGTGTGTGTGTGTGTGTGTGTGTGTGTGTGTGTAGCACCAGCAGGAGGGGGCAGTAGACATGCTACCTACATATAATAAAATGTCATGGTCCCGCACCGCACCACACAACACCAGCCACCCTCCCCTCCCTCCCCAACCTTCCATTGGGACCGATGCCAAGCGGTGTTCCCCACTAACGGTGTTAGAGAAAACGGGATCTTTTCTCCCACTGAACCGAAGGCAGAGGAAAAAAAAAAAAATTAAAACCCCGCCAAACCACTGGCTATAATGGAGTCACAATAACCGCAGAGACGAAGCTTACGTAATGATGAGGAAATGACGACCCCTAGAGCGTGCTGGTACGACCCTTGAGCACCAGCGTACGATCCTTGAGCACAAGGGTACGACCCTTGAGCACCAGAGTAAGACCCTTGAGCACCAAGGTACAACCCTTGAGCATCAGGGTACGACCCTTGAGCACCAGGGTACGACCCTTAAGCACCAGGGTACGACCCTTGAGCACAAGGGTACGACCCTTGAGCAGCAGGGTACGACCCTTGAGCACCAAGGTACAACCCTTGAGCATCAGGGTACGACCCTTGAGCACCAAGGTACGACCCTTGGGGTAACAATGACTCGGCCTTGCCCCTGAGTGATGAGTCTGGTCACACATGGCCACATCATCATATCTCAGGGTCGTACCTTCGTGTCCATGGGTCGTGTCGTCGTACTTAACGGCCGTAAGGTCGTGCTCACTGCGTTAAACAATGACCACTTAACAAATTTCAACGTGGCATTACTCTCGCCATTTCATAGCTAAACGAATATTCCAGTTAAAAGATACTTTCAATAACCTTAATCATTACCATTCGTTAAGTAACTCTTCAGTTACCCAAACCATTACCATTCGTTCATAATATTTTCAGTAACCCTATCTATTACCATTCATTAATGATGTTTTCACTAATTATAATTACCATTCGTTAACGATGCTTTCAGTAATTATAATAACTACCATTCGTCAATAATGCTTTCAGTAATTATAATCACTGCCATTCGTTAAATATGTTCAGTAATTATAATTATTACCATTCGTTAAAAATGCTTTCAGTAACCCGAATTGTTACCATTCGTTATGCTTTCGTTACTCCTCAATATTACCATCGCTAAAAAAACTATACACACCACACCACTGACTGGCTCAACACCCACCACAAAACCAACAACTCAAAAAAGCTGCAACTCCACAAACCAGAAAAAATTACAATCTGAAATTTCAACAATGTCTACTGACTCGAGAAGAATGTCCGTGGACTTGTGAAGAATGTCCGTGGACTTGTGTAGAATGTCCGTGGACTTGTGTAGAATGTCCGTGGACTTGTGACGAATGGCCGTGGACTTGTGTAGAATGTCCGTGGACTTGTGAAGAATGTCCGTGGACTTGTGAAGAATGTCCGTGGACTTGTGTAGAATGTCCGTGGACTTGTGAAGAATGTCCGTGGACTTGTGTAGAACGTCCGTGGACTTAAGAAGAATGTCCGTGGACTTGTGAAGAATGTTCTGTGGACTTGTGAAGAATGTCCGTAGACTTGTAAAGAATGTCCGTGAACTTGTGTAGAATGTCCGTGGACTTAAGTAGAACGTCCGTGGACTTGTGAAGAATGTCCGTGGACTTGTGAAGAATGTTCTGTGGACTTGTGAAGAATGTCCATGTACTTGTGTAGAATGTCCGTGGACTTGTGAAGGGACTTGTAAAGAATGTCCGTGGACTTGTGTAGAATGTCTGTGGACTTGTGTAGAACGTCCGTGGACTTGTGAAGGGACTTGTAAAGAATGTCCGTGGACTTGTGAAGAATGTCTGTGGACTTGTGAAGAATGTCCGTGGACTTGTGTAGAATGTCCGTGGACTTGTGAAGAATGTTCCGTGGACTTGTGAAGAATGTCCGTGGACTTCTGTAGAATGTTCGTGGACTTGCGAAGAATGTCCGTGGACTTGTGAAGAATGTTCTGTGGACTTGTGAAGAATGTCCGTGGACTTCTGCAGAATGTTCGTGGACTTGCGAAGAATGTCCGTGGACTTGTGAGGAATGTCAGTGAACTTGTGTAGAATGTCCGTGGACTTGTGTAGAATGTCCGTGGACTTGTGAAGAACGTTCGTGGACTTGTGGAGAATGTCCGTGGACTGGTGAAGAATGTCCGTGGACTTGTGTAGAATGTCCGTGGACTTGTGAAGGGACTTGTAAAGAATGTCCGTGGACTTGTGAAGAATGTCCGTGGACTTGTGTAGAATGTTCGTGGACGTGTGTAGACTGTCCGTGGACTTGTGTAGACTGTCCGTGGACTTGTGAAGAATGTCCGTGGACTTGTGAAGAATGTCCGTGGAATTGTGAAGAATGTCCGTGGACTTGTGTAGAATGTCCATGGACTTGTGAAGAATGTCCGTGGACTTGTGTAGAATGTTCGTGAACTTGTGAAGGGACTTGTGAAGAATGTCCGTGGACTTGTGAAGAATGTCCGTGGACTTGTGAAGAATGTCAGTGAACTTGTGTAGAATGTCCGTGGACTTGTGTAGAATATCCGTGGACTTGTGAAGAACGTCCGTGGACTTGTGGAGAATGTCCGTGGACTTGTGAAGAATGTTCTGTGGACTTGTGAAGAATGTTCTGTGGACTTGTGAAGAATGTCCGTGGACTTGTGTAGAATGTCCGTGGACTTGTGTAGAATGTCCGTGGACTTGTGAAGAATATCCGTGGACTTGTGGAGAATGCCCGTGGACTTGTGGAGAATGCCCGTGGACTTGTGAAGAATGTCCGTGGACTTGTGAAGAATGTCCGTGGACGTGTAAAAAAAAAAAAAGTCTGTAGACTTAGAAACAATGTTGGACTTTTAAAATAAAATAAAAAAATCGACGAGAAAAGGTCATATTAAGACTGTCTGAGGAAGTTTCGATGTTTGGTTCTCTCCTCCACTTGGGTAACTTGGCTGGACGCAAGGTTGAGTGACTAGTTTGGTCCTACGAGACACAGCGTTACCACACAGTCACTAGTACACATATTCTACCATACTCTACAACACAGGTCTTGAGACTACAGCATTGGCGAATACCTCTACAACCCTCTATCGAAAAAAAAAATGATATTGTATACACTCTTATTCATATACTCTCCCTGAAATATTCAAATTATATACACGGACTTACCACACACTTATGACTTCCCCTAGATATTTAGTACACTTTGTTCATACACAAGAGACACAGGCCTGGATTCAATAAACCGTTCTTCATCTATCTTATTATTATTCTTACTATTATCATTATCATTATTATCATTATCACTATTATTATTATTATTATTATCATTATTATTATTATTATTATTATTATTATTATTATTATTATTATTATTATTATTATTATCATCATCATCATTATACACACACACACACATATGTATATATATATATATATATATATATATATATATATATATATATATATATATATATATATATATATATATATATATATATATAATCATTTCCTGAGCCTCCTGCATGACCCACCAGTATTCTCAGATCATATAAATAGACCACAGTGCACTGAACCAGCATCACCACATCTGTAGAGTACTTTAAGCATACCACAAACTCTGGTGTTTGTTGTGTAGTAAGGTCACACACCACACCTTCGAAGCGTGGAAAGTTCACACTATAAGCTTAGCGGTGCCATCACCTCTCACCATAAAACTTCTTGACATCAGCTTACGCCACAAGCATGTGGGGTATTCTAAACTCATCATGCAGACTCGCTGTGACACATGCCCAAGGCACTCCGGGCGCTGGAGAGGCAAGTCTCGCAACAGTAGCGGGGAAGTGACCCAAACTGTGAACTGCGGACGGCAGATCTACAGCATTTGGGGGAACGGGGTGGGAATCCACTGTAACCCCTCGAACATGAAGGTACGATCCTGGAGCACGACGGTACGACTACTGAGCACGACGGTACGATCCTTGAGGAACCTCGGGAACGACCCTTGGGTACGATGGCCTGGTCTGTGATGACCCGACTCGTAAGGGTCAGGTCAAAGACCAGGACAGGTTATCATAACCCAAGAATCGTCCTGTCGACCTCAAGGCTCGTACCGTCGTCCTGAAGCGCCGTTCCTGTCGACCTCAAGGCTCGTACCATTGTCCTGAAGGGTCGTACAGTCGGTTCGCACCAGTGCCCTGACTGAAGGGTCGTGTACCGTCGTGCCCCTACGGGTTGGTTAAGTACAAGAGCACATGCACAACATAACACGGGTTTATGAGTCAGAGCACACACCACTTACCGTGCAACGGGCAGATCTTATCTCCGGGTCGGGCTGGGGGCGCTTGGCAAAACACTCAAGCAACAGGCAAAAGCTGTGAGGTTACTAATGTCGGCAAATAATTACCACCAGCCATCCCCTCTAGCGCTACCACACTCTCTGTACTGTTGCGGGTGTTCCCGTCGTGAGGCACACTGACCGCTCAACGTTCATCCTCCGTACACATAAGCAGGAGGAGCCACTGCACAACATCACTAGGACAACTCCATACCATCACTAGGACAACTCCACAACATCACTAGGACAACAAACCATCACTTGGACCACCACACCATCACTAGGACTACTCCACACCATCACTAGGACAACACACAATCCCTAGGACAACTCCACACCATCACTAGGACAACACACCATCACTAGGACAACTCCACACCATCACTAGGACAACAAACCATCACTAGGACCACTCCACACCATCACTAGGACAACAAACCATCACTAGGACCACTCCACACCATCACTAGGACAACACACCATCACTAGGACAACTCCACACCATCACTAGGACAACAAACCATCACTAGGACCACTCCACACCATCACTAGGACCATTTCACGCCATCACTAGAGCCACTCCACACCATCACTAGGACAACACACCATCACTAGGACAACTCCACACCATCACTAGGACAACAAACCATCACTAGGACCACTCCACACCATCACTAGGACCATTTCACGCCATCACTAGAGCCACTCCACACCATCACTAGGACAACTCCACACCATCACTAGGACAACAAACCATCACTAGGACCACTCCACACCATCACTAGGACCATTTCACGCCATCACTAGAGCCACTCCACACCATGACTAAAACAGTCACCCTACCCACCTACCACTGGAACACTTGGACTATGATTACAATTAACGAAGAAGTGGAGAGTAATTTGCGACGTCGCGTATCGACAAATAACGAACAAGCGAAGGGTAATTAAAATTAATGAGTCTACACTCGGTGTGTGTGTGTGTGTGTGTGTGTGTGTGTTTCAAAGGCTTTACCAGATCACCAGGAAGTGTGTGACAAAGACTTCCTTGAGGCATAGATGGTAAAGTCCTTCAACACGACGGTATGACACCTTTGAGCATGACGGTGCGACACTTGAGCACGACGGAACGACACTTGAGCACGACGGAACGACACCTGAGCACGACGGAACGACACTTGAGCACGACGGAACGACACCTGAGCACGACGGAACGACACTTGAGCACGACGGAACGACACCTGAGCACGACGGAACGACACTTGAGCACGACGGAACGACACCTGAGCACGACGGAACGACCCTAGAGTATGACAAACGCACGAACCCCCTGGCATGACACCCGGTCCTTGACCTAACCCGAAAGGTCGTACGACCCAAGGGCTGTAGCCACCGTGCATGAGTCGTGCCACGCGCCGTCGTGCTCGTGGGACGACCTTCCTCATCTCCAACTGCACAGCTGCGCATTAAACAGGAGAATGACGTGACGCGCAATACATATAACACGGGAGATAACCAGATGGCTTTGCCTCCCTGACAAACATAACATCAACAATCTCTTACTGGAATAACAGACTCGAGGTAAAACGTGCACATATACGTCCACTGATGAGCACCAGAGGCTGTGGAGGACATTAAGTAAAAATGATATTAAGGCCAGAGGTGGCCCACCACGTCTGTTGAGCCAAATATTGCCAACCACAAGGGACAAGGGATTACCTTACCTTCCGTATACCTTACCATGGTTTTCAGGGGTCTTCTACCCCGAAAGTTCGGGCTGGGACCTATCCTTACCTTACGTTGGTTTTAGTGGTCTTCTACCCTCAGAAGTTCGGGCCTCCAGATTTTTCGAATACGAAAGTGCACAATTTTCTCTTACGTACATCAGACCTGCTGGGATGTACACCGTACGAGATTTGGCGAACAGAAGGAACGAACAGCCCGATAAACCACACCTTCACTGCGAACAGCAGGAACGAACAGCCCGGTAGACCACACCCTCACACGGGAAACAGTCACAGAAAGATCTGCGCGGGTAGAACACTCACCCCCACCCGAACCAACTTAACGGTGTACGTTAAGATATAAGGAAGTTATTTCTTGTCTCTATCTTTTTTCCTCTTCAACCAAATCTTACTGCTGGAGGTGAGGGTTTCTGTTACCCACCATCTGCCATCATATCTTGATGCATGCAACACAGGCCACATCAGCAGAGCCAGACAAACAACAAAGACAGGAGCAGCAGCGGATGCGGAACAAATGTACAGTGACAACAGTTGAAAGGCCATCAGGATGACACATGAAGTAGCAGGACAAGACGCACTTCTCACATGAAGTACTGATAATAATGGGAGATTTCAGTCATTAAAAGACTGGCGGAGTTTGGACTGCAATGGGGACGAAGAGCCATTGGGAGAGACAAGTTCTAAGAGTGTCAACGCGAGTGTGTCCAACACTTCCTTCACCGGTGATATAAACCATCTGAGCTCCACACGTAGTGGCATGGATATTGAGACTACGATACATTACACTTAACGGACCGAGTGATCATGTGATGTGATAATGTAATAAACGAGAATGTTCAAAGAGCAAAGATGAGACCAGATTCAATCAGGAAACTACACAGAATTTAACACATTCTCTGATAAACTGGAGAATGAAGTTCAGGAACCAAGGCATTGTCGTGGCAAGTTTTGCGAATTTTACAATGAAGCTGTAGGAACATGGGCATCTTCAGCCTCAAACACAGGGGAAAGGCTGAGAAAGAGGGGAAGAAAAAATGGGTTTAATAAAAGATGTCAAAAAGCGAAGGACCTTCGCAATGCGCAGTGATCAAGATATTGGCAACATTCCAGCCAGACAGCCAGATTTTATAAGGTATATGAGGAAAAAAATAAATAAATAGTCTGGCAAGGCAAAATAGAAGGAACAGAGAAACTCTGAAATGAATGCAGAGGACAAGCTACGTGCGAAGTAATCCAAACCTTTTCCATAAATTCATGAGGTGCGCATTGCCGGTTGTGAGCAGCTAATCAAGGCTAAGGGGGTTCCCTGCGAAGATTTATACGGGATAATGCCCGGATACGTGAGGATCTATATGACAAGCGCAAAAGTGTTTTCAGAGTGGATGACCAGACAGCCTCAACGCCAGTGAGATGGAGTGCGGAGGAGGTATTGGAAAGCAATGATATATTAAGAGAAGATATGAAAACTAAAGTGTCCTGTACTATATATACCTCATGGTCCTGATGATATTTCTCCATACGTAGTTATGATGTGTGCAGATACCCAAGGCAAACTGCTTGAAATGGTGTTCGAGATTTGGCAGGGCAAAGGTAAAGTGCCAAGGGAGTGGCAAGAGCAAACGTCATACCCATCTATTAGAAAGACGACCAGAAGGAGGCGCTGAACTACACACACACACACACACACACACACACACACACACACACACACACACACACACACACACACGTCTCACTGACGCGTGCGGTTTGTAGCGGTTTGTAAGGTAGTGGAAGATGGATGACTTCCTGCAGAAGAGAAACAACCTTAATGAGGGACAAAATGGTCTCAGGGAAATGTCACGTTTAACAAACTTCTTAGATTTCTACAAGAGAGTGAGTGTGGACTGTCTGTATGTGCAATGCAAGAAATCACTGGGCACTGTCCCACATACGAGGTTGGCGAAGAAGTTGGATCTTTACAAAGTAATAAAGGAAAGACTACTTCGATAGACGGAAGATCATCTTTGTGGATGGGAAGAGCAGACGCATGTCACTGTACCCTTCTGAAAATAGGTTGAAGTCACCAAAGGCGTGCCGCAGGGTTCGGTCCTGGGACCATTGCTCTTCTTGATATCTGTGAATGACATGCTAGAAGGATTTGAATCCTACCTTAATAAGTTTGCAGATCATGCTAATGTAATAAACGAAGTAAAAGGCGGGGAGGATTGCATCACCTTACGAGGAGGTCTAGACAAACTCCAAAGCTGGTCTGATTTTCAACCAGAATAAAAGTAATAAGGATGAGACACAGTGAAGAAAGGCCATAGCATGAATGTCATCTACCACGAAATAAGTTGCAGGAATCTGTAGACGAGAGGGACTGGGGAGTTCATATCGTCCCTAACCTGTCAAGAGAGTCCAACATCAGAAGAACAGTAAAGGAGACAAACTGTCTGTTGACACATTTGCATAGCAATCAAGTATATGGACGAGGAAATATTCGTTAAGCTGTTCATACCCTACATTAGGCCAGAATTAGAATGTGCCTCCGAGGTTTGGTCATCGCACTTAGATCAAAAAGAACTAATAGAGAAGGTGTAAAGGAGAGAAACAAAGTTAGTACCAGATTTAAGAGAGATGAGTTAGTGGGAAAGGCTAGAAGCCTTAAATTTGCCCACCATGGAAGGCACGAGTGATGGATGATCTGATCCCAACCTTTGAAGTTTTTACGCCAGAATGAAGACGTAGATTGTGAACAGTTCTTCGAGAGAGGTACAGACAAAATACCAGAGGACATAACATGAAATTAAGCAAGAAACTCATTCAAAAAAAATATGTACAGAAGTACTCTCATTGTATGAGTGACAGATGAATGGCGCAAATGAATGACATTGTAAGAGCGGACAGCATACAGAAGTTTACGAAGACAGTGGAGAATGTTCAAGAGATGGGAGCCCCGCGAGCGTAAAACTCCCTCCCTCCCCGTACAGTACTAATAGGTAATTACACAACACAGGCAACATCACAGCAGCTGCTGCCAGACACACTACACAGGCAACACAAAAACAACATAAAGATTAGTGTGCCGGAACGAGGGATAAAATGTCTGCGTGAAAGATGTGTTGAACTGTATATGGCTCTCAGGGCGCCCCCTCTCCCTTACCAAGCTGCTCCACAATTTTATGAAATATATATATATATATATATATATATATATATATATATATATATATATATATATATATATATATATATATTGAGAGAGACTGTGAAGAAGAATGTTGGTCTCACTGACTAGCTAACTACCAACCCAGAAAGCTAAAGTAAAATGATGTGAAGACGTAAGGCAACCAATGAATGCACTTACGTCCACCAAGCGGACGTATATTTCCTACACTGGGGGTGGGTAGGATAAGTGAGGCTGTGACGTCACGGGCTGGGCTCGCCCGTCTCACTCTCCCCTCCTCCTACTCCTCCTCCTCACGCCCTCCGCCCTCGGGGTTAGGCTGTCCCGTCCGTCACGCTAGCGCCCCTGTCTGCAACCCTTTGTTCCCTCAACTTCACCCCTTGAGCACGACGGCACAGCTCTTGAGCACGGCGACACGACCCTCGGGTAATGCTGAAGGCCCTGAACCCTCTGACCTGACCCCGTACATATAAGGTCAAAGGTCAGGCCTGGGCATTCTCATACGCATGGGTCGTACCACCGTGGTCAAGTGTCGTCCCACTGTGCTCAAGGGCTGTGTCGTCGTGTTCGTGGCGGGGAGCGAACACCCGCCAGCCGCGTGAGATGTCGTCTTGTGATAACCAGTCGTCTGGCCTGGCGTTCCTAACCACCCCGTGTAACAACCCTCCTGACCCCACCCACAACCTCCGTCCCCAGGTCTCGATAGGCATCATGACTTGTCTTTCCTCAGACTCGACTATTTCCGACATGTAAGTCATTACCTCAGATCGGGGCTAAGAGCGGGGGGGAGACCCCTGTGGCGAGGCCCCTGGTTACACCAAGCCCCTTTTCGCCAGTCAGCCTCGGTAGATGAACACTACACTCTGTACCTACTCCATCGGCTGGGGCCTCCGTCTTCCTACTGCATCCCCAACATCTATATATCGGCTCCATCATCTACCACCTACCGTGTCTCCAACATCTACCAACTCCATCGGGTTCCATTGTCTACCTATTTTCTCCACCTTCTACCTATTCTATCGGCTCCATCATCGACCTACCGTGTCTCCACCATCTACCTTCTCCCCATCATCGACCTACCGTGTCTCCACCATCTATCTACCCCCATCCCCCATCATCAACCTACCGTGTCTCCTCCACCATCTATCTACCCACCTATCATCAACCTACCGAAACTCCACCATCTACCTTCTCCCCATCATCGACCAACCGTGTCTCCACCATCTATCTACCCACTTATCATCAACCTACCGCGTCTCCACCATCTATCTACCCACCTATCATCAACCTACCGCGTCTCCACCATCTACCCACCTCGTCTACCTACTGTGTCTGCTGTTCCACCACCTCCCCGACCTCCCAGGGGCCTCTCACTATTCCTGGCACGTTACCTGCTATTTTCCTGTCCTCTTTTAGAAGCCACTATGGCAGGCGGCCTATTAATAAAGACCTCAGCTTCTCCACACACACACACACACACACACACACACACACACACACACATGCTTCTGACTGCTCTTTACATGACCTTCCCAAACACCGGCCACGACTTTCCTGGTACTACACTGTGGTCTGCTTACAACACTACACTGTGGTCTGCTTACAACACTACACTGTGGTCTGCTTACAACACTACACTGTGGTCTGCTTACAACACTACACTGTGGTCTGCTTACAACACTACATTGTGGTCTGCTTACAACACTACACTGTGGTCTGTTTACAACACTACATTGTGGTCTGCTTACAACACTACACTGTGGTCTGCTTACAACAATACATTGTGGTCTGCTTACAACACTACACTGTGGTCTGCTTACAACACTACACTGTGGTCTGCTTACAACACTACACTGTGGTCTGCTTACAACACTACACCGTGGTCTGCTTACAACACTTCACCGTGGTCTGCTTACAACACTACATTGTGGTCTGCTTACAACACTACACTGTGGTCTGCTTACAACACTATACTGTGGTCTGCTTACAACACTAAACTGTGGTCTGCTTACAACACTACATTGTGGTCTGCTTACAACACTACACTGTGGTCTGCTTACAACACTACATTGTGGTCTGCTTACAACACTACACTGTGGTCTGCACACAACACTACACTGTGGTCTGCACACAACACTACACTGTGTTCTGCTCACAACACTACATTAGAGTCTGCTCACAAAACTACACTGTGTTCTGCTCACAACACTACACTAGAGTCTGCTCACAACACTACACTGTGGTCTGTTCACAGCACTACACTGTGTTCTGCTCACAACACTACACTAGAGTCTGCTCACAACACTACATTGTGGTCTGTTCACAGCACTATACTGTGGTCTGCTCACAACAGTACACTGTAATCTGCACACAGCACTACACTGTGGTCTGCACACAACACTACACTGCGGTCTGTTCACAGCACTACACTGTGGTCTGCTCACAACATTACAATGAGGTCTGCACACAACACTACACAATGGTCTGCACACAACACTACACTGTGGTCTGCTCATAACACTCCCATGCATCCTTAGCGTTAATACCCACCTGTCTTCAGTCATCGCTGGGGGAAGGGGGTTGTATTCTTGTATGTGGTTAGATTATATTCGCCCTCCTGAACACGACGACACGAGCCCTGAACACGACGACACGAGCCCTGAACACGACGACACAAGCCCTGAACACGACGATACGAGCCCTGAACACGACGACACGAGCCCTGAACACGACGATACGAGCCCTGAACACGACGACACGAGCCCTGAACACGACGATACGAGCCCTGAACACGACGACACGAGCCCTGAACACGACGACACGAGCCCTGAACACGACGACACGAGCCCTGAACACGACGACACGAGCCCTGAACACGACGATACGAGCCCTGAACACGACGATACGAGCCCTGAACACGACGATACAAATCTTGAAGACGACTGTACGAGACTTGAACTCTTGGTACGAGCCCCTGAACATGACGGTGCGAGCTTTGAACACGACGATACAAGACGAACACGGCGGTACGAGCCTTGAACACGACAGTAAGAGCTTTGGACACGACGGTACTAGCCTTGAACACGACGGTACGAGCCTTGAACACGATGGTACAAGCCTTGAACACGACGATACAAGACTTGAACACGACGGTGCGAGCCTTGAGCACAACAGTACGAGCTTTGAACACAATGATAATACCCTTGAACACACCGATGCGAGCCTTGAACACGACGGCATGACTCTTGGGTATGATGGCGGGGCATTTCAACTTGATCAGATTGCCAGCCCAACATTTCCAAAGGGCCACAGCGTCGTGTTCAAGGATCGTAAGGTCATGCTCAAAGGACCGCAGCGTCGTGCTCAAGGGTGGTAGCGTCATGCATGATCATGGGGTCGTACCGTCGTGCTCAAGGGCCGTATCGTCATGTTCAATTAGGGGCCGTAGCGTCGTGCTCAAAGGTCGTATGGGCGTGCTCGAAGGTCGTATGGTCGTGCTCATGGGTCGTACCGTTGTGCTCCTGGAGCCGTAGCGTCGTGCAGCCGTGCTCAGACATGTTAACAAAAACCAGACCAGAAGGAATGTTCCTAACAACCAATTATACCAACAAGAAGTCTTAAATAGTTCCGCTAGCCGCGGGGGTTAACCAATCATCGCTACAGGGGAAGTGTAAATGTGTGGAGACAATTAAGACCCAGAAGGCTGCTGCCAAAAGTAGGAGAAGTCATTGTGATGGCGTCAGCTGAGCGGGCCGCGTCCCTGGGGACTGAGTCAGCCTGCGTTCTTGGCTGGGGCTTGCTGCTGCCCGGCCTGCCCTACCCCGCCGCGCGCCACACACCACACTAACTCACTCCCACCACAACACCCATTTTCTAACCCCCCCTCCCACTCCTCCCTCACTCTTAATTAATTCTCTCCGCTGTTCCTTCTTGACATGTTCTTGCTCCACGCATCTCTCGAGCATCAAGTTCATGTCTCCTTCTCTATCCTATCCTTCTCCTCCTCCTCCTCCTCCTCTTCCCCGTTTTCTTGCAACTCTGGGGTTGCTTGCCTACGAGGTTTGAAACTATCCTTGAACTATCGCATCAAGTAATACAACAAACTCCACCCGGGGTCTGACGAACACCACTCTGCTGGCACCACTGTACAGAAAAACAAACTGTAGCCGACTGTCTCGCGCTGATACATCCACTAGGCTTGCCATACAAGTATTTTTTGTCTTATCTCTCTCTCTTGCAATTCTCTTTCTCTTTCTTAGCTACAAACCACTGTAGTGTACCTCTTCCTTCCCTTAACATTTAACGACACAGGGGTGGACTGTTTGCAGATGATGTCGTACGAGACTGCATATAGCGAAGTTAAGTTCATTGTGTCTCAAAGTGAAACACACACGTCCCGCGCGTTTCTGAGGAATAACGAACTTGTTCAGTGTTGGTGCAGTCAACCTCCTCTTGAGCAAGTCGGTGCGACCCTTGAGGACGACTCTACGACTCTTGAGCGCACCAGTGCGACCTCTGAGTACCACCATACTGCTAGGCTATCATACCTCATGGGGCTTTATATATATATATATATATATATATATATATATATATATATATATATATATATATATATATATATATATATATATATATATATTCCAAAAATATTAATTATTTCATAAACTTAAGTTGCCATCAGTTAGGTTCTCTTTGCCTCACCCAAGCGTCAGATATAAACCATTAATTCCCTATGTTGATATATGGTCATTTATGTTAACATGATAATAAACAAACTTGTAATTAAAAAAATAATAATTGCGACAATACAGAACACAATAATCTCTAACCAAAGGTAAATGTAATATAATAATTTTTCTAAGCCTAAAAAGACAACGTAAAACATCTTCACAAACATGCAAAACGATTTCGTTCGGAATGGTTGTCTGCCCTAATGCCAAATATCGTACCGCACCATCTGCTTGGCGTAGCCTGGCGTACGATACGTCTTAACGGTTACGACAAATGCTGCCATATTCGTGGGTATAACACAAGTAGTCCCCCACAACAATATGATGATTTTTTTTTTTTATAAATACCCGTTCTTTCACCCCGTCATGTCTCTGTGTACCTGTGAGTTTATATCTAATCTCTCTCTCTCTCTCTCTCTCTCTCTCTCTCTCTCTCTCTCTCTCTCTCTCTCTCTCTCTCTCTCTCTCTCTCTCCTTCGTCTTACAACAACTACTACTACTAATATATATATATATATATATATATATATATATATATATATATATATATATATATATATATATTTTTTTTTTCTTTTTTCTTTTAAACTATTCGCCATTTCCCGCGTTAGCGAGGTAGCGTTAGGAACAGAGGACTGGGCCTTTTTTGGAATATCCTCACCTGGCCCCCTCTGTTCCTTCTTTTGGAAAATTAAAAAAAAAAAACGAGAGGGAAGGATTTCCAGCCTCCCGCTCCCTCCCCTTTTAGTCGCCTTCTACGACACGCAGGGAATACGTGGGAAGTATTCTTTCTCCCCTATCCCCAGGGATAATATATATATATATATATATATATATATATATATATATATATATATATATATATATATATTCTCTCTTGCCTTCCCGAGGTAGTGTCAAAGACGTAAAATGGCGTCTTTCCTAAACATCCAGTCTCTATAGATGTCTAGTATAATATAGAACAACCAGAGCATGTCATACACAGTTAGGTGCCACAAACTATTCTATGTTTTATCTTCACCACTTCCTCTGTCCTTGTTCAGCCAACAACTGGCACATTCCCCCCCCCCCCCCCCATATATCACATCGCTCTCATTCTCTTATCTAACGATGCATCTGTCCCTCATAAGCACTCAGGCCCCGATTCCCGAAAGTCACATTTACTCTATCTTTCCATCTCCTCCTTAAACTCCCCCCCCTTCCTCCTCCCCCGAGCTCCCTCCACTTCTGGCATACGGATCTTTACTGTCAATTTCTATTCACTTTCCCTCTCTACATATACCTGAACCTCTTCCATCACACCTTGTTCGAGCCGTCTACACATGTCTGAACCTCTTCCATCACACACCTTGTTCAGGCCTCTCGATCAGATTAACCTTACTGCCCTACCTCCCCATGCCTCCAACATGCCATCCTCGGCCATTTCATAATCAAACGCATTCATCTTCCATTTCCTGTGCATTCCAGACCCAAGATTCGTAAGATTCACTATTCTACCATCAAGCAATGTACCCATCTCTTGCTCTTACAAACAATGGGTTTACCTTTCACACACTCCTTAACGTACCGTAGGATCTCAAACCCACTTTCCACACACTCCCTAACGCACCCAGGATCTCAAACCCACCTTCCACACACTCCCTAGCGCACCTAGGATCTCAAACTCATCCTCTACTCTCCCATCGTATAATTCACTTCAAACCTGCTTGGTTCTATCTAATGTCACGTCCATTCCTAGGTACCGTGAGAGCTCCGTTTCCTCCCATAAGCCGTGCAGTTACACACCGCTCGCCTAAAGTGACGACCTCGCCCTCCACCACCAGTGCCAACAGGTCTCCTGGCGTGTGCCCCTCGATGCAAAACCTAAGTGTGAGGGGTCAGCACCGAGCGCCTATCATGGGGAGGATGCTTGTCGTTCCTGCCCTGTGAATTGGCCCGGGGAACACAGAGCCACGCTCTGATTTCAAGTGCCACACCTCAAGGAATGCCAGCGCTATGCTCCGAGGACCAATGCCACACGGACCAAGCATGCTTTAGGGGCCATAACCATGCTCCAGGGATCAGTGCCACATCTGAGGGGGGCATGACACAGACTAATGCAACATCTGCTGTCGTGGTACATAAGCCACTGTCATATCTGGGGAGGAAGAGGTATACTGGCCAGTGTCGCATCTTTGGACAGTGGTACATGGAACATCGCCACATCTGGAAAGAAGTGGTATGTACCTAGTAAATACCAAGTGCTGTCTTAGGGGCTCATCTACCCGCCACAGCCCAGCCTGAGCCAAGGCTCCTGGCTCGGGTCACTGGTCGACCAAGCTGTTGGGAACAGAAGCCCGCAGGCCCACGTAGCCTCCACAGCCTGGCTGGTCTGGTATACTTTGTAAATGCTCGTCCAGGGCACCCTTAAACTTCTCCACTGTACATCCCATGGTGTTTCTGATGATTGCAGGTGACGTGTTGAAGAGCCCCAAGCCCAGGATATTTAAGGTGTTCTCGCTGTTTGTGTATATCGTACCTTAGGATTTTAGTGGTAGAATTTTACTGTCTTCCATGTATATGGTGCCAGTAAGATGCTATTTTCGAGTGTAAGTGGGCGTCATGTCTCATCGAATTTTCACGAAAATATGCTACTATACCCTTCCCGTCTGCACCCTTGAGAGCACAGCCTCAGTTATTTTAGCCCTTCTCAGTAATCTATTTCCTTCACCACGTTACTGTGAGAAGTAAAAGAGATCTGAACACCTGTTTCTACAATTTCACTTGTCTTGTAGGGTGATGTCAGAACACGGCGACATTCCATTCGTGAAAGCATCGTCATCAGTTTTTCTTTCCTTGTCTTGAAAGTCCGCAGGATCTATCCCACCATCCTCCTGGAGGAGACAACTGCTGTTCTGTTGTGTTAGCTGAATGTTTTGGTCGTCAGACATAATTACTCAGCGGTTTTACGCTTTAATCAAATGGTATTTGACAGATTGTCCGGTAGTCTGTATTATTGTCGATATCTAAGTTCTCTCCATACCGGAGATGCTGGAATTTGTCTACACTGAAAAGCACGTTGTTCTCGGTGGCCCAGTGGAAGACTTCATTTATGCCTTTCAGTCGTCCGCTACGGACGTGATTTCCATACTCATTCTCGTATCATCTGCAAAAGGATGATACGAAATTGTGACTCGTGTGATGAGGAACGGAAGAGGTGTAGTGACCTAGGGAATGAGCTTTTGATTGTGGAATCACTGGAAATAGCATGGCAATGGTTGAAACGTTATATGCCAATTTAACAATTTTTCCAACTTTTCCCATCTTACTCAATTTGTGAGGTATGACGCCATAGTTACATTAGTGAAACGATTTTGCAAAGTCTGTGCAAATTATATGAGCATTCTCTTTGTTCTCCAGAGCTTCATCAATCTTATCATGGACAAGTGACACACCTGGGGAGGAGACGGTGGTAAAGGGACCTGTGACACACCTGGGGAGGAGACAGTGATACATGACCAGTGCCACACCTGGGGAGGAGACAGTGATACATGGACCAGTGCCACACCTGGGGAGGAGACAGTGATACATGGACCAGTACCACACCTAGGGAGGAGACAGTGGTAAAGGGACCAGTGCCACACCTGGGGAGGAGACAGTGATACATGGACCAGTGCCACACCTAGGGAGGAGACGGTGGTACATGGACCAGTGCCACACCAGAGGAGGAGACAGTGGTACATGGACCAGTGACACACCTAGGGAGGAGACAGTGGTACATGGATCAGTGCCACACCAGAGGAGGAGACAGTGGTAAAGGGACCAGTGCCACACCTGGGGAGGAGACAGTGGTACATGGATCAGTGCCACACCTAGGGAGGAGACAGTGGTACATGGACCAGTGCCACACCTAGGGAGGAGACAGTGGTACATGGACCAGTGCCAAACCTGGGGAGGAGACAGTGGTACATGGACCAGTACCACACCTGGGGAGGAGACAGTGGTAAAGGGACCTGTGCCACACCTGGGGGAGGACACAGTGATACATGGACCAGTGCCACACCTAGGGAGGAGACGGTGGTACATGGACCAGTGCCACACCTAGGGAGGAGACGGTGGTACATGGACCAGTGCCACACCTAGGGAGGAGACGGTGGTACATGGACCAGTGCCACACCTAGGGAGGAGACGGTGGTACATGGACCAGTGCCACACCTAGGGAGGAGACGGTGGTACATGGACCAGTGCCACACCAGAGGAGGAGACAGTGGTACATGGATCAGTGCCACACCTAGGGAGGAGACAGTGGTACATGGACCAGTGACACACCAGAGGAGACAGTGGTACATGGACCAGTGCCACACCTAGGGAGGAGACAGTGATACATGGACCAGTGCCACACCTGGGGAGGAGACAGTGGTACATGGACCAGTACCACACCTGGGGAGGAGACAGTGGTAAAGGGACCTGTGCCACACCTGGGGGAGGAGACAGTGATACATGGACCAGTGCCACACCTAGGGAGGAGACAGTGGTACATGGACCAGTGCCACACCTGGGGAGGAGACAGTGGTACATGGACCAGTACCACACCTGGGGAGGAGACAGTGGTAAAGGGACCTGTGCCACATCTGGGGGAGGAGACAGTGATACATGGACCAGTGCCACACCTAGGGAGGAGACAGTGGTACATGGACCAGTGCCACACCTAGGGAGGAGACGGTGGTACATGGACCAGTGCCACATCAGAGGAGGAGACAGTGGTACATGGACCAGTGACACACCTGGGGAGGAGACAGTGGTACATGGATCAGTGCCACACCTAGGGAGGAGACAGTGGTACATGGACCAGTGACACACCAGAGGAGACAGTGGTACATGGACCAGTGCCACACCTAGGGAGGAGACAGTGGTACATGGACCAGTGACACACCTGGGGAGGAGACAGTGGTACATGGACCATTGCGACATCTGGGGAAGGGGTACTGCTACATCCGGAGGACTACTACGAGCTACACACACACACACACTCACGCACACACACACACACACACACACACACACCGGGATGTCAACGTACCCTCCTGCCCAGGTCCGACGGCCTCTTAGCGACAATGTTAATCAGCCAGGGGAAAAATAACACCAGCCTCAGGTGATCCCACCACCCATGAGCAGCGAGACCCCGAGACCTGATCAGCGCTTCCCAAACCCCCGAGACCTGACGCTTTGCAACCCTTTAATGTGAAAATAACTGTCGAGGTCATTATAACTTCAGCTCTAAATAAAAAAAAAAAAAGGAGCAGCGAGGGACAATGAGCGTTTAAATACACTGGTGTCTTAAAGAGGAACAAGTGCAAGTTCGTGTTTAAAATAGAGATTGCTATAAGAGGAACAAGGGCAGTCTACATACACCGATATCTATATATGAACAAGGGCAGTTAGTACTGAAATACACTCATGTCTATAACAGGATCAAGGGCAGTTTGTGTATGAACACACACACACACACACACACACACACACACACACACCAGCTGAGTCCGCCCGTAACAAAGACACAAATAAGACGACGCTTCCGTTCTGAAGGACGCGCAGCAGAGGGGAACGCCTCTGACAACAAACGAATATCTCTGGCCAAGATGGAAAAACATTCCAACGGCGGCATCCTTGGGTGAAAATAAACTATGAATATTCACGGGCTTCTCTGCAGTGTTTGTCGAGTATTCTGCCATTTCTCACTATTTTGAAATATGTTAATCCGGTGTTTGGGAGAGAGAGAGAGAGAGAGAGAGAGAGAGAGAGAGAGAGAGAGAGAGAGAGAGAGAGAGAGAGAGAGAGAGAGAGAGAGAGAGAGAGACTGAGCAGGGCTCCTCTCCTCACACCCGATCATTGTGCGCACATGGTGACGGAGGCGCACCTGGAGCAGGAGGGAGTCCATGAGCGACGGCGCGAGGGACCGCGCATCGCCTCCTGCAGTAGGACCCATCACCATCCGGGGTCGTACATCACCACCTACAGCAGGACCCACCACCATCCGGGGTCGTAAATCACCACCTGCAGCAGAACCCATAACCATCCGGGGTCGTACATCACCACCTACAGCAGAACCCACCACCATCCGGGGTCGTACATCACCACCTGCAGCAGAACCCACCGCCACCGCTGCCGCGACCCACCACGTGTAAACAAACTACGACAAGGAAGTACTGAATCAAGCTATTAATACCGAACGTTTACACCTCCACCTGGGCCGGATCAACCAGCCCCGCGTTCCGGCTCCCGCTGCTGCCATACCAGGCTCGAGATTCCTGTATAGGAGCCGCGTCTCCGAGGTGTGTGAGAAGGCGGCGTGTAAAAGAGTGACAAGTTGGTGCTGGCTGGCTGGCTGGCTGGTGTGTGGCGTAGCGAGGTGAGGAGCAGCACGGGGTGGTGAGTCAGGGTGCCACCGCTATTTTAGAGTGCCAGGGAGCGCTTATAGCTTCCGTTGTGATGGTGCCTCCCCTCCCACCACCTGCCCAATATGTCTACTGAGGTATATCTCCGGCCGCCGCTGCCGCCGTCCACCAACTCTCACATTCTACACTTCAAGACATTTCGTTGTAGCCCCCAAGAACATCATGACCCCCTACATTGCTCCCGATGGACATTAAACTCATGTGATGTCGCCTGATCTGTTACAGAAGAAGCATCATGAACGCCCCGACGCGTCCTGCTCAACGACACAGACTTTGGCATGTCGCAGTTTTTCGATAAGGCGACATCGCCACCCGTCGGTCTACTGGTGGCTTCCCGTCCGTCACCACAACACTGCCCCAACATCCTTCTCCCTAACCTCACACGGCCACACGGCCAGGTCGCTCTAACTCGTCACCCCTCGCGTACTGACACACCTGGCCACAACCGCACCTGGGGATAAGGTAAGGTGGGATGCTATTATGACCACATTTGAGGATGAGTCAGGGTAAGGAGCTGTCGTGTCCACATCTGTACCTGAGGATGAGTTTAAGGGTTCAGCGTGGCCACACACACACATACACCACACAATGAAGGTAGGAGACTTGCGTTTTATCCGACAACGCGAGACGACACTGCAGGCTGGCTGACGAGAAGACATCTCGCCCGACGAGTAGGTATAGACGGACCTTAGACAGCAACAACTATGTCAGCAACAATACTGGGTGGAAAGGATAGCGATAAGATCTAGTCTGCAGACAACATGTGAAGGGAGTATGTAGGTATGTTTGGCAAGACTGGTGCAGGTGTAAATTTCAACATCCCCCCCCCCCCCACAATAAAAACGTCTGAACTTGCTTAAAAAAAAATTACTTAAAAACAAGGCATATGCCGGTCTGGGGGAGACATGAACCTAATACCTCCCAGAAATATGTCAATCACTAGTTGAAAGGCTTTGCTTTGCACCACCACTGCTTCACACATCACCACGTAGCTACGACAATGAGGCGTATGCTGTACCTGTAAGAGTCTAGCGTAGACCACCACAATATGTGCCACAGCAGTGATAGAAAACGGTGGTCAAACACATTTGTTCCGTCTCGGTCACGGGGTCAGCCGGACGCAAGGAGGGAACTGCCACGGGAGGAAATGACACGGACTTCCCTCTAGAGCAAGATAAAGGAACTGACAACACTAACAGCGCAGGGTATATCAACCCTCCCTCTCCCTCTCCCCGATCAACCCAGGCCGTGTCACATCCTCCACTTATACCAACGTACGGGAACTTTCCCGTCATAACCGCACTTACTGACCGAGCAAAATGCAGAGTTTACAGCCTTCACGCAAATCGCACGGCAGAGATTCATATGAATAGCGAGTGCGGTTTTGATCCCAAACCACATCCTATGCAGATGCGACGGGGAGAAGAAAGTGTAGTGTTGTTGAAGCGTATGGAAAAGATTCCCTTATAACATTTAAGCTCCCGAGCTCTTCAGATGATGCAGCAGAAGTGTTAGCTGTCAAGGATGAAAGCCAGAAACTGGTCACGACGCTAATCTACGAGGCACCTGATGCACAGCCACAAGAATTTACAGGACAAATGAGAAATACAGAAACTTATTTCTGATCTTGGAAACCCAGACCCAAATATAATCTTCCAAGGGGACTTGAACCTACCTTACCTAACATGGAAACCAGCGGGAAACACCATTCTGGCAGTAAATTCTACCGTAACCAATTCGAATGAGCAGCTGTGAAAGAAAATGAGAACAATTCAGAATGTGTGACAATCTCTTTCTCTCTCACTCAACAAATTGCAGGATTAACCAATGACAATAAACACACTAGTTCTACTCTTTACAAATTACGTAGTAGACCTGACCCGTGCAGTCAACGACGTCTCCAAGATAGAAAAAATAATAATCCACTGAGGATAACTGACGACATAAATAAGTAGATACTTAAGGGCAAAAACACACATCACCGTGAAAGTGCATTCAGCAAACTGATAAAATGGGAGGATGATATCCATGAAATATCGGCAACACAATGGGACACCACTAAAGCACTGCACACATGCAGCTGACACACACCAGTACGAAGGTGCACGAAGGAGAGTTAGCAGTAAGAAGGGGCATGAAGGAGAGGTAGCAGTACGAAGGTGCACGAAGGAGAGGTAGCAGTACGAAGGTGCACGAAGGAGAGGTAGCAGCACGAAGGTGCACGAAGGAGAGTTAACAGTGCGAAGGTGCACGAAGAAGAGTTAACAGTGCGAAGGTGCACGAAGGAGAGTTGACAGTGCGAAGGTGCACGAAGGAGAGTTAACAGTACGAAGGTGCACGAAGGAGAGTTAACAGTGCGAAGGTGCACGAAGGAGAGTTGACAGTGCGAAGGTGCACGAAGGAGAGTTAGCAGTGCGAAGGTGCACGAAGGAGAGTTAGCAGTGCCAAAGTGCACGAAGGAGAGTTAGCAGTGCGAAGGTGCACGAAGGACAGTTAGCTGTACGAAGGTGCACGAAGGAGAGTTAGCAGTGCCAAAGTGCACGAAGGAGAGTTAGCAGTGCCAAAGTGCACGAAGGAGAGTTAGCAGTGCGAAGGTGCACGAAGGACAGTTAGCTGTACGAAGGTGCACGAAGGAGAATTAGCTGTACAAAGGTGCACGAAGGAGAGTTATAGATGACCCCTTTATAGGTAACGAAATCGGACAGCAGAACTTCTGAAACAGTAAAGAAAGGAAAACCTGTCCTTAAACAAAATGACGGACACAGACCATAAAGTCAAAATGTCATACGAAAAAAGTATAAATATAGAAAAAAAAAAAAAGAGCCACCACTGAAACTGGGGGGGAAAAAGCGAGCAAAACGACCACAAACTACGCTGGCGCCTTAACACTAGGACCACTCTCATAGGTGTGAGTGAGTTCAAAACAATGACTATGTTGTGTGTTGTGTGAGCCAGAAAAAAAACCACCTTAACGATCCAAACCGAAGTAAGTCCTTCTGAAATAGCAAATCCCCTCGCGTTATCCCCCACAGCCGAGTTCATCAGCGCGCCACAAGAATTCGCCCCCAGAGCCAGACGACTCCCGCAACTCAAAAGACGGACAAAGCTTTTACTTACGGCACGGGCGCTGAATATCCTGTGTGTGTGTGTGTGTGTGTGTGTGTGTGTGTGTGTGTGTGTGTGTGTGTGTGTGTGTGGGGGGGGGGGGGGGGGGGGGGGGAGGAAAAGAAATATGGGCTCTGGCATCATCCCCGAGAGTTGGAGGATGACTCACATCGCCCCAACTCCACAAAGGAGGAAGCAAAGCCAGCAGCGTCCGGGCCCGGGTGCGACGACATCGCCAATTATCTAAAACTTTTTTTTTCTTTTCCGGAGTGTGGCAAGACGTGTGAACTGACTGACTGGCTTCCTGAAGTCAGATGACCTACATAACCCAGGACAACAGGGTTTCAGGGCAGCGGGGGGAGACACTTCCTCTCACCATGACCAGATTTCAGAGGCGCTGCAGGACGAAGAAAATGCTGTGGACGTGAAGTATATTAGACCAGCTTTGGTCGACCTAAGATTCAATCCAATAGCCTGGGCCCAGTCAGACTGTGTGGGTAGACGACCCCCGAAGACTTCACCAGGTATTCACCAAGTATACTTGACTATGCGGTGGTGTTTGATACAAGTGACTACGGACGGTGTCATGGCATATAAAATGCGTGAGATGAGAATAACCGTCAAAACTGGAGGAGGGACATACAAATTAGCTTACTAACAGACCACAACAAGTGTAAATCAGGCTATCTCCAATGCTTCCACAGTAGAATGCTCATTCTCCAATGCCTCCACAGTAGAATGCTCATTCTCCAATGCCTCCACAGTAGAATTCTCATCCCCTAATGCCTCCACAGTAGAATGCTCATTCCCTAATGCCTCCACAGTAGAGTGCTCATTCCCCAATGCCTCCATAGTAAATGCTCATCCCTCAATGCCTCCACAGTAGAATGCTCATCCCTCAATGCCTCCACAGTAGAATGCTCATTCCCCAATGCCTCCACAGTAGAATGCTCATCCCCTAATGCCTCCACAGTAGAATGCTCATTCCCCAATGCCTCCACAGTAGAATGCTCATCCCTCAATGCCTCCACAGTAGAATGCTCATCCTCCCACAGAAAATGTACTTGCACTTCAGTCATACATCTGGCACTGACGCAGACACGAATCACAGTTTCGTGCCATCATCCTCTGCTGGCGAGACTAAGAATTAAGTGTGAAAACCTCGTCAGCAGAAGTCATTTGGAAATCACAAGCAGACATAAGCAAAGTCTTCCACTGGGAAACAGACTACATGAGTATTACCAACGGGGGTAAGTTCCAACTCCGACGATAAGAGAGATATAGATAGATAGATATATAGATAGATAGATAGAGAGAGAGAGAGAGAGAGAGAGAGAGAGAGAGAGAGAGAGAGAGAGAGAGAGAGAGAGAGAGAGAGAGAGAGAGAGAGAGAGAGAGAGAGAGATCTAAAAAAAAAAAAAAAATACAGCATGCAGGAAGGTCACAGACACTGTAGTATAACATATGAACACTATGAAACTCGCCGGAGTAATAATGTAATAATGTCTGACGACCGTACTGTAGCTTCTGTAAACAAAACAAGGCAACAGTTGCCTATCTCAGAAAGATGTGGAAATGGATGCTGCACAATTTCAAAACGAGAAAGGACAAGCCAAACATGACATTCTTAAGGGCATTAAATACTCTCACGGTCAAAATACTGCTATGTAATGACAATATTACAATGAGGGAGATACTGGAAAGTTAGAAAGCGTTCGAAGATCCTTCACGGCCTGTAATGACGCAGTAAAGAGGCCGAATTACTGGGAACGATTGAAATACACTAAGATTGTACTCTCTGCTACGCAGATGGGAGAGGTGTATCATCATTTACACTTAGAAAATTTCCAAAAGGCATGTCCTCAAACTTACAGAACAAAACCAATTCCCTAATAGCACGACAGGAATGGAAGAATCAGCAAAACAATCCCCCTAAAATCAAAAGGCCAACACGTTGCCTGCAGACCTCAGAATCACCATGGGATATACAGTGGAGGAATTCCTAAGATGACGCAGGATATGTATTTACGAGATCTACCAAGCCAGCCGAGCTGTGGTGAATGTGTGGGGCTGGCGGCCGCCGCCGCCGAGTCCAACAGCCTGGTGGACCAACGTCCCAACTGAGTAAGCTTGGCCTCAGCCCGAGTTGTGAGGGGGTCAAAGATCTCCCGACGTTTACGCCATGTAACGTACGTACGGAGGGTTGGGGGTACCGGTGGCTCTGACCTCCTGGGGAAGGGGCCACTCCATATCATTACCATCTTCATGCAGTGGTGGGCGGGTGAGGCGCACCCCCACTGACAGTTCACAATAATCAACAACTGGCGTTGGTTACCGAAGACAAATGATGGTTTCATCAGGTGTTGCTGCAGGGGGAGAGAGTGTGTCTGTGGTGGCAGAGAGATATGGCATCATAAGTGCTGGTAGTGGCCGGCAGAGGCATAGTCCAGTGTTGGCAGTGAAGGTGGCGAATATATGATATAGGTGTTGGCTGAAGGTTTTACTGGGTGGCAAGTGATGGCAAATACATCACGAGACGCCACGACTGTCACACATCTGCCTGTGAGTATCGGAGGCCAGGAACCCCGTGAAAGCCAACATCAACAACAGCAAGCAGTATTAGCAGTAAGGCCAGGGACACCGCCGTCAGCGCCTCCGTCGTGAGTGAGATAAGAGAGAGAAAGAGAGGATGCTAGTGGTTGTGTGCGGCAGCGGGGTGAGCAAGGCATCCCCACCACCACTACCACCACCACACAGGCACCGTGCCAACGCCCACACCACTTCCTCGTACAACCCTCCACGCAATTATCCCCCACTTACCGTCATCACCGACACACTGCCACGCTCCCCCACCACAACACACTGCCACGCTCCTCCACCACAACACAGGGCCACGCTCCTCCACCACAACACACTGCCACGCTCCTCCACCACAACACAGGGCCACGCTCCTCCACCACAACACAAAGCCACGGTCCTCCGCCACAACACACAGCCCTCAACACACAGCCTTCGAACACTCCTGCAGCACAAGACAAAGCCCTCGAACACCCCTACAAAATACTCCTGTAACAAAAAAGGTACAGCCCTAACGCTCCTGCAACACAGGCGACGG
>NC_092240.1:15972500-16000000 GCF_036320965.1 Panulirus ornatus | reverse complement strand
CCGTCAATACACCTTAGGGAATCTTAGCTCCTCCAACAACTAACTTCGTGAAAGACCATCGGGTCTTCTTCCCCATGTCTTTCCCCACGTCATCCCACGAACTTCAAACTGTGTGATGTTAGCTTAGCTGGCCTCTGCTCTCTCTCTCTCTCTCTCTCTCTCTCTCTCTCTCTCTCTCTCTCTCTCTCTCTCTCTCTCTCTCTCTCTTTCCTTCCTTCCTCATGAAGCGAAGCTACAACATCAGCGGCTTCAAGACTCCCACGAATGACACAAGCGTCCAGGCTCTTCCGATTACATTATGGAGGAGGGGAACCTGGACCTGGCTCTGGGGAAACGTTCCCTCCACATCATGAAAGCACAACACTTCGAGGAATCAGGCCCAGGTGGGTGGTTGAGGACGGCTCGACCATCTCCTCTGCTGCAGTGATAATAATAAATTACCTCATGAATAATAATACAAATGCAGTTCCTGAAATTAGACTTTTTTCTCTATCGTTTTCTTTTTTTAAATATCTACAACTATGCCTTTTTTCTATGATGGACGAGAGAGAGAGAGAGAGAGAGAGAGAGAGAGAGAGAGAGAGAGAGAGAGAGAGAGAGAGAGAGAGAGAGAGTCTTAAAATTAAGGTACGGTTAGCCTCGAACGATCCATGAAAAATTCATACTCACAGAGGAAATCAGTTTTAAAAATCCTTTATCTAACAAATCACCAGAAAAACTTATGATCTTGGAATTACCAAAAAAAAAAAAAAGAAAAAATCTTTCAGATACAGAATACATTACCTTTAATAGTCCACAATATTACATTAGAAATTACGTTGCAATCAAGCGACATCCGAAGCGGCCACAGAATAGTGACACTCGATCTTACCACACCAGAAATTTATCTTCAAATCGCCACCAGAACAAAACCCTCCTCGCGCCATGAAATCTCGACACGGCCATGAAAAATACCATACCATGAGTTATCATGAATCTGAGAAATTCTAACACTCGATACAGTCAAGCGTAACACTTGACCTCAAAGCTGGTCCAGTACACCACCAGCCAGTTGGCAGAACCCCCACTGGTTGGCGCGTCTGTGCCGACCATTGTCTCTGACCCTTGTGCGCAACCATGGCTCTCTGACCTCCGTGCAACCATGGCTCTGACCCCTGTAATTACTTTCCCAGAGGCAGTGTTTCCGCGCCCGTCCTCACCCAGCGGCCAACCAACCGGGCCCAGACCTCACTCATTACGCCAAGCCAGTCCCCAGCAATCTGCAAGCTTCAACACACTATATATCTCTGGGTGCCGCCGCGCCCACCGCTACTACCCCTCCTCCTCCTCCGAAGAGCCAACCAACCCAGCCCAACACCTCACCAACCTCACTGCTCTCTAGCCTGATCATCCCTACATCAACCCCTCAACCAACCAACCCAGCCAACACCTCACCAACCTCACTGCTCTCTAGCCTGATCATCCCTACATCAACCCCTCAACCAACCAACCCAGCCAACACCTCACCAACCTCACTGCTCTCTAGCCTGATCATCCCTACATCAACCCCTCAACCAACCAACCCAGCCCAACACCTCACCAACCTCACTGCTCTCTAGCCTGATCATCCCTACATCAACCCCTCAACCAACCAACCCAGCCCAACACCTCACCAACCTCACTGCTCTCTAGCCTGATCATCCCTACATCAACCCCTCAACCAACCAACCCAGCCAACACCTCACCAACCTCACTGCTCTCTAGCCTGATCATCCCTACATCAACCCCTCAACCAACCAACCCAGCCAACACCTCACCAACCTCACTGCTCTCTAGCCTGATCATCCCTACATCAACCCCTCAACCAACCAACCCAGCCAACACCTCACCAACCTCACTGCTCTCTAGCCTGATCATCCCTACATCAACCCCTCAACCAACCAACCCAGCCAACACCTCACCAACCTCACTGCTCTCTAGCCTGATCATCCCTACATCAACCCCTCAACCAACCAACCCAGCCAACACCTCACCAACCTCACTGCTCTCTAGCCTGATCATCCCTACATCAACCCCTCAACCAACCAACCCAGCCAACACCTCACCAACCTCACTGCTCTCTAGCCTGATCATCCCTACATCAACCCCTCAACCAACCAACCCAGCCAACACCTCACCAACCTCACTGCTCTCTAGCCTGATCATCCCTACATCAACCCCTCAACCAACCAACCCAGCCAACACCTCACCAACCTCACTGCTCTCTAGCCTGATCATCCCTACATCAACCCCTCAACCAACCAACCCAGCCCAACACCTCACCAACCTCACTGCTCTCTAGCCTGATCATCCCTACATCAACCCCTCAACCAACCAACCCAGCCCAACACCTCACCAACCTCACTGCTCTCTAGCCTGATCATCCCTACATCAACCCCTCAACCAACCAACCCAGCCAACACCTCACCAACCTCACTGCTCTCTAGCCTGATCATCCCTACATCAACCCCTCAACCAACCAACCCAGCCAACACCTCACCAACCTCACTGCTCTCTAGCCTGATCATCCCTACATCAACCCCTCAACCAACCAACCCAGCCAACACCTCACCAACCTCACTGCTCTCTAGCCTGATCATCCCTACATCAACCCCTCAACCAACCAACCCAGCCAACACCTCACCAACCTCACTGCTCTCTAGCCTGATCATCCCTACATCAACCCCTCAACCAACCAACCCAGCCAACACCTCACCAACCTCACTGCTCTCTAGCCTGATCATCCCTACATCAACCCCTCAACCAACCAACCCAGCCAACACCTCACCAACCTCACTGCTCTCTAGCCTGATCATCCCTACATCAACCCCTCAACCAACCAACCCAGCCAACACCTCACCAACCTCACTGCTCTCTAGCCTGATCATCCCTACATCAACCCCTCAACCAACCAACCCAGCCAACACCTCACCAACCTCACTGCTCTCTAGCCTGATCATCCCTACATCAACCCCTCAACCAACCAACCCAGCCAACACCTCACCAACCTCACTGCTCTCTAGCCTGATCATCCCTACATCAACCCCTCAACCAACCAACCCAGCCAACACCTCACCAACCTCACTGCTCTCTAGCCTGATCATCCCTACATCAACCCCTCAACCAACCAACCCAGCCAACACCTCACCAACCTCACTGCTCTCTAGCCTGATCATCCCTACATCAACCCCTCAACCAACCAACCCAGCCAACACCTCACCAACCTCACTGCTCTCTAGCCTGATCATCCCTACATCAACCCCTCAACCAACCAACCCAGCCAACACCTCACCAACCTCACTGCTCTCTAGCCTGATCATCCCTACATCAACCCCTCAACCAACCAACCCAGCCAACACCTCACCAACCTCACTGCTCTCTAGCCTGATCATCCCTACATCAACCCCTCAACCAACCAACCCAGCCAACACCTCACCAACCTCACTGCTCTCTAGCCTGATCATCCCTACATCAACCCCTCAACCAACCAACCCAGCCAACACCTCACCAACCTCACTGCTCTCTAGCCTGATCATCCCTACATCAACCCCTCAACCAACCAACCCAGCCAACACCTCACCAACCTCACTGCTCTCTAGCCTGATCATCCCTACATCAACCCCTCAACCAACCAACCCAGCCCAACACCTCACCAACCTCACTGCTCTCTAGCCTGATCATCCCTACATCAACCCCTCAACCAACCAACCCAGCCAACACCTCACCAACCTCACTGCTCTCTAGCCTGATCATCCCTACATCAACCCCTCAACCAACCAACCCAGCCCAACACCTCACCAACCTCACTGCTCTCTAGCCTGATCATCCCTACATCAACCCCTCAACCAACCAACCCAGCCCAACACCTCACCAACCTCACTGCTCTCTAGCCTGATCATCCCTACATCAACCCCTCAACCAACCAACCCAGCCAACACCTCACCAACCTCACTGCTCTCTAGCCTGATCATCCCTACATCAACCCCTCAACCAACCAACCCAGCCAACACCTCACCAACCTCACTGCTCTCTAGCCTGATCATCCCTACATCAACCCCTCAACCAACCAACCCAGCCAACACCTCACCAACCTCACTGCTCTCTAGCCTGATCATCCCTACATCAACCCCTCAACCAACCAACCCAGCCAACACCTCACCAACCTCACTGCTCTCTAGCCTGATCATCCCTACATCAACCCCTCAACCAACCAACCCAGCCAACACCTCACCAACCTCACTGCTCTCTAGCCTGATCATCCCTACATCAACCCCTCAACCAACCAACCCAGCCAACACCTCACCAACCTCACTGCTCTCTAGCCTGATCATCCCTACATCAACCCCTCAACCAACCAACCCAGCCAACACCTCACCAACCTCACTGCTCTCTAGCCTGATCATCCCTACATCAACCCCTCAACCAACCAACCCAGCCCAACACCTCACCAACCTCACTGCTCTCTAGCCTGATCATCCCTACATCAACCCCTCAACCAACCAACCCAGCCAACACCTCACCAACCTCACTGCTCTCTAGCCTGATCATCCCTACATCAACCCCTCAACCAACCAACCCAGCCAACACCTCACCAACCTCACTGCTCTCTAGCCTGATCATCCCTACATCAACTGTGGAAGAAATAAATATATAAGAATACATTCAGCTTCTAATCTGTAGAAGGCCTCTAAAAAGGGTCCTAGAGTTATATGTATATGTATTTCAACTTTCTAAAAGGGGAAACAGAAGAAGTCATGCGGGGAGTGCTCATCCTCCACGATGGCTCAGATTGGGGTGTCTAAATGTGTGTAGATGTAACCAAGATGAGGAAAAAGGAGAGATAGGTAGTCTGTTTGAGGAAAGGAACCTGGATGTTTTGGCTCTGAGCGAAACGAAGCTCAAGGGTAAAGGGGAAGAGTGGGTTGGGGATGTTTTAGGAAGAAAGTCAGGGGGTTGGTGAGAGGACAAGATCAAAGGAAGGAGTAGCAGTATTCCAGAAGCAAGAGTTGTGGGAGTATGTGATAGAGTGTAAGAAAGTAAACTCTAGATTGATATGGGTAAAACTGAAAGTGGATGGAGAGAGATGGATGATTACTGGGGCCTATGCACCTGGACGTGAGACGAAAGCTCATGAGAGGCAAGTGTTTTGGGAGCAGCTGAGTGAGTGTGTTAGTAGTTCTGATGCACGAGACCGGGTTATAGTGATGGGTGATTTAAATACACAGGTGAGTAATGTGGCAGTTTAGGGAATAAATGGTGTACATGGGGTGTTCAGTGTTGTAAATGGAAATGGTGAGGAGCTTGTATATTTGTATGATGAAAAAGGACTGGTGATTAAATATCTGGTTTAAAAAGAGATATAAATAAGTATGTAAGTAGGAGAGATGGCCAGAGAGCGTTATTGGATTACGTGTTAATTGATAGGCGCGCGAAAGAGAGACTTTTGGATGATAAATGTGCTAAGAGGTGCAACTGGAGGGATGTCTGATCGTTATCTTGCGGAGGCGAAGGTGAAGATTTGTAGAGGTTTTCAGAAAAGAAGAGAATGTTGGGGTGAAGAGAGTGGTGTGAGTAAGTGAGCTTGGAACGGAGACTTGTATGAGGAAGCACCAGGAGAGACTGAGTGCAGATGGAAAAAGGTGAGACCAAAGGACGTAAGGGGAGTGGGGGAGTAATGGGATGTATTTAGGGTAGCAATGATGGCTTGCGCAAAAGATACTTGTAGCATGAGAAGCGTGGGAGGTGGGCAGATTAGAAAGGGTAGTGGGTGGTGGGATGAAGAAGTAAGATTATTAGTGAAAGAGAAGAGAGAGGCATTTGGACGAGTTTTGCAGGGAAATAGGGCAAATGACTGAGAGATGTATAAAAGAAAGAGGCAGGAGGTCAAGAGAAAGGTGCAAGAGGTGAAAAAGAGGGCAAATGAGAGTTGGGGTGAGAGAGTATCATTAAATTTTAGGGAGGATAAAAAGATGTTTTGGGAGGAGGTAAATAAAGTTCGTAAGACAAGAGAACAAACGGGAACATCGGTGAAGGGGGCTAATGGGGAGGTAATAACAAGTAGTGATGTGAGAAGATGGAGTATTTTCAAGGTTTGTTGAATGTGAGATGATAAGAGTGGCAGATATAGGATGTTTTGGTCGAGGTAGTGTGCGAAGTGAGAGAGTCAAGGAGAATGATTTGGTAAACAGAGAAGGGGTAGTGAAAGTTTTGCGGAAGATGAAAGCCGGGTAGGCGGCGGGTTTGGATGGTACTGCAGTGGAATTTATGAAAAAAGGGGGTGACTGTGTTGTTGACTGGTTGGTGAGGATATTCAGTGTATGTATGGCTCATGGTGAAGTGCCTGAGTATTGGGGGAATGTATGCATAGTGCCACTGTATAAAGGCAAAGGGGATAAAGGTGATTGTTCAAATTATAGATGTATAAGTTTGTTGAGTATTCCTGGGAAATTATATGGGAGGGTATTGACTGAGAAGGTGAAGGCATGTACAGGACATCAGATTGGGGATGAGCAGTGTGGTTTCAGAAGTGGTAAAGGATGTGTGGATCAGGTGTTTGCTTTGAAAAATGTATGTGAGAAACACTTAGAAAAGCAAATGGATTTGTATGCAGCATTTATGGATCTGGAGAAAGCATATGATAAGAGTTGATAGAGATGCTCTGTGGAAGGTATTAAGAGTATATTGTGTGGGATGTAATTTGCTGAAAGCAGTGAAAAGTTTTTATCGAGGATGTAAGGCATGTGTAAGAGTAGGAAGAGAGGAGAGTGATTGGTTCTCAGTGAATGTCGGTTTGCGGCAGGGGTGCGTGATGTCTTCATGGTTGTTTAATGTTTATGGATTGGGTTGTTAGGGAGGTGAATGCAATAGTTTTGGAGAGAGGGACAAGTATACTGTCTGTTGTGGATAAGAGGGCTTGGGAAGTGAGTCACTTGTTGTTCGCTGATGATACAGCGTTGGTGGCTGATTCGGGTGGGAAACTGCAGAAGCTGGTGACTGAGTTTGGTAAAGTGTGTGAAAGAAAGCTGAGAGTAAATGTGAATAAGAGCAAGGTTATTAAGTACAGTGAGGTTGAGGGACAAGTGAATTGGGATGTAAGTTTGAATGGAGAAAAACTGGAGGAATTGAAGAGTTTTAGATATCTGGCAGTGGATTTGGCAGCGGATGGAACCATGTAAGCGGAAGTCTCACAGGGTGCGGGAGGAGGCGAAATTTCTGGGAGCGTAGAAAAATGTGTGGAAATAAAAAGAGTGTGGTTGAGGGAGCAGAAGAGGGTGTACTGAAATGGTTTGGTCACATGGAGAGAATGAGTGAGGAAAGATTGACAAAGAGGATATATGTGTCAGAGGTGGAGGGAACGAGAAGTGGGAGACCAAATTGGAAGTGGAAGGATGGAGAGAAAAAGATTTTGAGCGATCGGGGCCTGAACATGCAGGAGGGTGAAAGGCGTGCAAGGAATAGAGTGAACTGGAACGATGTGGTATACCGGGGTCGACGTGCTGTCAATGGACTGAACCAAGGCATGTGAAGCGTCTGGGGTAAACCATGGAAAGTTTTGTGGGACCTGGATGTGGAAAGGGAGCTGTGGTTTCGGTGCATTATACATGACAGCTAGAGACTGAGTGTGAACAAATGTGGCCTTTGCTGTCTTTTCCCAGCAATATCTCGTGCGCGTGCGGGGGATGTCATTTCATGTGTGGCGGGGTGGCGACGGGAATGAATAAAGGTAGCAAGTATGAATTATGTATATATATATATATATATATATATATATATATATATATATATATATATATATATATATATATATATATATATATATAATAGGCAGAGCTCTAACAGGCAAGGGGGTGTCAATTTGGGCTCCCCATACACTGACACACTTCGCGACAGCGCCGCGCCGCTGTTGTTGTTTGACTGACCGAACTTGAATTCTGGAGGTGATCTGACCCCACGCCACTGCCACATGCCCTGCCTTAATGCCTCCACTGAAGAACTGGCAACAGGGCTGCATCGCACGCAGCAGAGAGAGGCGAACTCTCATAGAAGTTTTCGTTGGATACGAACGGCCGACTGACGCAGAACTCGACCATGTTGGGTGCGACAACTGTGTAAGTCTGGCAGGCTTTTGGCCAAACCACTTAAGAGTCAGGCCAAAGGACACTTTCACATCCAGGGATCGTACCGCTGAGCACAAGTCGTACCACTATCCTGAAGGACCAGTTCAGTTGTGCTCAAGGGTCCAGAAGTCGTACCATTGTGCTGAAGGACCCGTATCTTGGTGCTCAAGGGTCCTACCGGGTTTGCTCAAGGTTCTTACGACTATTGTGCTCAACTTGTTGCACCTTTGTGCTCAAATGGGCTTAATTGCTAGGGACACTCTTTTCTTTCCCAGGGTGGGTGGGTGGGTGGGTGTGTGTGTGTGTGGGGGGGGGGGGGGGGGGGGGCGGTAGACAAGGACGAACAAAACCCGACCTCTCTTATTCTGTTCGTGTGGGAGGGGGTTGGTTAGTTACCACCGTGCCCCACCAGACAGACAGGGGGGGTGTCCAGCACCCCCCCGCACACTACATGCCAATGGGATACCCCTCTAAGCACCAGCTGAGCCACCTGTACAAACAACACGTACACACCCATGTTACCTACTCGATCCCCCTACAACCGCCTCCGTCTGTCTACCATGGAGGGAACATCCGGAGAGGGAATCTACCTCCTCCCAAACGATGATTTCTTCCATTTTCGGGATCTCAGTCTCGTCCGGTTTAGGAGGAAACAAATGTTTTCCACTGTATGATATCTATTTGTCTAAAACCTAACCCATGGCACTTGGGCAACAGATTCTGTGAGGGTAGTGTGTGGCACAAGGCAAAGACCCCGAGATATTAAGTATAATGACAGGGTAATGCCATGTGTAGTCCGCGTCCAGCCTCACTTCAGATACGATGCGAGATGAACTATGAAGCCTGCAGAAACATTTCCATGTCGAAGGATCCAGTCATGATCAAAAGCTCTGAGAAATGAGGAAAAAGAAAGAAAAAGAAAGAAAAAAGAAAGAAAGAAAGAAAGAAAGAAAGAAGAAGAAGAAGAAGAAGAAGAAGAAGAAGAAGAAGAAGAAGAAGAAGAAGAAGAAGAAGAAGAAGAAGAAGAAGAAGAAATCTAAGAGTCTCTGGCGAAGTGAGAAACCTGAGTCTCCAAAAATACAGACGGTTCATGTCAGGAAAGACAAATAGGTGACGATAATTCACCGAGGGACCTCATGGAAAGCCTGTGGTGACCAGACAATACTGCAGCAAGCGGTGAGGCGAGGAGCAGCCTGCCCCTCCACCACCAGTGATCACAGGGTCTAATGCAGCAGTTCCTGCATCTGTTTTGTTCTCCAGATGTACGGCCTTGTGACGTGTGCCTGTATTGGCTGCATCATTTACACCAGAGATCAATGGTGACTCCCAGGGACACTACAGACCCCTAGAGGAAAAACAAAAAGCAAGGGAAAACTCGCCAAATTTAAAAACTATCGTACACGAAAAACGTACATCAGATACAAAATATATATCATACACAACGAATTTCTAATATACATATATATATATATATATATATATATATATATATATATATATATATATATATATATATATATATATATATATATATATATATATATATATATATTAAAAGCTCACACTACCATATGTATAAATATACGCATACATAAATATATTCCTTCAGCAACTGCACCATAAAATTAGCCTCGTCACCACGGCAAGAGCAACACCCCCCTGGCTGAGGATGTATTAATAAGCGCCATGTTGGGAGGGGAAGGGAGAGGGGGCATGCAAGGCGGTCATGCAAGAAAATAGAAAATTGAAAACATATCATATTCAAACACTTCTATACTTGATGTGATCATGGAAAATATATCATAATGCTCTCAGTTACCGAAAGATACCCAGTATATACGATGCATGTGATCTTATGATATTCTAAAGTTGCCTTCATTTCACAGCTTAACTAAAGATCATATAGACGACCAAACAATATTCTAACTCTAGATTTGTATTCAGCATGAAAAATAATACTTATAATGAGCTTTTGATGGAAATCTATTTTTCTGAGAAAAGTCCAAACATTTTTTCAGCTCAAAAAAAATTCTCTTTCAAATTTGAAACATAAGATATTCAAATACTTGTATACTTGATGTAATCACTGAAAATATATCATAATGCTCTTAGTTACTGATAGATACCCAGTAAATACGATGCAAATGATCAGATATTTTAAAACTGCCTTCATTTCACATCTCAAATAAAGATCATATAGACAACCCAAAGATATTTCCACCCCAGATTTGAAGGTAATAAATAGTTCAGGGTATTTTTCAGCTCAAAAAAAAAAAAAAAATGTTCTTCCAAAATTGAAACATTATATTCAAACACTTTTATACTTGATAGAATCATCGAAAATATATCATATTGCTCTCAGTGCAAGAAAATAGTTGCTGAGGAGACCCCGTGATGTCATGACATAGTCTGAGGGTAAGGCAAGAAGGCTTTGGGGGGGATTGGGTATAGGCAGCTTGACCCTCCTGCAATACAAACGATTTCTTGAAATTTTTTTGCCTCAAGGACGACTAATCTATTTTGGACGTTCCTACCTAACCTACGGGGCGGTGGAGGCGCTAATGAGGATATACAGTAGAGTGCACAGGGGACTGGGGCCTCAGTGACTGAAATACATCAAAGGCTACACAGGGAGGGAGAAATGTGTCAACATGGCGAAGGCAATTCACATGGTAAGTAAACAACAATGATTGGATTACGTATCAAAACATACAACAAGAGAACAATTAATAATATGCAAAGTTATTATACTTCTCAAGGTATCCGAGGTAGAATATTGTTTGGGACGAAACCCGATGATTTTACAAGTCTTGTACGACACTATGTCGGGGTGAAGGTTGGCGGAGTTGAGAAGGAGGCTCAGTGAGGGAGCCACATCTCCGCCTAACTTACGAACAATGTCGCAAATGTTTGGCGGATGTGGCGTTCTTGCTATATCATCGGAACTAACGGGAAGATGATGGACGACACGTTTGTTGCTGTATTACAAAAGGATTATTTCCAACGGGAGTATTTCGCTCGAATGACTCAGTATCCCTGTTCATTCTTAGGCAGCGAAGAAAACGGGAGACTGACTCTTGACAGTTACATGATGTGCTTTGTTACAGGTGGAACCTGAGACGCGTTACTGGTGGAACTTGAGACGCGTTACTGGTGGAACCTGAGACGCGTTACTGGTGGAACCTGAGACGCGTTACTGGTGGAACCTAAGACGCGTTACTGGTGGAACCTGAGGCGCGTTACTGGTGGAACCTGAGACGCGTTACTGGTGGAACCTGAGGCGCGTTACTGGTGGAACCTGCGACGCGTCACTGGTGGAACCTGACACGCGTTAACGCGTCACTGGTGGAACCTGAGACGCGTTACTGAAAGATTCCAGCAACGTACATTAAAGAATCCGCAACGTAAGCTCGACGTGAACAGCATAACCAACCCGAATACGAGGCTTCTGTAGTGATAATCTCCACCAATTCAATATTATCATCATTACTATTATTATTATTATCATCATTATTATCATTGCTATTAATATCAATACCAAGACGTTAACGCACTCTACCTGAAAGTGGCACCAACGCGAACGAGAGGCCACCTTCCACTAGGCTCTGTCATCGTCGACTGAGGGAAAAGAGTACACCGTCACCCACGAATTTTGCGCTCCACGGGAGCCACTGTTACACTCCTACAGTAGTGAATGTAACATCGAAGCTGAGACCCCTCCCCCTCCCCCCTTAAATAAGGGGTTCTGGGGTTAAATAATAATAAAAACAACAACAACAACAACAACAACAACAACAACAACAATAATAATAATAATAATAATAATAATAATAATGATAATAATAATAATAATAATAACAATAATTACAACAACAATACTACTACCAATAATAATAATAATAATAATAATAATAATAATAATAATAATAATAATAATAATGATAATAATAATAATAATAATAATAACAATAATTACAATAACAATACTACTACCAATAATAATAATAATAATAATAATAATAATAATAATAATAATAATAATAATAATAATAATAATAATCATCATCATCACTATTAACTTTAGTGTGAAGTAACCTTAAAGACAGCAATTACTGCAATGTTCCCCATAAACAAGAAACATAATGCCATGCATCACGACTGTGGAGGACATGACAACGTCATTGACAAGGTCTGCTACACACTGACCACTGAGCAAGGCAAACCCGAGTCCTTGCGGGGAAAGATGCAGTTATATTAACGTGTCTCCCCGTCAGTGGCTATAAAGGCAACGAAATGTGGTGGGTACTGGCGCCGGGGAAAGACTGTGTGTGTGAGAGAGAGAGAGAGAGAGAGAGAGAGAGAGAGAGAGAGAGAGAGAGAGAGAGAGAGAGAGAGAGAGAGAGAGAGAGTGGGGGAGATGGAAGCCGCAGGTTGAGGATGACAGGGGCACGACGGTACGACCCTGAAGCACGAACGGTGCTGCCCCTGGGACACGACGGTGCGACCCTAGCGCACGATGCAGCCACTGTGCACGAACGCACGGGCCCTTGAGCACGACGGTGTGACCCCTGAGTTACAACGATATAGAGTCTTTGACCACAGGAGTGTCGGACCACTTGGCCATGGTGGTACGAAACCTCGCGTAGGATGACCTGGTGTCTGACCCCGACCCTTACAAGTTCAGTTCAGATCTGGGTTATGCTACCGCACCTAAAAAGGTGGTGCGTTTGGGCCCAAAAGGCTACGGGGCACAGACGCGTCGCGAGAAGAGCGAAAGAACCCTCGACATAGAGTCATTTCCGTTTCCGTTGCGTTACAAATCGGGTTTTGTGTCAAACTCCTGAGACCGGTTCATCCCCAGCGGTGCCAAGACAATGACATCCACGAAACCCCCGTGAAATGACGACAGTTGACAACTCCAAACCCCAGTACCACCAATAATGGCACCTTTCACCCCCTCCCCCACCTTCAGACATTGACACCTTCCACTCCAGTGCCACGAATGACACCTACGATCCCTATACACTAAGTGGTTCCCACAATCGCAGCCCTCCGATGCATGGCACCCTTAACCTTGCAAGAGTGGCTCCCAAAATCGCAGCGCCTCTTGAGCTATACACCCAAGACCCCAAAGCCTCACAGAACTGGGCTCCCGGGATGCCCAAAGCCTCGAGTGGCACCGAGAATCCTAGCGTCTCAACAGCGGGTGTCCCTGAGGACCTATGGTGTGTCAGCCAGCCCGGCATATTCCCAGGGGCCCAAGACAACAACCCAGGACATCCACCATCCTACGAGAACGAAGGACGGACGGTGGCACAAGGGTCACGAGCCACCGTCCCTTTGATACCAAATGAGGACGTTCTCTAGGGGCGCATGGGGGTACAGAAGGTCAGGAGGTTATGTCGGCATGTGTACATGAGGTGGATGTGCGCATCCGTGTGCACGTCAGTCGAGAACCGATGATGAGTAATGGTGGGTGCCGACGTCATCCGGATGCTGGCCACAACCGGATTTCCCATGCGGTCTCGTCCCCTCCTGAGAAACGTTACATCATCTTGATCTTCAAGACGTAAGCGTCCATAATGGCTCGTAGTCTCTCTCCTCTTGTGCAAACTCTCATCCTATTTACAGCAGTTCCAGTTACTCCTCCGAACGCAAGGGTTCTTGGAAGAAAACGGCTGACGAAAAGAGGCTTTTTTTCTTGGGGGAGGGGAGGAGGGGGGGGGGACATTGTATCTAGCAAGGGTGAGGTGCGAAGACAGGATACACAAGGCTGTAGCTTCTCGTCGTCGTAAGGACCAACTGAAGAGAGTTGATGAAATACAGCGCAACAGCAAGTGCCTTGAGGGAGAGTCGTGTGCCGGGTCTTAGGAGGGTTAGGTGGGCTGGTTAGCTGGCTGGCTGGCGGGCTACTGGCTGGGTAGGTGGTTGGCTGAGTGCTTGGGTGACTGGCTGGATGACTGGATGACTGACTGGGTGACTGCTTTGTTTGGGTGGTTGGATGGTAGATTGGCGCTGCCCAAGAGTTTTCCTACAACGTGTCTCATCGGTCACAATGCTTCCGAACACCTTCACACGTCCAGGGTCGGTCCAGAAACCATGAGCACGACGGCACGACCCATAAGCACGACGTTAAGGCAGTTAAGCACGACAATGTAATCCATGGGTATGATGGAGTGACCTTTAACCAATCCTTAAGGACTCGGTCAAAGGTCACGCCTCCATATCCTAAGGTCGTTCCCTCGTGTTCAAGAGGTGTAAATAAATTTTATTTTTTCGCTCAGTATCCTGACTCCCTCGCGTTCTCTAGCGGACCTGCGCCATTCCCGCATCTCTCCACACGAGGAATGGAAAGCGTCCAGTAGGCACGATAGAATCTTCAGGCCAACATGGCTTATCTGGTCCAGGGAGACAACACCGGGAACCACACACACACACACACACACACACACACACACACCGCGTGAACGGACGTGGTCTTCATAGTACTATCCTCAACACCTGAAGAAAGTGTCACAATATGTGTCTGGTCGGTGGATGTTGCCTGACGATGACGCCCTTAATGACGCTGGCAGGTGATTAAGGCCAAGAGCAACCCACACAGAGGGGCGATGCTCCTACATCTCACGACATCATGTGATAAATAAATGGGCCATAAGTTAATCAACTGTCAAATAATTCAATAGAAACTACAACCTCATTAACATATATCTTTACGGCTCACATACTGTATGATGTAATGTCCATGAGGGGTCGACATGAACCCATAAGCAGGCAGTGGCCCCAACGTGTGTTAAATATCAATGTTAATCATCATCATTTAATATAAACAGGTTAACTCTTTACCGCGTCCATGTGCAACTTTCAGGAAAAACCTCTCATAAGCAAACTTTTATTTTCATGTCAATATAAACCTCTGCTACGATGACTAAATCGCAAGAAGTTCACAATATGAAGTGTTCGAAGCTCCATCCATACTTGCTGAACCCGAGACCCAATGAGTCAAGGAAATCTTAAACAGACACGACCTACAATTTATATACCTACCTTACATAAGACCATTACGACTAAAGTACAAGATATGAGATCTAAATAAATGCAGAGGAAACCGTTAAATTGATAAGCGATTCGATGAAACATAATTCTGCTTCGAACACTTCGAACACCCGCGTTCCGAACCTGCACCATGTCGGTGCCAGCCTGGTCTCGAGCATCCCCTCCACCCCACCCCGGCCCCGCTGCTGACCCGTCCGGACAGCCCGGGTTATCTCGCTCCACCACACCTGTTGTGATCTTAGGTCCAGCACCCTCCCGGCCACCTCTGACCCGCCCGCCTCGACCACCACCACCACCAGCACGAAGACCCGCCTCCCACCTGCCCCCCCCACCGCTGGCATACTGCACCTCCCCGACAACAAACTGGATTTCATTCAAGGTTTACTGCCAATCCTTATCACTGATTCCAGAGGATGCCAAACACTGGCATGATCAGATGACTATTTCATACACGAACTTGCAATACATACATGGCAGCGGACGGCATCATGAGTGAACCAGCTGACAGTGGGTGAGGTAGCGGTGCCCCGGGCGTGGTGACCGACCTCAGCCTCAGCGTGGCGGACACACGACCACTCGGGTCTTCTGGTCGCCTCCCAGCAACGGACCTTCATCTTATCTCATCACGTGAAAAACTTAGGGAAAACTTATGGTATTAATTTGGTTTCCTTGAGCCAATTGGGACTATCTTCGACTACAGAGGAAATCTTAATACAGTTATCAAGAAACTGATGGTATAAATATTCAAGTATGCTATGGTTTTGAGAATTCGTTGAGAAGAAGAAGAAGATAAGGCTTTTGCAAGAAATCTTATTTGCTTCGCGCCTGCAGTGTTTCGCTTAGAGGGGGGTTCGTTTCCGCCACTTGCCTTCAGCCGCGACATTGAGCACAGTATTATCCGCGAATGAATTCACTTAACCGTCAATCAACGTCTCACAAGATCATTTCTGGGAATCTATAGAACAAAACTGTCAGATTTCACAAAACCACAACGATTTCGTTATGAGTAACGCCGGAATCTGTGGACTCACATCATGCTAAATCCCCGTCAATTAAATCTAAATGTTTTCAACGTTTTGTCCTTCCTGCACAATGACTCGACCAGTTCCTGAGTGGCGTCACAGACCTCGTCCTGCCAAAATGAGGCAAGGAACATTCGTCCCACTTAGGTCAAACCTAAACCTACGCTAAAATAGGTTAGCCTTGGATAGGTTTGGTCTGGCTGTCATAACTGTAGGAAATTCTTGATACCTAACCCCTACACATAAATATACATTCCCTGACCCCCTCACAGCTCCGTTAAGTGTTGGGGGTTCACAGAAGGCTATAGGATGGACGTGGGAGGTCGTGCATTCCCATCAACGGTACCTCATTTCTAGGGTGAGATCACTTTTTACCTAGCGAACGTCGTTCGTCAACAACCCGATGAACATAATGGCGCAACGAAGGTAAATAAGTACTTACTGCGTGGCTGGTGACTCGGAGAGGTCGCTGTTAAAAAGACTCGCCAGGCCTTAGCCTGCCGGCCACAGGCCCTGGTCTTTAACTAACCCTTCCTCCCTTAATCTCCGGTACAACTGGTGAGGGCAGAAGGTGAGGGAGGACCCGGTGCTGGATGATGGGGCTGGGGTGAAGGTGAGGATGAGGTCCCTGACGGGAGGCGTGCTGGACGGACAGACGGACGCAAAGGCTGGCTGAAGGAGATCAGCGAGCGGGCCCCCGCGGCGGCCTGGGTGCGGGTCGCAGAGGCTGCACCGGAAATGACTGTGTGGTGACGTTGTGTGGTGGTGGAGGTGGTGGCGGCGGCCGCTTGGTCCTCGTCTTACGTACACCCAACATACCACATGTGGCGACGTGTGTAGTGGTGGGTCCTTATTTCCCACACCACACAACCAGCATGCAACATGTGGCGTTCTTGTTTACACACCAACAACAAACCTCATACGAACTCTAGCGAATGTCTCGACCCGTCAGGTCACAACACGTTCCCTTACACACCGTGTGTGTGTGTGTGTGTGTGTGTGTGTGTGTGTGTGTGCGTGCGTGCGTGCGTGCGTGCGTGCGTGCGTGTGTGTGTGTGCGCGCGCATCCATATGAATGTATGAGGCATGCAGTAATCCACAGGATCCAGAGAGAGAGAGAGAGAGAGAGAGAGAGAGAGAGAGAGAGAGAGAGAGAGAGAGAGAGAGAGAGAGAGAGGCAGGTGTGTGAAAGAGTCCGGAGCCCCAGGGGCGTGGCCGGGGAGCCGCCGCCACGCCCCTGGGCTCCGGAGCAGGTTTGTGTCCGGCTGGAGGACACCTTGTGCCGTCCCGCCTCCTGCCGCTGCCCTGCCCTCCGGCGGCATGCCCCTAGCGGCGGCCACTCTCACCACCACTCATCTCCGACAACACCACTCACTCCTCCAACAACATCACCACTCGTACCTTCATTCACCCAACAACACCAACTAACTCGCGCTTCTCCAACACTTACAGTAACCCCAACATCCCCACATACCAACATCCTCCTCCATCAATACTTCCCCCAACATCAAATCTAAACCTCTAACACTACCTCCATCACCACCTCCGGCAAAATAATTACACCATCACCAACAACAACACTACACTCTTGCGAACCCAGAAAAACATCGACGGTAAAAACAAGCTGGAATTAAATTTTGTGATTTTCAGACGTAGAATATTCTAAAATCTTTCGCCAATATGTTCTCAGGGATCAGTGCTCAGCTTGAGCTACCAATCAATCACACCGTTGTCCCCTAGCCTGCATGCCCCCATCAGCAACCACAAACAGCTGCAGTAGTTCTTCTTCATCACTAAGAAACCACTGCACTCAGCTGACCAAGCGGTGCACAGCTTCGAACCCATGCGTCGGGAACCACTCGAGCAGCTGCACACAGCGACGTGAACTACTAAAGCAGCTGCATCCAACGATGTAAACTACTAAAGAAGCTGCACCCAGCGACGTGAGCTACTGAAGCAGCTGCAACCAACGATGGGAACCACTGAAGCAGCTGCACCCAGGGATGGGAACCACTGAAGCAGCTGCACCCAGCGATGGGAACCACTGAAGCAGCTGCACCCAGCTATGGGAACCACTGAAGCAGCTGCACCCAGCGATGGGAACCACTGAAGCAGCTGCACCCAGCGATGGGAACCACTGAAGCAGCTGCACCCAGCGATGGGAACCACTGAAGCAGCTGCATCCAGTGATGTGCACTACCGAAGCAGCTGCATCCAGCGATGTGAACCACTGAAGCAGCTGCACCCAGCGGTGTCAACCAATGAAGCTGTCTCTGGTTGAGTTAACAATTACCAAAATCTGAATGTCATCAATTTTAAGTATTGCTGTACTTAATCACCAAAGGCAGATTAGGTTAGGTCAGTATTGGTGCTTGTCGAGTCAAGAGAACTGGTTCTGGAAGCTGTAGTTCGTAACAGAAAACAACTGAGTTAAGAAAAAAAAAAAACAAGAAAAAACTTGGTCATAAATTCATTACTCTGGGTCGCCAGTCTCTCGACACCTGTGAAAAATGTTTCAAAATTCGGTCAGTGCGAGCGACATCGGCCGCTGGTTACACATTGCTAGCGACCGGTAAGCCTCGCACGAACTTGGCAGCGCCTGGCAACCTCACACATCCACAGCTGGTGGTATATGGAACGAACGTTCTCACTCTCGTCCCCTGGGCGTACGCAGACGTGGGCGTTGAAGACGAGTTGGGAGACTTAAGAGGAATCGCGAAGGAAATGTTAGGCAAGCTGAGCATCGTCTCACCAGCTGGGAATATCCACTGACACACCAAGTAATGAGAAATGGAACACTCGCCCGACCGTTACTTCAGCAAACATTCCTGTCCAGCTGTATCAAACCACCGTTGTTATTAATCTTATAGGACTTCTTAATCCTAGCGGAATCATGATCGTGAAAATGTAATTATGGTGTAGTTATCATCCAGGTAGTGGGTTAATGACGGTAGCGTCCTTTCCCGGGCAGTTCGTGTGGCAGGTCGGGTCGGTGGAATGGCAGACCTGGGGGGAAGGAGGAGGACTGGCTCCGTTATGCTACAATCCCAGCTGACGTTATCACAGGAGCACCGCTTCTACGTCACAGACCCTGACCACCGCAACCCACCGACTCCTCCAGCCTTGTGACCCACCATTTGGAGAGGGGGGGCCGCTGCCGCAGCCACCAGGGACTGATTCCACAGCAACAAAAACAACTGCAACAGCCTTGCCCGCCTCCAGCACTTCCTGCTTCCAGACAGGATCAAAAATTTTTTCATGTATTCATGATTTAAAAAGCGTCTCTCTCTCTCTCTCTCTCTCTCTCTCTCTCTCTCTCTCTCTCTCTCTCTCTCTCTCTCTCTCTCTCTCTACCTATAATATATATATATATATATATATCCCTGGGGATACGGGAGAAAGAATACTTCCCACGTATTCCCTGCGTGTCGTAGAAGGCGACTAAAAGGGAAGGGAGCGGGGGGCTGGAAATCCTCCCCTCTCATTTTTTTTTTTTTAATTTTCCAAAAGAAGAAACAGAGAAGGGGGCCAGGTGAGGATATTCCCTAAAAGGCCCAGTCCTCTGTTCTTAACGCTACCTCGCTAATGCGGGAAATGGCGAATAATATGAGATATATATATATATATATATATATATATATATATATATATATATATATATATATATATATATATATATCTGTGGCTCACATCTGGCTGCTGCTTCCCATAGATTGTGCGTGGAGACCGGTCACACGAGGATTGGCCGTTTAGACACCAATATCTTCCCTGTAACAGCTAAGATGAGGATTTCCCTTCACTTTTGTCACCATTCCCTCAACCTATAACCTTTCTACACTCACGGTCAGGATTGCACAGCACTGACCAAGCTCTTCATTCTCCTTCCTGCCTTATATTTCTCTCCTCCCGAGATGGATATGACTCAGGCATGTTTTGCCCCTGCCATATAGGTCACTGTAGAATAAAGAATATAAGGTACAATATATCTCATCCCTAAGGTGATACCATGGTACGATCCTTGACCATGATGGTACAGTCCTTGACCATGATGGTACAATCCTTGACCACGATGGTACGGTCCTTGACCATGATGGTACAATTCTTGACCATGATGGTACGGTCCTTGACAATGATGATAAGGTCCTTGGCCATGATGGTACAATCCTTGACCATGATGGTACAATTCTTGACCATGATGGTACGGTCCTTGACAATGATGATAAGGTCCTTGACCACGGTGGTACGGTCCTTGGCCATGATGGTACAATCCTTGACCATGATGATAAGGTCCTTGACCACGATGGTACGGTCCTTGGCCATGATGGTACAATCCTTGACCATGATGGTACAATCCTTGACCATGATGGTACAATCCTTGACCACAATGATACGGTCCTTGACCACGATGGTACGGTCCTTGGCCATGATGATACAATCCTTGATCACGATGGTACGATCCTTGGGTATAATGGCTTGGCCTTTGATCTGACCCTTACCTTTCAGTTCAAGGGACTGGCCATCACACCAAACGGGCTATGCAGGTCGCGTCCCAGGATGGTATCGTCTTGCCCAAGGATCGTAGCGTCGACCTCAAGGATCGTAACGCCGTTGTCATGGACTGTGCCCTAGTGCTCAATGATCGTAACCTCGTACTCAAGGATCGTAACTTCAAACTCAAGGATCGCACCGTCGTACTTAAGGATCGTAGCTTCAAACACAAGAATCGCACCGTCGTACTCAAGGATCGTAACTGCGTACTCAAGGAACGTAACCTCGTACTCAATGAACCTCATCAAAGGGGCCCTAAATTTAGGGAAACCCCCCCTTTTCCCCAACTTTCCTCGGACCAATCGTAAGCGAAGCCCCCAGGACGGGTTCCAGCAACCCGGGAAGGTTCCAACCAAGGAGAAAGGGAAAGGAGAAAAAAAGGATGAAAGGAAGGAGAAAAGGGGAAAAAACGGTATCCAAAAATGTAAAACCCCATCAAGGGACCGGCCAGGACGGTGGTTTTGAAAAACCCGTTAACCCCCATAGGGGGGGACCCTACTTTCCCCCTTTTAAAACCGAAGCCCCGACCAACAAACCCCGCAAAAATCCCAGGCCAAACCGGCCGTCTTTAGGGGTCCCGGCATTTATTGCCCTATCCCAACCTAACCCAAAAACCAAGCGCATCCGGACAAATTCGCTACCCAAAATCCAAAAGCACCCTTCTTAAAGGCGCTTTTAAACCCCGGAAAAACTCCACCCGGCCCACCTCAACAAATCCCCCGTCCTCAAGGCACAAACTCAGCGACCTTTTTGCCCTTGGACGTTCCCCCCAAAACAAGTTTTCCCTCGAAACCAAAGATGGCCCCTTTAAATTTTTTTAAAAAAAAACTGAAAAACCCCAAGACACAATTTTAAAAATTTCGTTCCAAAATAAAAACTCAATATCAAATAAATTTTAATTCAATTTGGGCAAAGCAAAGTAACGGGGGGTTTATTTGCTTAAAAAAAATAATGAGGGAATTGTATCAAGACACTTCCAACAATCAAGGTTCGGAGAACCAACCCAAAGGTCGCCCTTTTCTTAGATGGTTCACAAGGAGCCCTGTACCCGGGGGTTTCACCCCCCCAAAGCAGTGGTTTAAGGGGGGGCCCCCAAGAAAGACCGGGCCCGGGGGAAACCCCCCCCCGTATCAACCCAACCCGGTCGGGGTAATTCCGGAGACCCTACCAGACGGTCGGGGTACCTCCTACCACCCTACCAGACGGTCGGGGTGCCTCCTGACACCCTACCAGGTGGTCGGGGTACCTCCCGACACCCTACCAGATGGTCGGGGTACCTCCCGACACCCTACCAGGTGGTCGGGGTACCTCCCGACACCCTACCAGGTGGTCGGGGTACCTCCCGACACCCTACCAGACGATCGCAGTAACTTCTGACACCCTACCAAATGGCCGAGGAAACTTCCATCACCCTACCAGATGGTCGGGGTACCGTCCGACACCCTACCAGATGGTCGGGGTACCTCCCGACACCCTACCAGATGGTCGGGGCACCTCCTGAAACCCAAAATATCACACACAACTACAAGCATCACCGCCCCGCCAGGAAACCACGATTTGTATGAGACTACAAAACACCTTCTCAACATACGCCGTGCGCCCGGCGACCGGTGTTACACAACCTCCACACCGCAATCAAGTTAATCAGACCAGATGATTCACGTAACCTGTGGCAGAATGTATGAATCCTGAATCGCCTCAGCTCAGCCCAGGTATGAATCGGGATGTTGCGGAGTGGCGGGGCGACGACGCATCCAAGTGCTGGTTGTGACGACGCCCCAGCCCAGGAGGGCGACGCGACCATCGCTGTACATTCTGGGGGCGAACCTTGCGACGGAATGTAGGGCGGAGGTCCTGTGGGTGGAGCGAGCCTTGCACACCACGGGGTCCAGGTGACACAACCACTCACACACACACACACTCACGGCACGGGGTACACACGGCTGTGGAGACACAGACACACACACACAGCACGGGGTACACATGGCTGTGGTGACACACACACACACACACACACACACACACACACACACACACACACACACTCAAGGCACGGGGTACACACGGCTGTAGTGACACACACGCGCGCACACACACACACACACACACACACACACACACACACACACACTCAAGGCACGGGGTACACACGGCTGTAGTGACACACACACACACAGACACACAAACACACACACACACACATACACACACACACACACACACACACACACACACACACACACAAAGCAAGGGGTACACACGTCTGTGAAGGCGAGGCACAAACACCCAGTCTAATCAGACTTGGGGATTCCTAATGAAGTGTGATGGAGGTTAACGCAAGGAGACCAGAGGAACAGAATGACAAGTCCGAAGATGTATTCTCCGTGGAAGACTCTGTAGCCTCAACACCAGTGAGATGGGATGAGAGGAAGATCCTGGAAAGCATTGGAATATCCAGAGAAGACATAACCAGGTTACTTGACCCATATATGGTTCATGGTCCTGATGAAATTTCGCCATATGTGCCCAGGATGTGTCCAGGTACACTTGACACGCCACTTAATCTTGTTCAAGATTTCGCAGGAAAAAGGTCAGGTACCAAGGGAGTGTAAGAGAGCAAACGTCGTGCGTATCTTTAAGAAAGGAGAGAGGGAGGAGGCGCTGAACTGTAGACCTTTCTCCCTACCAATTGTGGTTTGTAAGGTACTGGAAAAGATAATTAGAAGCAAATGGATAACTTTCTGCAAAGAAGACACGACTCGGTGAAAGACAACACGAGCGTAAGGAACCTCTCAGATTTCCACAAGAGAGTGAGCTCTGTAGCAGACAAAGGAGAAGGCTCTGTGGATTGTCCGTCTCTACACAAAAGCAAAATGACACTGTAGCGCACACAGGAGGTTGGTAAACAAGCTGGATCCCTGTGCAGGAATAAGGAGAAGACTACTTGGATGGATACAGGAACATCTTCGTGGAAGGGAACAAGAGACGCTATGTCAGACAACCTTCTCGAAATGAGCTGAGGTCCCTAGTGGGGTGCCTATGTTCTGGGACCATTGCTTTTCTTGATTGGGGTAAAATGATTCGCCAGGAGGATTACATGGTCGCGGATTATGTCAAAGGGAGGTTACAGCGCAGCGAAGATTGCGAAAAAGCACATGGAAACTAAGACAAAATCCAAAGTTAGGTCCGACACATGGTTGACGAAACTCACAGCAAATGTAATGTAAAAAACGTAAAAAAAGTAATGGAAATGGGAAACGGTGAAGGAATGACTCGATATTTCTTTCGTGCAAAAAAATAAGCTGCAGGAATGTGTGGGACTTGGGAGTTAACATCGTCCCTACACTGTCGCTAGAGCCCCACCTTCGGAGAACGGCGAAGGAGACAAATTGTCTGCCGGAAAATATTCGAAAAGAATTTACGTAGATGCATCCGGAAATATCTAGCACTTTTTACGTCCCACTTTAGGCCAACACAAGAATATGCTTCTCAAGTTTGGCTAACGAAGTTAAGGAAGCACAGAGAACCTACAGAGAAGGTCCAGAGGAAGCCATCAAATATGATACCGGAATTAAAAGAGCTGAATTTATGGAATGGCTAAAGGCTTTAGATTTGCCCACAAAGGAAGAGAGAAGAGTGAGGGGTGAACTGATCACAATCTTTAGGTTTTCAAACCAGTCTGATGTCTAAGATAGAACACAGTGTTTCCAAAGCCGCAGGGATAGAACCACCAAAGGATATACAACGAAATTAAAGAAGAATCTTATTAGAAAGGAAGTGAAGTAATACATTTTACGGTGTAAGAGTTGTGCATGAATGGCATGATGAATGTGGACATCACACACAAGTTTGAAAACTTGTATGACAGCAGAGAAAGTTTCCGAGATGGGGCCCCACGAGCGTAGAACTCCCTCCCCACACGGAACAAATAGGTACTTACCCGGCCAGAGTACGGGGTACACACAGCTGTGTGGAGGCGACACGGCCGCAGGTCACACCAGGAGACAGCGCCCGTCTCCTCCGCCCCGCAGCAGTAAGCTGGGACGTTCCGGAAATACCACCCCGAGCAAGACTGGTGGAAAAACGCTAATGCGACCCGGCTTGCATAACACCAGGGCCTCCGTGATGACATGTAACTTCATTCATAACAGGTCGTTGCTCTCACCTACGGCAGGAGGTGAGGGAAGGATTACCGTGGGGGTATTGCAGCCTGCAGCCAAGGGAGGATCAGCGGTGTGTGTGCGCGCGAGGGGAGTGGTTGCCAGCGGCGGAGGCGGAGGGAGGAGGGGGGTGAGTGTGAGGAAATGCTAGGCCAGACGGCCGCCCGGGGCAAGGGATATTCATCCGCAACTTTACCACCACCAACACCACACACTCCCCTCCTCCCTCTCCCACGACACATAAGCACTCCCACTCCCGCAGACCTACCCACAGCTACACTACCTCAATATCCTTCCACCCACACCAATAAATTATATTACATCCTTCACCTCGGCCAACACCTGGAACGGAGCGTTTACTTGTGCGCTCATCCAAATCTACACCACCACATACAATCCGCTACGCTCATGTTGATAGTCACACCCACAACACATACCATGTTTACCCTAACCTACAGAAACACGCATGGGTTCGAATCCTGGGCGCGGCAGTCGGCCCACATCCAACCTAGGTGTTCATTCTCCCCTCCGGTTGGTTAATCAATGGATCCCTGGCTTAGGCTGGTTGTGATACATAAATATCGGTGTATTACAATATATGGTACATATACATATACAAGGTTAACAGACAGGGCAACACGAGTGTAAAACTATCTCCCCGTAACACACAAATATGTATAATCACACACACACACACACACACACACATATGCGTCTACTACAGCCAGTCTGGTGACCGTACCAACACCCGCTGCTACAACTACACCAACAAGTATAAATCAAGATTATCATACGCTTGGCTCTGATGACAGGGGTAGGGAGGACTCAGGTATCTGCAGTGCTGGCCAAACACCCGTTCTCATCTCGGACAAAGATCTTTACCTACACCTGTCCGGAAAGTAACCTTATAGATAAGTGTTTGTTCACAGAAGCCGCCCAGGGAAGTACTACCCTCCTAACTTAAGAGTGTTGAAGTGATGGTCGGAACCATCTTACTTACACCCTCCGTGTCAGTCAGTAGGTTGTAGACAGCAGCCGCCCCAGGGAAGCACTACCCTCCCGAAAGAGGAGCGTTGAAGTGATGGCCGGAACCATCTTGCACCCTCCGCGTCAGGAGTGCTGGTCTTCCAAATGTCTCATCACAACTAAGCTACCGGCCCACCACAGTTTATACTGACGCCCAACACTTACACTAACGTCCACGCCCGTGATACCTTCCACTCCACCTTATGGTGCCGCCACCACCTCGCCGCAGTGTGACCCTTGGACAACAACACGGAAGACATCATTCACACTACACTAACTCATCTCTTGCTACGGGGGAAGCGGCATCGGCTTCATCACAACCCTGGATACCGTGGGCCTCCCCAGCCTTCCCCGTCTGCATAAACCACCAAAGAAAAAGGGAAAGTTTTCTTTGAAATGCACAATATAGGACACCACGTCCACTGCATCTCCGAAAACACAGGACCACTAAATCGACAGTCCATAAAGATTCCCTATCTGCTCTCGTAAACAGGTCCCCCTCCCCTGGCACGACGGGTACATACGGCCAACCGTGAAAATACGGTCAATGAAATCGAAAGGTGCAACATGTAATATGAAAGACACAGTAGCTACCCGGGAACTTGAAAACCATCTAATCCACTGCCTGCAGCCATAAGGGAAAAAAAGTGGACTGTTCAGCGGGGAAGTCAGAAATAAAAGAAAAAGTTGGATGTGAGCGTTTATCACGTGCCAGACCAGGGATGTGGTGGGTCACACTGGCTGCCGCTCAATGAAGAAGTACGACGGGAGTGAAGAAACCAGTCGCTCATGAAGGGAAGAGCTGTCTAACGTAGGTCTACGGGACGCGGCCCTCCAACACCAGAGTGTTATCAAAGCACTTTTTTTTTTATATATATTTTTCCGTTGGAGGCTCCAGTCACGGACAAAAGTCCCCATCAAAGCCAGGTCTTAACTGAAATTTACCGAGGTTAATGAAGGGGAAATAGATGAGACATTTATGAGTTCTGGAGGAAGTAAAAACCTGTCTTATAAAATGTGCCGGGTCATAGTTATGAGGAAAGACGCGAGAGAGAAGAGATTTCCAAAGCTTCGAGGTGCAGGGAAAGTAAGAGTTATCAAAACGGCCCACCCTTGAGTTGCCAACGGCCACATTATGATCATGTGACGCAGCAGCTTGCCGAGTACTGCGTACTCTATCTAGGTAGTGGTGGGGGCACACAAGCAGCCAGCTCTCGGGAGCAAAAACCATTGCAATACCTAAAGAAGATGGAAAGTAAAGATCAACATTGCAGCGTAGGGCAAACGGGTCCAATCTGAGGTGTTGGGGTGGAGGACTTTTGACAACATGGGACGTACGATAAGGTAATCACAAGAGATGTTCACCATCAAACATACTGATCAGTGTGATGCGCTTCCGATATGAAATCACTACAGACCTAAACACTACTGGTAATAACACAGCACACCATTGAAGATGTCGACTGACCTCACCTGATGCTGTAGTCCCATTTACGTGGCGACATCAACTCACCTGGAAAGAGAAAATGAAGTGAGTGAAAAAAAATTAATAA
>NC_092240.1:15682500-15970000 GCF_036320965.1 Panulirus ornatus | reverse complement strand
AGACCTTCCTATTCTCCGGGATTTCTCTCAGGAAACGCGAAGATACCATAAGATTTTTTTTTTTCTTTTTTGTCCTTTTTAAAGAAATCGTGAAGATACTGTCCGAAATCTAATAAAAAAATAGTAATATTCTTTCAGAAAAAGCTAACATATATGTTGTGCAGGTTTTTCATACAGAACGAGATGGTAACGCGAATTCTCAGCGTATGGCGGGAAGATATAACGCAATTCTATTTCCTTAGGTAATGGAAAGATGTACGTCAATTTTCTTAACGTAAAAAAACGGCAAATTATCACTCGCAAAAGATACCACAAACTTTTTTTTTCTAAGAAAACGGGGAATGTCAGTTTTTTACGTTAAAAGCAAAGACATCGCACGAAATTTTCCCTAAAGACGATAGGATATCCCACGAAACTTTCACTAAAATCGAAAAGATTTCACACGAAATTTTCACTGAAAAATAAAAATAAAATCACAAGGATTTTTCGCCCGAAACACAAGAAGCTATCACACAGATTTCTCGCAGAAAACGGGAACATTCAATCCTTATCGAAAGACCTGTATAGGATTACCTCTGATGACGTATTTCACGTCGAACGTGTCGTAATGTAACTCACTAGACAGAGCGCCTCCTGAGACGCCTATGCCAATCGGGAATTCATACCATCGTGCATTTTCCTCCGTCAAAAGTGGCGAGGCGAATATGATCCACGGGTTCATCAGTCCCCCAGATTTTGAACACGACGGTACGACTTGTGAACACAAGAGGGTACGTGACTCCCTTCAGTACGACCCTGGTGTACAATGACCTGAGATTTTGACCTGATCTTTATAGAAAAGAAAGAAATAGTTGGGTCAAAAGGTTGGGTGAGCCATCATACCCAAGGGTCGTGCTGTCGTGTTCAATAGGGTCGTCGTGTCGTCTTGCTCAAGGGTCGTACCGTCGAAGATCAAGCCATCGTGCTTCAAGGTCGCTCCATCCGTACTCTAAACTCGTAATGTCGTTCTCAAGCATCGTACCGTCTTCATCAAGGATCGTACCGTCGCGATCATGGGTCGTGCTACTACCGAGTCCACATCTTGTGCCGTCTTACGCAAGGCTCGTACCGTCGTGCTCAAGGGCTGTACCGTCTTACTCAAGGCTTGTACCGTCTTACTCAAGGCTTGTAACGTCGTAATCAAGGGCTGTACCTTGTTCAAGACTTGTACCGTCGTTACTCAAGACTCGTACCGTCGTGCTCAAGCGGTACAGTAGTAAAAGTCCGGTACAGTTTTTCGAAGAAAAAAAAAAAATCCCATCCACCCTCACCCCACACCTACCCACGCCTTTGGAGGGGCTCTACAGATCCCAGCTCAAGCTGCATTAATATCCGACACAGCTACAGCTGACGGCACTCAGCTAAGCTTTTGGCACGAACATAGACAGTCTCCCCCGCCACGGCATCTTTTAATCTGGGCTATGTATCTTACTTTTACCAAAGACGGTGAGGCAGCCTCTGGTGGTAGGAGAAAAACACACAAACAAACAAACAAACACACACACACACACACACACACACACACACACACACACACACACACACACACACATATATAGGGGCGCCCCTGGGTAATCCTGAGTAACGATCCTTGAACACCCCTCGCTCAGATATATATGCCATGCTTATATCCAGAGTATGATCAGTTATACGTTATACTTTTCCAATACAACATATTAGCCGAAGTCCAGCTCCGAATGCGCATGACGAGAGGGTAGTTTACCTCAGTGTCCACAAGGATACCCACAAAATCTTTTCTTCCCATTATTTATCTTAAATTATCTTTTATCTTTATCATATCAAAATTATACTTTTTTCTAGTTATATACATTTTTTTTTTAGAATGGGTGTTTGGGGATGATTTCAATCACATATTAAATAGGGTTGCAGGCCTAATGACCTTCCTCATAGGTCGCTGGCCGTAAAACCCAACAAACAACAACAAAAAACAAGAATGATTCAGTACGAAGGTAGACAGTGGTGTACGAAAAACCTACCACGGAAGGGAAGTTATACGTAATGTATAAGCTGAAGCTGGATCTATCTCCATCTTACGTGTAAATAAACACACACGACTGCATCACATACTCAGTGATCATCTATTAAACAAAATGAAATACTGAAGATATTCCATCAGCTAACAAATGAGATCTAATACGCTACGTATCGGAGTTCCCGGATCACAAACGCATTACCCGAGAAAACTTCACTAACATTATCGAATTAGCTTGTACCCAGCACAGCTCGACACCTACAATTATACTCTTCTTTAAATGCATGTGTCAAGATAATACTCATCACTGTAATCTGTTACATCTACACCTAATTAATCTCTTTGCTATCATGTATGTCGTGTATAGTGATTATATATAATCGCAGACTTTGTAATACGATTGGGAATAAACATACCAGCTCTTTGATACACTATGTGACAATCATGAATCCAGGATTCCATTGCAAACAGTTAAAAAGACAGATATATATATATATATATATATATATATATATATATATATATATATATATATATATATATATATTTTTTTTTTTTTTTTTGCTTTGTCGCTGTCTCCCGCGTTTGCGAGGTAGCGCAAGGAAACAGACGAAAGAAATGGCCCAACCCACCCCCATACACATGTATATACATACGTCCACACACGCAAATATACATACCTACACAGCTTTCCATGGTTTACCCCAGACGCTTCACATGCCCTGATTCAATCCACTGACAGCACGTCAACCCCGGTATACCACATCGATCCAATTCACTCTATTCCTTGCCCTCCTTTCACCCTCCTGCATGTTCAGGCCCCGATCACACAAAATCTTTTTCACTCCATCTTTCCACCTCCAATTTGGTCTCCCACTTCTCCTCGTTCCCTCCACCTCCGACACATATATCCTCTTGGTCAATCTTTCCTCACTCATTCTCTCCATGTGCCCAAACCATTTCAAAACACCCTCTTCTGCTCTCTCAATCACGCTCTTTTTATTTCCACACATCTCTCTTACCCTTACGTTACTTACTCGATCAAACCACCTCACACCACACATTGTCCTCAAACATCTCATTTCCAGCACATCCATCCTCCTGCGCACAACTCTATCCATAGCCCACGCCTCGCAACCATACAACATTGTTGGAACCACTATTCCTTCAAACATACCCAATATATATATATATATATATATATATATATATATATATATATATATATATATATATATATATATATATATATATATATATTGGCTTACGCCAGGTACGCATTTATCGACCATTCTCAGAGGGGAGAACGATCGGTCGGAGAGTCTTGTAGTCCAAAATACTTCCTGGCTGGAGGGATGACTCACCCCAGCACTGAGGCCAGAGTACCCCACCAACGAACGCGCGGAACGGGGAACATACATACATGTACTGATGATACACAACACTCCTTTCTCTGCTTCAGATAACTGACTCAAAATAATATATCAAAAATCTTTCATATTAACACTCAAACAAAACGTCGTGAAAATAATAATAATAAAAAAAAGAAAAACACTTGAATCAAGTTAAACATCCAGAGATAAGGCACAGAGTTGCCGTTCTCTGGCGAACAAGCGTTTTGAAAGAGATGTTGTCCGTCTGTCTGTTCTCAAAACGCTCTCCAAGATGAATTTTTTTTTTACAAGCGAAGTTTATGCACGTTCTCCTGTCAGCTGCCGTCTGCGACAGCCTGTTTAAAATACTTCTGAGGAGAAAAAAATGTAAAAACAGTAAACAGCGTATTACATTACCAGTCTTTACGGCAATTAGGGGTTCTTATTTTTGTTTTCTTTATTTTCATATGCCTAATTGCCTTCCCCACTTATGCGAGGCGGAGTCAAGAAAAAAAATTAACAACTGCCTCCTTTGCACATATCTAATCTGTAGCAGTCAAGTGTAACGTATAACGTACTGTAGCAGTCATGTATAACGTATAACGTACTGTAGCAGTCGTGTATAACGTATAACGTACTGTAGCAGTCATGTATAACGTATAACGTACTGTAGCAGTCATGTATAACGTATAACGTACTGTAGCAGTCATGTATAACGTATAACGTACTGTAGCAGTCGTGTATAACGTATAACGTACTGTAGCAGTCATGTATAACGTATAACGTACTGTAGCAGTCATGTATAACGTATAACGTACTGCAGCAGTCAAGTATAGCGTATAACGTACTGCAGCAGTCATGTATAACGTATAACGTACTGTAGAGTCATGTATAACGTACTGAAACCAAAGCCTATCATCCGTAGCCAAGCCCCAAAGACTACCTCATAGTTTACCTTCAAGGCTTCGTCGCCCCCTGTATACCACCCTGATCTTTTCATCCAAAGCACGCACCTTAACCCTCAAAGTCCTGCATGCTGAAAGAAACGAATATATCTGTATTTTTCCTCGTTTAGCCATAAAACACCAGGCACAAGTTTTACTAAAAAAAAGGGTCGCTATATTCCCTCCAATACAAATGGTATTCGGTCTTCTGGCAGAGTTGAACACAACGAGGTGGAAACTCTTTTATTCATTTATTCATTATACTCAATTGATGTTTCCCGCGTCATGTGACACAGAAGTTTGCCGAGTATAGTGCGTAGTCGAGCAGGTGTTGGGGGCACAGAAGCAGCCAGATATCGGAAGGGAAAACCAAAGTAACACCTACAGAGGAGGGGAAGTGAACCAACACTGAGGCGCCGGGCAAGCTAGTTGAGTTTTGAAGTTAGCCTAGGAGAGTTAATGAGCTCGAACCATCCCAGATATGAGAGCAGTACTCCATACAAGGATGGATCAGTCCCTGTATTAACGGAGCAACTGTTCGGAAGAAAAGAAATTTCGACAACTAAACAGAACCCCCCAGTTTCTTAGAGGCAGACTTAGCTATTTCCGTAATGAGGGGTTTCCAAGCGGGTGGGGGTGTTACAGTAATACCAAGTATGCTCATTGAGTCAAGAGGTAGAATTACAGAACCGTCGAAGGAGAAAGTTCTGAGAAATTTTCGATGGGGAGATGAGCAGAAACTGGGTCTTGGAGGCATAGTACACGAGGCAAGCCACGGGACAGTGCACTCACCACTGGGACGTCCCGTCTGCCTCACCTTGATGCCACAACGCCATAACACCAGACGAAGAAATCCAGGAGAAGCCTAGAAGACCTGTGTGAGTGAGGCTATTATATAAGACCTTGATATTACGGCTACAAGGCCCTTTAAGTATGACGGTGCGACCCTTGAACACGAAAATACGACCAATTTAAATAAAGCATGACGGTACGTCTCTCAGATATCTGATGGGCCGGCCCGCAGGCCTTTGACCTGACCATCATCATGTTGTACCGTCGTGCCCACGGGACTCAGCGGGCGTGTCTAACTCGCCTGGCCAGACTAGAGAGAGAGAGAGAGAGAGAGAGAGAGAGAGAGAGAGAGAGAGAGAGAGAGAGAGAGAGAGAGAGAGAGAGAGAGAGAGCAGCGTCGAGTTACCAAGATGATTCCCGGGCTGAGAAAGACTGCTTACCAGAGCAGATCAAATGACTTGAATCTATGTAGCTCAGAAAACATAAGGTTAAGATGTGATCTAATACAAGTTATCAAAATTATCAAAGGCTTTGATAATCTCAAGACTTGATTCGTCGAATTCCACGTGTAGTACTGGATACAAACAAACTCGTGGGCAAAAGTTTAACCTCGAATGAGGTGAGGTACTTTTTCTTCAATAGGTTTGTTAACATATGGAACAAGACTCCAATTAGAGTGGTTGAGAGCAGTACTGGATACGATTGTGAATAGGCTTTATAAATACTTTGCTCCAAGTCCACGTCTTACATTGTTTGCGCCTCCTTAGTCACAATGACAATTTGCAGGTTATTCTCCTTGAATTAACTGTATGTCTCCTAACTTTAACCACACCAATCTGTGACTTTCTGATATCTTCCACTATCACAAAAAGCCTAAAAAAAAAGAAAAAAACATGGTCTGCTGCTGTTTTAAATTCCTTTGTATTTCTTTGTATTATGAATCGCTCAAGGTATACCATGGAGTGGTCTGTGGATGGTGGGCCCCGGTTTCGGTACATCATACATGACAGAAAGTGAGTGGATATGTGGAGACGAGGCCGGTGTTCACTTGTTACAGAAGGTCATCATGTTCCCTCCCTCCCATGTTCCTTCCGATACAACGGAGGTAACAATTATATATATATAAAAAAAAAAAATAATGAAAACAAAGAAAATTATCATTAACCTCTGAAGCAAGTAAGTATGATGACCCTTGTTAATGATTCTTGGTGATGCCATGACCCTCTGACTAGACCCTTTAAGGGTCAGGTCACATGCCATACCATCATTCTTTTAAGGGTCGTATCGTCGTGCTCAACAGGCAAAGCTAACAACTGCAAAACCCAAGGGGGAAAAAAAATATATAAATACGCTGCAAAACGGACCAAATCACACCCTTCAACAAAATAGATGATAACTAAGACATGGAAGATGTCGAGCTGTAGTTCCTAAACTTAACGTTAGGCGTGTGTAAATTACCAAACAAGCACCAGTCGCACGGTGAGGCCTGAGGAGGAAGGAACGCCGCGCGCCATCAACCGTGAAACAAGTGACGATCAAGAGGACCAACGCATCTGGCATATACTAATAGCCTCGACGCATCCGGCATACATTATGAAGAAAGAGTGAAAGTCGACGAAAGTTACGGGCCTCACAAAGTCAAGTTCCAGCTACGCAAGGCCATCGAAAGGAGTGAATCATTCACTACCCATGAAACGCTGGGGATGACATCGTACAAAATCTCGTCACAAACGACAGAAAATGTAGACGTGTGTGTGTGTGTGTGTGTGTGTGTGTGTGTGTGTGTGTGTAGAGGTATGAGCACGTATAACGGATGAATCATGCACAGAAAGACGGTGGGGGAGGCGCAAGCTAATGCTTCATGTGTGCACATGTGTAAAAACCTGCATGACAGATGAAGCCTACCCAGGGAGAGCAACTTGAGGAAGGGGGGAAACCCACCAGCAGGAGTCGTCTAGCGCACTGCGAGATGTGGGTAATTCCTTGAGCGTGACGGTACGACCCTTCAGGACGACGGTGCGACCCTTCAGGACGACGGTGCGACCCTTCAGGACGACGGTGCGACCCTTCAGGACGACGGTACGACCCTTCAGGACGACGGTACGACCCTTCAGGACGACGGTACGATCCGACGGTACGGTGGTCGCAACTGTGACATAACCTTTCATTAATGGTAGGGTCAAAAGGCCAGCCAATCATACCCACGCGTCGTACCGTACCCTCGTGCGCGATAAAAGTATAACGACTGACTACTTACACTTTTTTTTCAAAGTACCACCAAAACCATCGCTACCATTATCACAGCTACCCTTGCCACACCACTACCTACGTCAGTACTCATATATTACTACATACTAAACCTGAGTTTTTGAAAACCAGTTAGTGTCTCTTAACTTATCATTACGTCGAAGTATCTTTTTACCATCCTTTCAAACGTCATCATTATTTACAATCCTTTTAAACATTATTATTATCATTAGCAGTAGTAGTAGCAGTATTAACATCAGTGTTACCATTACCATTATAAGTTATTATTATTATCATTATTATTATCATTATTACCATTATTATTATTATACCCTGGGACCCCTATTAAGGGGATCTTAAAGCCTTGAAGCTGGGCTCCACGCAGAAGCAGAGTAAAGTGGTCTCCACTGGAGCGAGAAGGTCCTCCACGCCGCCCTACTCCCTTCCGTCTGCTGACGGTATGTACAGCCTCGGCTTGTGTAGGTGACAAAAATAATCAGGGAACACCATTCCGTCCATCACTATATCTAACACTGTGATCCCCCGAGCCCTACTGAACGACGAGTAAAGCAACAGAGCATATACGAGTGACCCTAACGTTATTGTATATCTTCTTCATGACCCTAATGTTACTCTCTCTATACTCCTGTGGACCGTAATGTTATTCTATATATCCCTGTTGATCCTACTGTTACTCTATATCTCCTTGTTGACCCTAATATTACTCTCTATCTCCTTTCTGACCCTAATGTTACTCTATATATCCTTTCTGACCCTGATGCTCCTTAATATATCTTCCTCCTAGATCCTCATATTACTCTATATATCCTCCTTCTTAACCCTGATGTTACCTCAGGTATTCTATATTCTCCAATGGTATAATTACACCAATAATACATATAGAAAAAATACATCACAGCAAAAATCCCACAGTAAGCACCAGTTTATACAAGGTGTTGCACCAAGCCTTATGATAAAAGATCTGCTGTGGAGCAACTTAATGATGCTGCTAGGATTCCAATCCGTCAGCCTCCCACCCACGCGTCTGGACTACCCAAGCATTATCTTTTCAAATTAGCCCACACCATCATGGCACATTTGAACGTTAAAGAAAAAAAAAAAAAAGGGCCACTTGACCGCGTATCCGAGAAGTACATGATGGCAATTCCATGTGTCACATTTTCCCCACTACCCAGGACCCACAGCCAGACTGGTTTCTTTCGACGACAACCTGTATTTTACTGGCGGGAAAAAATGAATGAGTATAAGAGCCTCTTATATCTTCAGCATCACAGGCCCTCCTGGCATACTTACAAGACAAGACAATGACCCTTTCCCTCCCAGTGCCCTCTCCACTCCTCACTACATAATACCGTGGTGTTCCTCCACGAGCCTTCGAGAGCAAGGTGCTCTGACAACCCCCCCGTGCATCGCATCACTCATGGAGATGAGGAAGGAGACGCGGAGGCGACACACATACACAAAAAAAACATCGTTGGGAGAGACGCAGGAGAGCCTAGAGGAGGAAAGCTATTAAGATGAGAGCCTAGTGGAGGAGAGCTATTAAGATCAAGAGATAAGAAAATAAGTCGGAGGCTGAGGAGGTATAACGAAAGATACAGATGGGGAGGTGAAGAATGCGGAGGAAACAGGTCGAGTAGAAGGAGGAGGAGCTTACAAAATAGGATATAACAACCATGATATACCCAGAAGAAAATGGAGGTATTTGTCCTTGATTTACAAGCAAGCTTGAATAAGTCGAGTCATAATGACGAGTGTTTTCCTCCTGCACTAACATCCTGGGGTAACATCTCCTGGTCGCTGTTAAACATGACATGCATTTACTGGGCTAAAGAAAGGGTGTTTCAGTTAGTTCCTGTAATGTGTACGCAAACTGACAAAATACGACCAAGAACTAGGCTTTACACAACCACAAGTTACCACAAATATTCTGTCATTGCAACTGAATACATATATTAAAGATTACACAAAACATGGAACATTTATACCAAACAGAATATTAACTCTGCCCAGAAAAACATGCCCCACTTTCTGGCCCGTTATTTCTTCATTTCTTTTCCAAAGAAAGCAATATCCTAAGCGCGCGCGTGTGTGTGTGTGTGTGTGTGTGTATCCTGTCATATTTCATGCAATACCGTAGTTCGTAACTCCTACGTAAACCCTAAGCTGAGCGCCACCGTCGACCGAATATCAACGCTCCCTTCGAGAACTCGATCAAAACTTAAAATCTTCGGCCATTTAAGCTGAGGATTTTCGTTAGAAACAGTTTAATCCTCGCCCTGAATACAATAAACCCTCCAGATTTATGCACATCATGTTATCTATGAGGGGTTTTCAACCAGCTTTAATCCCAGCGAGTGCTAACAACACATACCCGACGCCCATCCACAGTAAATGAATGAGACGACGTGGGCGAAGCAGCGGAAATTCCACGGTTGATCCTAGCCCGCTCATTGGCTCCCTAACACACTTCCCCGCCAATCATCTCACGCTAACTACAAAGGAACTTAAAAGTCTAGTAAGCGGTGAAATTATCTTTATGACTTTATATATATATATATATATATATATATATATATATATATATATATATATATATATATTTAATACTATTCGCCATTTCCCGCATTAGCGAGGTAGCGTTTAGAACAGGGGACTGGGCGTTTCTAAAGGCTCTTACAGCCCAAAGCCGAGCTATTTCCAGAAGCAAAATAGCAGGAAAATGTGGACTCCTTTGGAGTGAGAAGTTCTTTGACGAGACTTCGACCCACAATAATACAGACTCGCCAAAGGTGACTTTCCGCGCACGGTGTAACCTCATGAAGGTGGAGTCCAGCAATATATACTAATGAGCTAGAGGTTATTTGAATATGCACAGACTACACGCATATATATATATATATATATATATATATATATATATATATATATATATATATATATATATATATAAAATGTGTGTGTTCTACGTTTTCTGCGTTAGTAGGGTAGCGCCAGAAACTGACCATGAGACAGCCTCATTCGCACACATCCTGTCTCCATATATATTATGCATTTGTGAATTAAAATGCAGATGTCTTTACGACATAACCGTCTACTTATGGGTGATGGTGCACATTACTTATCCTGGTGGGCGAGGCTGGGACGCCACCACTGGCCGAGACACACAGTACCCTCCCGCGAGTATCTGACTGTCATCGTGCAGCGGGCATCTTCCTGCCTTGATCAGCCTCGGTACTGCACATGCATGCCACCTTCATTACCATGAGCCTCATGGCGATCCTAGGCTACACACAATACCTCACAACTTCGAAGGTACTTCTAATAATCAAAGACTTCTCATTTAACATTTCATTTAGTAAAAAAAAAAAAAAAAAAAAAATATGGCCACACCTCAAAAAAGTCTCTTCGTTTTCCTCGGTCATTCTTGACTTCAGTATCTTGAGCACTTTTACGTTTGACTATGTAAAACTACTTATATTCAAGAATTCAGGTACTCTAACTTGACAATGCTATAAAAAACAAAGCTTAATCCAGTCTTGCTAGCTCAGTTGGGGTGCAAAAAATGCATCAGCCACAATAATTATGCATGGCTTCAACACAATATTAGGTCACATTCTCTCACGTATAGGAAAATAAATGTGAGTTCAGATGAATGAGAAGGTATTAAAAAGGGAGAATGAAAACGAGTTTATTATATCCTTATCTCTTTACTGGTGTGTGTGTGTGTGTGTGTGTGTGTGTGTGTGTGTGTGTGCTGCAGCTGCGGGGGCCTGTCTCTAGCCTCACTGTCTCCGCCCACGCCACTCACACGTTCCTCTTTATGCCACACACTTCAGCCTATTCATCCCGTCTCTCAGTCCCCCATTCCTGCCTCTTTCTCAACGATATTTTTCCCCCACTAACACTACTGGATATCATTATGCTCAGATACCTTTGTTATTTAGGCTGAATCTTCTCCTTCTCTACAATTACATCGGTATACTATGACCGTCGTTGTCGTTCATCTATTTATTTTTGTATCATCTAAAAACTAGTTTAACTGGTCTGAAGCCTTTCTTGTATAGTTAGTTATTCTCCAACAGCATTTATTTTTCTAAGCGCCCGAGGCAAGTTCGTAATCATAAATTGTTACAAGTGTGTGTGTGTGTGTGTGTGTGTGTGTGTGTGTGTGTGTGTGTGTTCATGATTCTATTGTTGGATAAATTCTCCAGGAGAACACCACAGTATTGTCACGTCATCATCTCGCAGCGGACAACGTTCGATCCAGTGGTGACCCAATAAAAATATTCCAAAGAAAAAAAAAATATATATACATATAATATATATATATATATATATATATATATATATATATATATATATATATATATATATATATATATATATATGCCTGTCGAATGTCAAGCGTTCACTTCAGGTGAATATATTTACGAAAACATGAGCCTTGATCTTACATGAACATCTGCTTTCAGAGAATCTTTAATCGTAAAGTAAACTTCCACTTGTTCATCGCTGAAATCAAGTTTAAAGTATGATGTGCTTCCTTCTTTTCCACCTGTGTAGTAAGAGGCTTATTCAAGTCTGAACATCCTATGAGGACTAGACTGCCAGTAGCAACAACCTGGTGGAACAGAAGACAATGTGTCCCTAGGCGATCCACAGGGGTACACACACAAGAGCTCCTATAACCGTCTCCAGGAAAACTGCCGCACGTCAGTCCAGTTTTTCTCGGGCCGGACCAGACCCGGCCTGCCTACGTCAATCCTAGACGCTGTTTATAAGAACTGGATGGTGGCGCGTCCATCCTAGGATGCCTGCTGGGTGTAGGGATAAGTGAAGTGGTCAACGGGCGGCATCTTACCACACCCAACCCTCAGTGATTTAATATGGAAGTAATCAACAATTCTTCACGGTAGGAGACAATCCTGATACAGTTTCGAACTGCATATTTTAAAAATCAACCCTGATTATCTTGGATCGCAAGAGACACTTACTTTCGTGCACAGAATTAAGCACATACACACTATTACTCCTTTGCCTTTTAATACTGAAAGTGCACGAGATATACTCATAACTGTCAACGTCATGCACGCAGCAGCTTGCATCCTATCGCACTCCTAATGTATCCACTTCATGTAATGATAAGTGAGTGCTAACTGATACGCGTAAAATTCAACTAAAATGCCAGAAGCTAATATCTTTTCCCCTGTTTATTTAAGGAAGTACAATAAACCACTGACCCGCTGAATGTTATTGCCAATATAACTGAACTTCGTGATGTGATTTTGACGTTTGATATAAAATTTTTCAGAAAGAAATCGGTACTAAAACAGCATATTACTGAGCCTTACCATATATATTTTTTATTCTTTTAGAAGAGCTGCCATTTCGACTGGTCAAGTCGAACTTAAGTGAAGTACCAACAAGTCTTTAACATTCGCACCTTAAAAATATCAAAGTCTAAGGTTGGGATTGTGATGCGATATTAATCACAAAGTACTATTTTACTCCATATAATCTGGATGCGTTTATCATTCCCATACGACTTGAGTTTGTTTATCTAATCGAAGTTGGCCGAAGTGCTTGATACATCACAGTCTTGGATACATTACTAATATTGTCTAGAAATAATACTCCTTAGCTGATAAAATAAAGTGAACACGTCAATCTAAACATTTCCCTACAAGCATCACACAAAGATCCTCTGATTACAAACACTCTTACGATTATATTATGTAACGATGGATTATGTAATCCGCGAATGGTTCAACGTAGAGATTTCACTTATCACATAATCATCCTTGTAAGTCCTTACTACACAGAGATGAAGTTAAAAAATCTGAGCGTAATGTCAGCTGAATTAATCTACCAGGCAAATAATGAATGATGAGATGGCAAGCCATGAGGATAACTGTACCAGAACTTAACGCTGGTGCCAGCTCTTCATGAGACCCATGTGTTCTGTTCCTCCTGGCTGAATCACACACTTCGTATGGCCGCAGCTCGCAAGTCCGCCCATGACATCTCGATTTGATCAAGCAAATCTAAATTTAAGAAACTTATCCATAAGGTTTTTAAATTCTTTACTTGGCGGTCCATTTCCTTTTTCTGAAGCACTTAATAGAGCTGAATAAACCCAAGTCGAGGACAGTCACTATTTTCCTTTGATATGGAATGACTTTACAGATGCTATCATTTCTCACCTAAGAAATGCGTCTTTTCGTTTTTCATTCTACTGAAATGGAAATAATTCTGGCTGAAGACCGGTGGAAAAAGCATTACGTAACGTTAAACGGAACAAGTATCGTGTTACTTTACGGCAACGCACGTAATCGTTTTAACTTCCATAACGTAGTCGAGTAACAACACTAACTTTCGAAACTTGAATCACTACACATGTTGCAAGCTCTGATTCCCTATCTTAACTCCTGCGAGGTAACATGTATTGGTGACAGATGACAGGATAAGTGGTCCGTCCCAACGACTGCTGCCATTGCCAACACCAGAGCGTGCGAGCCTAGTCGTTACAAACTCGACACCCAGCCTCATCTTGCTAATGGCAAGTATGTCGACACTAGGCTTATCTCGCTAGTGGCAAACTTGTCAAGCTGTAAACTACTGGGCATTACTTCAAAACATATTAACTGGATTAAGGAGACAGATGTCACATAACGTACACTATCTCAAGACATTAGGGGTCACACCGTTAACTATATGCGTAAACAAACGCTTCAAAGACTAGACTGAATGTGTGAAAAGTGTCACACTCACCGCCGGGTAGAAGCGAACAATAGCGAGCACCTGTTGTGTCGTAAGCTGTCACAACGGCTCTAATGTGAACAATAATTTCAAGTCTATTTCTGTCGTGTTCCTGAACCCAGGGGAGAAAACTAAGAGAGATGTCAAGAGAAACAAATGTAGCGACTGCATTTTACCTTCGAGAAAGTATGATTTGCATAAATCAATTCTGTTGTTTTAATAAACACAATAAGAATCATTATACTGGTAATTTGCTTTCACTTCAAAACAAAGGGTCCCTAAAGAACAGGCAAGCGTTTCAATCTCTTGGCCAACCTCAGCGTGATATACTAATGCTTACTTTTCTTTTTCTTTTAAAAAGCAGTTCCCTCGGCGTTTTGTTTTAACCCCAAAACCCACTGATAAAGTCTGGTTAATAATGTCGTGGAGATTTTTTACAATCAGTCATAAAGTCACAGGTAAACAACTTCTTCAATTTCCGTTGATACATCTCATTGATAGGCTTCCAAAAAGTTTCGATCTAATTAAGAGGGAGAAAACCATGCATTACGGTGTGAAAAGTTCCACTGACGATGATCACTTTTCAATCGCGGCGTAACCACAGGCACTCGGATTCAGTAACAATTTGCCTCCCTTAACCTTAACTCCTCTAAAGATGAATCATCGAGACAGACACAACAAATATCATCCATAGTTTTGCACGATTTCGCCCCAAAACTTAACTGTCGAAAAGGATTTTCAGTACAGACAATATTTACAGTTAAATTCAGCAACGCCATGAAATTACGAATAGCGTCATTGAGATACTCTTACTTGACGTGACAACCTAACTGCTTCCGGTACAAATTTCAAACCGATTTTTTTTCGGAAACAGCCATTTTGTTTGCCGTAAAAGAAAAAAAGTTTAAACATTACTTTCACTTAACAAATAATACAATCCCTGAATGGATTTTCTGGGTGTGACAAGGAAATTCTTTGCAGGTCAGAGCTGATACACAAACAAGCTAGCCTAGGTTATTGTGGGAAAGGGACCAGCCTAGCCAGCCAGATACGGAAGCAGGCTTGCCTACCCTAGTATGGGGGAAACAAACTAGTACGAGGACAAGATATCTCAGAATGATACAGGGACAGACTAGCCTTAAGTTCTAATGGGGACAGGTTATCCCAGCTTTTTACGGGGGAATACTAACCTAACATGGTAAAGGGCCCAGGGGAACAGACTAGCCTAGTTACGTAATGGGAGACAATTCAGCCTAAACTGATAGGAGAAAAGACTAGCTATCATGGCATAGGAACAGGCTAATCTAGCCTGGTATAGGAATAGGCTACCCTAACATGGTACAGAGAAAAGCTAGCACTGAATGGTACGTGGAAAGGATAGCCTTGAATGATAAGGGGACAAACTAGCCTACTCAGTCAACGGCCAGAACAGCCGAGCTAGGTACGGGAAGAGGGAAGAGACTAGCATAACCTGTTTGGGGGACAGTTTAACCTTGCCTGATACGGGAGTAGGCAAGCCTAGCCGAGATAGGACACTGACGGGACCAAATTAGTTGAGGGTGGGGACAAGCTTGATCTACGATAGAGAGGAAACGAAGAAATCAAGAAGAATACAGAATATCGGACGGAGTAATAATGTCTGGTGAATTTACCTTCAGCTAAAATAAAGCAACAGATGCTTCCCGTCAGTCGGAGATAATTCCCCTATTGGCATGACAGGTGTAGAAGACTAAAATACCGTATTACCTCTAAAATCATAAGGCGCGAGGTGCACAAAAAGAAAGAACACACCTTAAACATCCAGGGCCCCAGTCTCTTCAACAGATTGTATGCAATTATGAGAAACATCAAATATGCATGGCAAAGAATTTCAAGACGGCCCTGCACGAGCATATACAAAGTGTATAAGACTAGACCAGCCAGGCTGTGGTGGCTAAATGGGCCTGCGGGCCGCAGCTTCCAACAGCTTGGTCGATCAACGACCCAACCCAGCAGCCTGGCTGGATCCAGCCCGGGCTGTGGGGGGTGTTGAAGGCCCCCCCGAAGATTACTCCAAGGTTAAGTCCAAGGCTGAATCTTAACCAATCGTGGTACAGAAACAGGCTAGCCTAGAGAGAGACAGGCCTAACCGGATTAGTAAGTTGGTTATCTAAACTTCAGTATCATCGACTGCCAGAGTCATTTACAGCTGTCAACTCCGTTATAATTACCATTCTAAAAGTCATGAACACCTTCGAGTGTACAAGATTATTCTAGGACTGTGTAAATTCTCTGTATGTAAAGTCTATATGCCTCCCGTGGTGTGGGAGGGAGAGAGTGAAGGGAGAGAGGCTAGCCCACCTTTGTAAGTGCACATCAAAATACAGTTATAATTCATTCATCAACGAGTCTCGTTTCCAAAATCAAATATGATACTGGTTTGCAAAGAATAGGTTAGGTTACGTTAGAAAAGGTTAGGTTTGGTTATACTAAGTTACGTTTGGTTAACTGGATGAATTTAAATCCCACCTGTTGACATGGCGAAGATACCCTACAAAAGCGACCATATCTCACATTATTAGTCAGAAAATTAGATTCTATAGCTCACTGGAGAGTGCTATGGGAAGTGCAGGACCACTTATGAACTTGAGCAATTACGATGGCGTTTCTAGCTAAATGGCTGTGAAGGCTCGTCTAATAAGGCTTTACCAAGGCTATATTAGCCAACACCAAACTGAAGTCTGGTAATGTAAAGAATTTCCTCAGGATCCCACGTACGTTTACTGGTACATAGCTCGCCAGGGGGTAGTAAGGGGCGCCGGTCAGTTGGACTCATAACAGTGTTGTTACCCCTTAAACCATTTTCCTTGTGAACCGGGTATAATACCGTTATTCGGTTATGAATTCCAGTACCCACACACACACACGACTCAGATCTTCCGTCTGGGATAAACATGATCGGATGAAACAAGTTCGGATACAAGTTATCCCTACTTAATTTAGGAATAAATTATAGCCATAAAACAATGCATAGAGTTAAAGAATAACTACATTAGCCCCTTCAAGTACGACATTCTCAAGGCCTATAAGCCAGTGGCGTCATGCTGCACCGTAACCTACAAAGGATACCATGGATAAAGCTGAGTTTTGCTGACACTTCATTAGCTCGACAGGTTTTGTCAGCACAGACTCGCCATCGCTTGTAACACTGGCATATGAACTTACTGTAATTTCCTAGTGCTATAACAAGCAGTACACATGTACACATATGAACATAAAGTACGTATAAAAGTATATGATAATGAATACATGTACAGGTGTATGCACGTTACCCCTAACCCCCACCCCTTAGTATGTCTATATAAAGTGTTTGAACAGCTTCTTTTGTCATTTCCTTTCTCATTTAAGATTTAAGTTGTGTAAATGATCAAGGTGAGGTGATCTTACAGAATCTATTTCTAAAAATATTTGGATGAGATCATCCGTCATCAATGTCGATTAGCTCATCAATTTCCACTTACTTTAAACTATTTCCAAGAACAATCAGACAAAGAGTTGGATTAAGGTGGACGATTACAGATGTCATTAGGATGCGAGACTGGGTTAGACTATGCTAGCGATAAATGCGCCGAATACAAATACGAGTCGTAAATTTTTTTTGTAATTCGTCGTTGTTCGCCCACGTCAACGTTTAATACGGTCCATACCAATACGCAATGCACAGCCACTTTAGAAGTAATTATAACTTTCGGTTCGATCGGGTTCGGTGCCACGTACAACGCACGCAACAGTATTCAATGTCATTTAGTTGAACACAAGCTTAAGATAGGCTGACTGAGAAATGACACACACACACACACACACACACACACACACACACACACACACACAGCAATTATGGCATTACGGTTAGTTTGGTTATATGATTATATACTTTGACGTAACTTATAAGTCGTGTTAAAGACCATCATAATACGTATGGGTCGTGTTCATGGGTCGCACCGATCAGTGCTCAGGGGAACGAGTGATTTTCTACAAGGAAGCTGCATCACAAAACGCCGGATGGTTATCTCACACACATGCACATGTTCAAGAGATGGGGTCCCCAGGAATGTAAGAGCCCCTTCTCACATACAATAATGACCCAGTCTTTTCATACCTTAACTACGTATTTTCATCCGAATGGCCGCCTGAATTATCATTATTATTATTATTATTATTATTATTATTATTATTATTATTATCATTATTATTATAATTAGCAGTAGTAGTAAAGTATATGCACTTGAGAACCAATGTGTCCAAACATCCGGTACAGATAACATGCCAATTACGTAACCAGATAATGTATCACCAACACTAATACCCACCTAAGGGGTACTAAATAAATATTTTCGAACCACTGAAGATCGACACTTGGTTTCCAGGGCACAATAACGGAACGACACTTGGTTTCCAGGGCACCATAACGGAACCACTAATGTTATGATTACAGAAACTGATCGGCTCTACTCTTCAACCTTCAAGGAATACGTGCATATTGAGGTCAAACGCTTGTAGAATATAAGAATACTGGGGATATATGCATGTATATTGGACTCATGCATATGGGGATATATACTAAGTCATGAGAAGGAAGGGGGAAGGACTATAATATATAGTACCAGTTTCAAAAAGCAATCTCCGGGCGTTGTACCATACTCTACGGTTAAAGACCAGAAAACCGTCGCAAAATAGGACTTCCACACTGCGCATTACTCACGCTGATATCACATTGATACGTCATCAGCGTTATCATGCATTACTTAGTAACTTAAAAGTTTTTACCACAAGCGAGATATTGCCATCAACGTGGAGGAACAATATATATATATATATATATATATATATATATATATATATATATATATATATATATATATATATATATATATATATATATATATTTCTTTTCTTTCAAACTATTCGCCATTTCCCGCGTTAGCGAGGTAGCGTTAAGAACAGAGAACTGGGCCTTTGAGGGAATATCCTCACCTGGCCTCCTTCTCTGTTCCTTCTTTTGGAAAAAAAAAAAAAAAACAATGATGAGAGGGGAGGATTTCCAGCCCCCCCCCCCCCCCCCCCGCTCCCTCCCCTTTTAGTTGCCTTCTACGACACGCAGGGAATACGTGGGAAGTATTCTTTCTACCCTATCCCCTGGGATAATATATATATATATATATATATATATATATATGAAAAAGAGGAAGCCATGTCTTCTATGCGAATCTTGATCCACGGCAACTGTATAAACAAATTAATTGTAACAAGTTCCTGGACCTAATATCAAACCCATCTCTACCCGTCGTAACACCCCGCGTACAGAATTACACGCCTAAGCAACACTGTAAAACACTGCTCTTTAAGCAGCACACGAGTGGCTGCCTGAATTTATTTCGCTGTTCCTCTGCGCTGTGCTTCGTGCCGCGAATCATTAAAAAGGCTGTGGGGGTTGTTATCACCTACATGTCACTTGCTCTTTACTCTCACTTTGCAGTCTTGATACTCCATATGAATACCCGCCTCCGAGTACATTGCCTTCAGTACGACAACAATCACCTTTTGGGTACGACAACTTAGTCCCTCAAGCGGCTTAACTCCTTAAGGAGGATGATTCAACCCTTGAGTGCGTTGCCTTCAGTCATCGTACTCTTGGATTAAGCCACAGTACTAAAGGGTTATGTCCTTCTGCGCAAGGGATTACTTAATGTCATTGTATGTCGCACGCACGGGATTACGTCATCACACGAGGAATTAAATCGTCGTACTCAGGTGGTTACGCCTCCGTCCGTACTCACTGGGGATGTCTTCGTACTCAAGGGGCTAAAAACTGCCTTGGTGGAGAGAGAGAACCATCTGCCCAGCAGGACCAAAATTGGACTGACGACAGAGAACTTGAGACCCCAAGCCTGGAGTAGAAATTTGCAGATGCGAGTTGGGATTTATCTGTTCGACGAGATCGGCGAATGAATACAGAACGATCAACACGTTAGTATTCAAGAGCTCTAGGTTCAACCACACTAAACATGACCACGCTGGACATTACACGCACTGGTAAACAAGCAGAACATGCAATTTGTCATGGAAATGATACCCAACTTGTTACATTGGAGTAACGAGTGCATGACCCAACATGGACCATGACAAGCGAACATGCACCCTCCTGGCCCAAGGACAAGCATAGAAAAAGTGTGAATTTATGCGTTCCTTCAACCCCCTGTATACACTAGAGTACGACCCTTGGGCACGACAGTGCGATCCGTGGGTCTAATGACGTAAATGTCGTCCTCTAAGACTTTTTTCACCTGTGAAAATAGCAAACTGCCCTATAACCGTCGAATTACATACATACCAATGCGCCTTCATACAGCCCCATTTTTTTTTTTTTTTCTTCTTTTCTAACTAGAAAACAGAATTTTACATCTTATTATTTCATAGGGACAGGTCGAACATCTACAGCAAAAAGATCCTTGGAGACTTTGTAATCCTTTTGCGCTACCGTTCATAAGATGAGTTTGGGTTAAACAATAAAACATGCCGAGAATAACGGCACACATCAAAAATACCGTACATCTATCAAGCTACTCAGGTGTAGTCAGCTCCATAACTAAGTACTAGGCTAAGCTAGTCAAGTCATTCAACTTAATAATAAAGGCTAAGACAGGCTACACACGGGAGTCAGCACCGTAACTTCAACCAAGTTAGACGTAATACCAATGGAGCTAGCTCTATACCTAAGAACCAAGCTAGGCTACTCATGGAAGTCAGCTCCATGACTGAAAACCGAGTTAGGTATCTCATGGCAGAAGTCAGCTCCATAACTAAGAACCAAACTAGACTACTCAAGGGAGTCAGCTCCATAACTAAGAACCAAACTAGGCTACTCAAGGGAGTCAGCTCCATAACTAAGAACCAAGCTAGGCTACGCAAGGAAGTCAGCTCCATAACTAAGAACCAAACTAGGCTACTCAAGGAAGTCAGCCCCATAACTAAGAACCAAACTAGGCTACGCAAGGAAGTCAGCCCCCATAACTAAGAACCAAACTAGGCTACGCAAGGAAGTCAGCCCCCATAACTAAGAACCAAGCTAGGCTACTCAAGGGAGTCAGCTATATCAATAAAAAACTAGGCGAGGCTACTTACGGGTGTCAGCTCGGGCCAGTCTCAACTCCACAACCAGGCTACTCACTAGTCTCACCTCCACATTCAGTCCACAAACATACAATCTCTTCTCGCACTAAACCTGACAATATAACTCACACGTCACGTCCTTCGTAACTTTGGTATTTTTCTGTGGTAAGCACCACGCACTATCTCTACCTTTCGGCAACATCTCTTTATTATTACTGCACTTCTACGCTACTCAACGGATTCTGAACTAGATCCATATCCTAAGCTGTGCTATTCAACAAAATACATTTAGGTACCCTTGCTCTACACTGACCCAATATCTATGCCCATTACCTTAAATTTTTCTCTGTAACTCTTAGCACTTTATCTCCCTTTCCATCCCTTAACTAACACGTTTAATGATAAATAACACTGTTGGCGTCACGTTACAAAATTCAACATGCTCACTACACACACATAACATTAATGATGTATACATAACTACGACTGTGCTGTGTACAATCAATTCACAGTATCTAAATATTAAGCATTGCGGAATCCCTTATTAACATTTGTATTTATCAATTGTATTTGTATTATCATCATCTCTATATCAATACTTAAAACATGTACCAGTTCAATTCTGGGATGACATAAACAAAAATCAAGATTGATGACGTGAGTGGATCAAAACTGCCAGAGGGTATACGTAATAAGTGTCCTGTGACAATAAATCATACCGATATAGAGCAATCATATCTAACCAGCCAAGCTGCATCCGACCTGATGAATGAAATGTTCCGAGATATATCAACAGCTTTTGTTCAATGTCAGCTTTTCATGAACATGATGCTGTAATTTAATGAAACAATATGCTTCTCTTCGAAGAGCAAAAAAAAAATAATGATATTTTCCAGCTCAAAAGCATTCATCACAGATGACCCCGAGAGAGAGAGAGAGAGAGAGAGAGAGAGAGAGAGAGAGAGAGAGAGAGAGAGAGAGAGAGAGTCCACCTGAGCCAAACATTAAAATCTATATCGTAACTATACACCAGTACCACGACTCCAACTCGTGAACATAAAACCCATAACGCATGTTTATTCGACAGTAATATACACGTTGGTGAAGGCATCAACCACATCCATGCAAAACAAATTCAAATCGCGCTCGCTCAAGATCGCTCTATTATTTCATTTCAAAGTTATACTTTCCACCGTCTGAAGTAGCCCTGTGGGACGCCAAAGGTCACGTCAGGTCAGACGTGGGCCACCTTTGTGACCCTGATGAATGACCTTATTGTCAATCTGTGAGGCTGCCAACAACCGTGACCCCGGTACCCCGGTCCCCCCTCGGGTGATGCCCATACGCGGTCATTTGTTTTTCAAAGATCCATAGAAAATGGGACCCCTCGTTTCCCAGGATTGGCCAACGGAACGAACTTTTTGTTTTTCCCCCTTCAAATTTAAACACGATTCAAAACATACCACCTCAACTGACATTTCATCGTCAGTGTCTTCGTAGATGTATCTTCAGAGCAAATCTTATGATAATGAAAGAATAAAATATCTACGAACTGGCTTGTTGCCAATTTTTCTTTCCCTTGCAATTGGAAGCGCGAGACATGAATTTGATTTCTGACATGAGAGGAAGCTATGGGAGGGTGAGCGGAGTAAATCAAGAAACCGTTAAGGCAAAGTCTGAACCTCCCATGGATAATTTATGAGGGTGAAGAACGTGAATAAATGAGTATGTTAATCCACTGCAAGTAACCAAAATTAAATGATTATTCAACTTCACTACTAATCGCTGTGCACTTCTCCTAATTAAAGGCTTTGACAGCTCACAACTGCATATTCATAGTCTCTCTCTCTCTCTCTCTCTCTCTCTCTCTCTCTCTCTCTCTCTCTCTCTCTCTCTCTCTCTCTCTCTCCCGAGGCGGAGACTCCCCAGTCTGCCCAAGTGGCCCAGACAGTGTCCCAGCAACACATGCTGTACCAAGTAAGTGGTGACGTCACGGCTCGCATGTCACCCGACGCAGGACTCCCCCCCTCCCACAAACAAGAGAGGGGAGGGGTAGCAGGACCACGTGTTCAGCACCATCTCAGGACCTTGCTGTGAGTTCTTATACCCTATTTTTTTCATACAAGATGATACTTTAGTATACTTTAGTACTTGAAAGAATCGCAATATACTATTAATATCTTTCGATATTATGAATTTTGCGATTTTTACTTATTTACAAGAGGAAGCTGTTTAAATTTATCATTCAATTAACGAAAGTAAATTGTTACTTGGGATTATCTGTCCGACGAAATCTAAGCTTCTCAAAAGGATAATCTAATAGTTTACAATTTCCTCTATCACACACACACACACACACACACACACACACACACACACACACACAAAGATAAATCGAAAGAATTCGAGGCGTACACATATAACGTACGAATTCCACGTGTAAACATATATAATCCATCATCTTGGTGACCCGTCTAAAAACAGCTTCACGCAACTAATTCTAGGCTTGTAATAAGCGAAGCACAACCTACCCTGTGGCATTTCCTGCACCTTCTGCACACCCAAGGACTCAAACTCAAGGTGCATGGCAAGTCACTGGAAAGGTTTGTTATTGATAAAGCTTATTCTGTGAAGGTATTTCCTGTCTAAGGTACTCGGAATCTTAATGGCATTAAACATTTAAAGAGTTAATATCACTCTATCAAAATGAAGGCATGGTTAAGTGAGAGGATATCGAGGAAAGATAGTGAAAGTGTGTGTGTGTGTGTGTGTGTTAGGGTGAGGAGAGAGGGTCAAAGGATAACGGGCTCGGGCGCGCGGGGCAAGTGTGAGGAAGGCGTCCCGCTGGGCCCGCCAACCCGGACCCGCCGGCAAAACAAAAGACCACGCGGACAACACCAAAATAAAGCCGGGAGATGCGGGAGGAGGATAAAGCAAGGGAGGGGGCGGTAGTGGGGAGGGTCAAGTGCGACACCTGCTGCCGTCCCCTGAGGCCCCCTTCTCTCTGTCCCAGCCATTGTCCACTAGAGCCCGGACTTATCAAGGGTTATAGGGTCGCCCCCAAGACATGGATTATAATATCTACTGCCGCACCGCGAAAACATGCCCACCTCACCTTTCCACTTGTGCTCTACGGTGAAGTGTTTTTTCTACAACTAGAGTGCTAATGGCTGCCGAATATTAATATATATATTAAGAATATATGGTGTGGGAGGAAAGTTGTTAGAAGCAGTGAAAAGTTTTTATCGAGGATGTAAGGCATGTGTACGTGTAGGAAGAGAGGAAAGTGATTGGTTCTCAGTGAATGTAGGTTTGCGGCAGGGGTGTGTGATGTCTCCATGGTTGTTTAATTTGTTTATGGATGGGGTTGTTAGGGAGGTAAATGCAAGAGTTTTGGAAAGAGGGGCAAGTATGAAGTCTGTTGGGGATGAGAGAGCTTGGGAAGTGAGTCAGTTGTTGTTCGCTGATGATACAGCGCTGGTGGCTGATTCATGTGAGAAACTGCAGAAGCTGGTGACTGAGTTTGGTAAAGTGTGTGGAAGAAGAAAGTTAAGAGGAAATGTGAATAAGAGCAAGGTTATTAGGTACAGTAGGGTTGAGGGTCAAGTCAATTGGGAGGTGAGTTTGAATGGAGAAAAACTGGAGGAAGTGAAGTGTTTTAGATATCTGGGAGTGGATCTGGCAGCGGATGGAACCATGGAAGCGGAAGTGGATCATAGGGTGGGGGAGGGGGCGAAAATTCTGGGGGCCTTGAAGAATGTATGGAAGTCGAGAACATTATCTCGGAAAGCAAAAATGGGTATGTTTGAAGGAATAGTGGTTCCAACAATGTTGTATGGTTGCGAGGCGTGGGCTATGGATAGAGTTGTGCGCAGGAGGATGGATGTGCTGGAAATGAGATGTTTGAGGACAATGTGTGGTGTGAGGTGGTTTGATCGAGTGAGTAACGTAAGGGTAAGAGAGATGTGTGGAAATAAAAAGAGCGTGGTTGAGAGAGCAGAAGAGGGTGTTTTGAAGTGGTTTGGGCACATGGAGAGGATGAGTGAGGAAAGATTGACCAAGAGGATATATGTGTCGGAGGTGGAGGGAGCAAGGAGAAGAGGGAGACCAAATTGGAGGTGGAAAGATGGAGTGAAAAAGATTTTGTGTGATCGGGGCCTGAACATGCAGGAGGGTGAAAGGAGGGCAAGGAATAGAGTGAATTGGAGCGATGTGGTATACCAGGGTTGACGTGCTGTCAGTGGATTGAATCAAGGCATGTGAAGCGTCTGGGGTAAACCATGGAAAGCTGTGTAGGTATGTATATTTGCGTGTGTGGACGTATGTATATACATGTGTATGGGGGGGGGGGTTGGGCCATTTCTTTCGTCTGTTTCCTTGCGCTACCTCGCAAACGCGGGAGACAGCGACAAAGTATAAAATATATATATATATATATATATATATATATATATATATATATATATATATATATATATATATATATATATATATATATATATATATTAATATTCGGCAGCCATTAGCACTCTAGTTGTAGAAAAAACAATATTAATATATATATATATATATATATATATATATATATATATATTGCACAGAATTGACTGTGTGTGTGTGTGTGTGTGTGTGTGTGTGTGTGTGTGTGTGTGTGTGTGTGTGTGCGTTCCATACCTCTCATCAAAACTTTCCAAACTGTTTTCTTTCTTCCGCTGATCCACAACGACAGGAAGCCACCGGGCAGACGGAACAACAGGGAGAAAGACGAGGCCTGTGGATGACCCTTGGTGACCCAGACCTTGCCTGACCCAGCGTGGGAACAGTGGACGGCTTCACACCCGAGAGTGACGGGTTTACACCCTGGATGGATGAGACCATCCAACTAATACCTCTGAACCTGTCATGTCTTTTTCATGAGAACGACCATGATATAGGGTCAACCTGGCGAACGTATACGCGATGACAAAAAAATGTAACACTGCATCTTAGATTACTTACACACACACACACACACACACAAACACACACACACACACCTTTTGTAGTTTTAGAAACAATAAAAAAAGTAATCTTAAATGGAAGCAGGCGAAGGTCAGAGAGCAACACAATGGTTTATGAGGCAGACATCACCCAAGGCTCTTAGCCTTATCCTTCGTCGATGCCTGGGTGGTGACCACACAAGAGCTACTGGTATACGCTAATTCCCCTGCCTTTTGTGTCCATGACACGGGACTATCGGCTACTGCTGGAATACGACGCCCTAAACGAAAGTGCTACTACATAAAAGATCAGAATCTGGGCAGTACACTGAATTATCACTTAAATGATCATACCAGCATAAGCTGTATAATAAGAATTATAATGCCGTAACATTGCAATATGATGGATAAAAATATATATCTATCTATCTATCTCATCAATATGCTAACTACACGACATTATTATGTAAAACATATACAGGACTAAACGTATTAGCAATATGGCAATCTAATCTATCTTAAAGACATGCATGATCAAGTGCACTGCTTCAGTAGTTATACAATTGAAGTACTACGAACACTTATAGAATAAAGATATTTCTCACCGCGAAAAATAATACATATTACATCACGTTACTGGCAGATGATGGTTACCCTAAGGTTCAGGAGTCTATTCCATCTCATTCTGAACTATACAAGCCAGTCTAAGAATACCCGGAACAAATCTGGTATATATCAAAATGATAAACAGTGGCTTGCAACACACTGACCTCCCAAACAACACGTTGTCCGTGAAATGGTCCGTAATCAATTTGCCATCACTCATAAAACAGTTCTCCATACCAAGATAATAAGATGGTTAAAGGTCCACTGCATTCTCTTTTGAATACATCAGTCAGAAACACAAACGTAATAGTATCGTTTACTGAACCATGTAATGCGATACAAGCCTTTGAATACTAATCATGCTGAAACCTTTGTACTACTCGGGAAGAGGCTAAGCAATCAGGTTATGAATTCACCACTGTGTATCCTTGAAATTGTCTAAATGAAAATAAAGCTTTTAAAGGCTATAATCAAATTGGGGAAGGATGGGGATATATAATTGTATAATTGTTTTTCATATCCAGTTTTGTTCGACAGTTGTCCTCCACCCGGCAGCGTCCACCCGATCCCCGCTGCCTGACGCATGGACAGCAGTCAGTCCCCTCTGTGTCGGCGAGCGTACTTGGGTGTGGTCACACCAAACGTGCTCACACATACGGCGAGTCTAAATCCTAAAAAAAAAATATGCCATACAAACTGACACGTGCCATGATTTGCAGTTTACAAATATTCACATGTTCATTCTAAAGAGGCCTCCATAACTAGACACATAACGTCAACTCCTGGCTTTAGGAATGGTTCTTCACAACACTGTTCTACGGGTTCACTTTAAGACACACAAATGAGTAAAGATATTAATAACTTTATATATCTAAATAACCAATATAAAACACAACTCAACAAAATAACCTGCTGGGAGACTTCAACCTCAACTCCTCAGCAAACAAGAGGAAGAAAATCACCTGTCACTTTCCCTGGTGACCTGACCTCACTAACCTGTGGTCACGGCCTAGTCTCTTGGGAAAGATACATCCGCTCATAACCAAGTTAATAGGCAATTAGAAACTCGTTCAGGTGGACAGTCCTGAGCCTGGTGACTGCGCCTGCGCATAAATAAATAAATAAAAAACTAAATTCTTAATATTAAACTCTGCAACAATAAATTAAATGATCTGGTCCGGTTGCTCCATAAATCCCGTTACCTGCTCCCCCACAGATGATCCTCCTTCCCAGTGGCCTAACAAAGAAAGGATTAGCGATTTCCAAATGCACGTACAAACTCTTTAACCCTCAATCTATCACCCAAAAGTCAATCCAGCTATCAATTCACAGTGAACAACCATTAATCTCAAGAGTCTCCTATGAATTGAAATTTATTAAATCAATTAGAAGTAATTTACAGGTGATGAGGTGACAGGATTAATAAATGCTCCTGCGCGTTTTTGCCTGCGTGTGATTTTCCCGCCACGTGAGCCGGACCCAGCCCACCACAAGCTCCTGTAAGGTGATATACAAGATGTCGGAGTCTTTCGCGCCGCTCCTTTCCTTCTTCATTTCTGAGATTATCTGCCGGTTCCCGCGCCTCTTGTCAAAGTTATCAGAGGTTCTACTGGACGACTTTTCCACATACCTTAATTACTTAAGCGATGGTTCATGCTTCTGTTTTCGGCCACTCCATTGGCGGCCATAAATTTCCCTATAAACCAAAGAAATAATAATAAGGCACACATAACTACCGCTCTGAAACAGCTTTGACGTCCGGAAAAATGGGAGAATCTACCTCCCAAGGCAAACGATATTCTCAATATAAATGCCACAAATATCTGGAACGTCGAAAACAGCCTACCAGCAGCGCGGGAATCCTTGCTTGTCACGCTGTCACTGTTCAACACTGGACTGTGTTGCCCACTCATTACATCACCCACCACCACACCATTCTCACCCGCTTTTTATATCTGCATGCCACATATCTCTCTTGCCGCAGTCTTATAATCCAGAAAACAGCCCCAGCAACGCGGAAAAGCCTCTAGCTCTTCAGCGGTCGCAGGTCTAGTGTTATTTAGTCGCTCACTCGCCAACCTTCCAAACCTTACATTTACCTAAAGACATACCTCCTCGCCGGCCTTCCTAACTTTTCCCCCAGGCACTCACTACCTCTGCCTAGAGCGAGGAACCCGTGGGATTATGTCCATCCATCAACCTGTGTTATCGTCATCTTAAAAGCACTTCAAGTGGTGTCCTGAAACTATAATATCTTGGCATTCATGAAAGTATTTCAACCACTCCTATTCTCCGTGGGACGCAAGTGTTTATGCAAATTTCTGGGACTGCTGAGGAAGCACAAACCTTACTTCTTTATCAGCTTCTATTAATAGTTTTCCTCTAGCGTCTACAATCATAAATCACTTAGCACTTATAATGGCGAGCAGTGAGGATTCATCACAATATCAAGAGTGTCCGCGGTAACTGTTTTGGCAATTACTGTGATGCCGGCCGCTGCAGCAACACTGTTACAGATAAACCCGCACAGCTTGTAAAAATAGCTATAATTACTGCACACGACTATCAATCCATATCTGGTTGTCCGTTGTAGGAAGAAGTAAAACAAACTAAGGAAAAAATAAGCAATGTGACTCATCATCTTACCTCAGAACTAACCAATTCTATACCGGGTTGCAGATCCAACCAGGCTAAGCATATATATATATATATATATATATATATATATATATATATATATATATATATATATATATATAAAGGTCAGCAAAATTCTACAGGAATCTAAGCACTAATGTCATTCTGTGCATATTATCGAAATATTATCCTACTCAATATTTCATGGATTCACGTCAGATAAGTCTATATAAATACATACATTCATCAACAACAGTACTTTGTATTATATAAATCAGCAGTTTGCGATGAACGATATTTATCCAGAAACATAATTATCTTCCACTAATATTTGGCGTTTCCCAGCAAGTTCGTTAGTAACCAGTGCAGATGTATCAGGGGGAGTCATATTACTTTGGCAAGTCACGAATCAAAGCAACAATATCTACTAAACCTACTATTCTCTAGAACTGTGTGGTTTTACACCCCCTCTTAAATAATCAGACGACAGATAATAATTCTACATAACAGCTACATGGCAAGACAAGAAAATACTGCAATCAACAGACACATGATCCCTCATACAAGCCGCAGCCTAAGATGGTGTGACTTGATAATGCTGCCGACAGGACACGGATGCCAAGTCTGCCGCTTATGTTTCTGTTAGTGAGCTCTTGGATACCCCCCACCTCAGGCTCCAATGGGATTAACCGAGGACTGTGGATAACAGGATCTCTGGAGCTTGGCCTGCGATTCTTGGCCGGGATCCTCCTCCACGATGAAGTAGCTTGAGAAAACGCTACGAAAACGATCAAAACTCGGCCGTTTGGACGCTGGCATGGGCGGGAGCATGAGGAGCAGTCGGGCAAAATCGGTAATGGGACCGAGGGCTCTCAAGAACCGTCAGTGGGACTCGAAGCCAAGTCAGTATAAGGGAAATTATGAAGCAATCTACACAATGGTGTGCGTGATACAGAATTACTGGCAGTGGTGGAGCTACTGACAGGGAGTATGAACTTTTACTGTGCCTCTGTATGTTTGTGTGTGTATGACCACATAAGATTTATCTAAAATTCAGACCAATGTAGCCAAGAAGAAAAAAAATGCAGATATTCTCGCCTAATTGTCTATGTTTCCGATTGGCTACATGGGTGAGTGTGGGCGGGGCGTTCAAGACATATCAGGCTTTACCAAAACAGATGAAATTATATCATTGCTTCGTGCCACACTTCACAGTTACTATACCCCAAATAATTAATACAATTCTGTTTAATATAACCATCTTACAATCTTCTCCGCCATGCTCGGGTGTTCTGGAGTGTCAACACTGGTCGTTCCCGACCCCCGGACTTTTTGCCTCCTCGCTGACGACAATGCGCAGGTCTGTCTGCTCTGACGGTGTCACAAGTGGTTTGACTTTCCTAGTTGGCCTGAGCTGGACGCCTCATGTGAGGGCCATGAGGTCATGAATAAACTCCACGGGATTGGTCTATCCCACTCGCACGAACACACAGAGACACACACACACACACACACACAAAGATGACCATATATATATATATATATATATATATATATATATATATATATATATATATATATATATATATATATATATATATATATATATATATATATGTTATTCACAACAGTAGTTTCAATTGAATCATTTTTTTTCTCATAGTTTACAGAGCGATTGCCATTATTTATCGCTCAGGTTCAGACCACAACCACAAGTTGCATTTAATTTAAACCTCCCCGAATGGTGGCAGTCTCACGTGATTCGTACCTCAGTATAAAATCTACTGCGACTATCAGTCAGTGACGCTGCATCTCAATTTGGTAAATTCCTCTTGATTTCATGGTATCTTCGAAACACCAACCTCATTCACTGATGTCGCTGGTATCTTCGAAAGCAACAGCATTCAATGATCACCTAAGTCAGGAGTCAGCCACTGTGAAGTCACTTTCATCGATAAAAGTTTCCCATACATCCGGTGGACAAGTTGCTCCAGACCTGAGGAACTTTGTGATTCCAGGAAGAGTTTTGACTTCTCTTGCCATAGTGTTGTCCTTAACCTTCTTATATCACGAGATAGAGTGGATCTGAGCGAAGTGGTATAGTGGGGGCGACGCGTTGTCAATATACTGAACTAGGGAATATGAAGCGATCAGGGAAAACTACTGAAAGTTTTGTGCACATCCAAAATATAAGTAACTGTTTTTGCTATCGTGATGTGTGTGTGTGTGTGTGTGTGTGTGTGTGTGTGTGTGTGTGTGTGTGTGTGTGTGTGTGTGTGTGTGTGTGTGTGTGTGTGTGTGTGTGTGTGTGTGTGCCATTACTATTTGTGTGTTACGGGTATATACAAGGTTTCCAGTTCAGGGAAATCTCTAAAGGCACACAATCTTCCATTTCAACCAACTGCTTAAGTGTAGATGATACCTACAAATACCTTCCGAAAGGACGGCTGGATAATGACAGCGATGATGGAGACGAAGCAGATGAGATCAGCTCTCACGAGGCACAAAACACACCTACTACAAAGCCAGCTGTGAAGAAACTGCCCTGGAAGAACAGTCTATCCTCAGCATTCATGTTGCCATTTCAATATAAGCTTTGTTCAGCTGCATACGAGAATCTGCATTTAGCATGCCAACGTTTGATAACAGTATCGTGCATTATACCAGGGAAGAAAACATATTTCTCCACCATGATAATTTGTGAAGTCGAGGCACAGATATATATTCGCGGTCACCATAGAATTTCGAATCATGGATCGAAAAAGGAAGCTGCATTAAATCTATGGAGCGACGTTGAATTGTTGACAGATTTGCCAAGACGTCGACTGACCTTAGTTTATTCTGTAACTTTTTTTTTCCTGAAGGAAGGTTTAATTATATTGTTGATTAAAGGTCACTGGTATATAATGAGAATAATTTCCCAGATGACTTGATTCTCATTATGATAACAGGAGTGTCTTTGTGTAATGGTATAGTGGGACGGATTCATATATATATATATATATATATATATATATATATATATATATATATATATATATATATATATATATATATATATTCGCCATTTCCCGCGTCATAATCTATGAACATTGCTCTTTAATCTGTGTATTTCCGGAGCCACTTTTTTCCATGTGTTAAATAGGCATCATTAATTGGTATCATGTCCAAAAGTACTCACGAAGATGTTCGCGAATATGTACTAGTAATTACTTTGGATCTTGTCACTATCATATATATCATCAGAGTTATTATCATTGTTATACATGCCCAGGATTGCCCAAACACTCAGTAGCTAGAACAAAATGAACTCCCTTGAACAGAGAAGTTCTGCGATGAGACTGTACTCGACTGCGACAACTGGTGATGATGCTATCTATCTGTCTATCTCTCTAAAGAACTCCCGTAGTGTAGCGGTTAGCGTTCTGACCGTGACGCATTGACGGGCCGCCCAGGGTCGAGCGCATAGGTTCAAATCCTGGTTACGGCAGTCGGTCCACGGTCAACACATCCACCTCTAGGGTATGCTCGATAAAATAGGTAGTTGGCTCAGGCTAAGATATATATATATATATATATATATAATTATATTGCTTCAGCAGGGAGTTGCGTGACCAGTTAATGATTTCATGGCCGCCATAAATATATATCCAATCAAATGCACTGTTATAATACAAATAGGATTCCAACCGTGTCATGTGTTACCAAACATATAAGAGAATACCACAACTCCGGAGAACTTTGCCTTAAAATGAGGGAGCGAAACCTAACGCATCCACCACACACCAAGCAACTCCTCTGGTTTCATTTGTTCTGCATTTCCAGACAAAGGTACATCTGTTGGTAAATGATCAATTAAAATGCGTAGCAAAACTACACAGAGACAGACGAACCAGTAAAATAAAATGCACAAACAGCACATTAAAGAGACTGTAAAAATAATTCTTGTTGCGCGTGTACGTCTCCGGAGCAATTAACTCAAAATTTAAATGGACGGAAGAATTTCAAAATTAAACTAAACCAAAATCTCTCATTCCTATAAATACTAGAATTGAAGCTCCCATTTATATCTATCATTCCAAGTAAATATGATCAAGAAATCCTCGAAAAACCTTAAAAGAGAGAGAAAAAAAATATAGTGGTGATGTAACAAACTGTTGCTTGGTTAAAACATGATGGCGATTTAGCACAGCCCCGTGCGGCGCGCTGTGGGTCTTTGGCGAGATTACTGCGCCATGTCTGGCTCACCCCACGCGCCGTCTTATAGCCTCGTTAACACATTAACTGCCAGTAAAGGTACCTCCTGCACCTACTCTACCGTGACGTTGTTTATTATTCTTAATGTATGTTGTTACCATTATATATACCACTGTCACGTCTAGATACAATGACCGTATCATATTCGCGTATAAAGCTCAACTAAATTAGCTATGGCATATCACGTTTTCTATGACTTGGTAAGATTGCAGTCACGAGTCAAAGAGATGCAGTTTAACTCCATTTAACCCGTTTATGTGATAACCTTAATCTATCCTCCCATGAATAAAACACAAAAATTCTCCTTAAATTCTAACCACACCAAGTGACCCTGATCACAACATACTTCACTTACAAAATAGTTACGACAAAGGTTACTCACGTATAATAACAACAATAATAATAATAATAATAATAATAATAATAATAATAATAACAATAATAATAATAATAAATTCATCTCCCTTTTTATCTTAAATTTCCCAGGAAGTTTATTAACGGACCAAAATCCCCGAATATTCTCTAACATACCCTAACCCAAGTGGTCGGCGGGGGACGTTTGCACATATTTCAACAGCGTAGCGACGCCTGTTTTGGCAGCGGTTGGCGCTCCTGTTTGCACAGATGGGTCGGCCGTCGCCACGGTCTCGAGTGACAGCTCTGCTACCCGCCCGTCGTCAGGAGGGACTGGGGTCTGCTGACACTAAACCGGAGGAGTGTGGGTGGAGCTAGCAGACACTGGAGGGGTGCCGGGGTCAGATATCATTGGACGGGAGGTCCCGAAGGTTGGCTGACACTAGAGGGGTGGTCTGCGAACAGGCTGACACCAGAGGTGGAGGGACAAGGGGGTTAGCTGACACTGGAGGTCTAAGTATAGGCTAACGCTGAAGGGAAGGTCTGCGGGTAGGGTGACACTGAAGGAGGGTCTAGATCTGATAATAAGGAAGGTAGTGACGCTAGATGGGTTGTGTGGTGCTGACAATTGCGCGGACGGGCGGGTGAGCGGGAGGGCAGGCTGGAGGAAGGGGTTGACACCAGGGAGGGATGAGGGTCATTACCACGGTGCTCGAGTCTAGTGTGAGGGCTGGCGGGCAGCCTTAGCAAGTGGGTTTATGTGGGCCCTCCCTCCACCCCTTCTCCCTCCTAACCTAGCATTCACGCCTACCGTGTCTACGTCCCCTCTCAGGTCCACGCCCCCCGCTACTGTCCACACCCTTACCCAGTGTCCACGACCTTATCTAGTGTCTATGCACCATCTAGTGCCTAAGCTTCGCCTAGTGTCCATGTCCCCACCAAGTCCCTATGCCCGACCAAGTGCCCAAGTCCCCATCAAGTAAACACGCCCGTGCGTATCATCCATGACCCCAACATGTGTCCAAGACCCAACTTTGTGTCCACGGCCCCGCCTTAACGTGTTCAAGCCCCGCCTTTTGATTACGCCCCCTACCTAATGTCCACGCCCCAACCTTATGTCCACTCCCCGCCCTGAGATCACGCCCCTACCTAATGTCCACGCCCTCATCTAGTGTTCACGCCCACCCGCCACCCTGCCCGATCAACCACAGACTATACCGTCGTAACATCCTCCCCTATCACAAAGACCCTAACCACCTCCTCCCTTGCATAAAACATCTTCCCCACCTCCCTCTGCCCGCCCACAATCACCCTACCCATCTCCTACTCCTCTCTAGAAAAAAAAAAAACATCAAACAGCTCCCACCCAACTAACCCCTTAATATACAACCAATTCAACTGCTTCTCATACTCCCGCTCTACTAACACTTACACCCACTAAACTACCTCCCACAAACATCCAGTCAACTAGCTTCTCATAGACACATACTCAACTAACCCTTCACATATACTCACTCTACCCCCTTACATACCTCCACTCAACCACCGTCACATATACCCACTCAATTACCTCTCCTCAACTACCTCACATACATCCACTCAGCTACCTATCACATACGAACCAAGTCTATCCCCCTATATTCACTCGTTTAACTACCCTCACAAACACCCATTCCATTACTAAATACACTCAGCTACCTCTCGCAAACACTCACTCCACGATCTCCCACATACACCCATTCAACTACCCACTTGCTCCACTACCTCCCACATACACCCACTTACTCAACTACCTCCCACATACCACACTATCCCCCGCCCGGCCCGGCCCCCCGGTGAACACGACCCAAGCGTCTCAGGGAGGGTGAGATCACCACGAGTAAGTTGGCAGTGGATGTTTGTTTTCCGAGAGGGGCAAAAACTTTCCCCAGGAGCGTGTGTCGGGCGGGACAAAGGCGGGTTGTCAGCGGGTCTCGTCGGGTCGGGTCGGGTCGGGTCGGGTCGGGTCGCCCGCAGGCATCAAGAGGCGTAACCCAGGAGCAGCGAACTCTGGGGCACCGCCGACAGGAGCAGGAGCAGGAGGAGGAGGAGGGAGGGAGGGAGGGAGGGGCGGCTCCCACGGGCAGGGAGGGCATGAGGGGTCAGCAGCAGCAGCACTGGTGGAGGTGGACTGGTGGGTGAGCGATGCCCCGGGCCGCCGCCGCCGCCGCTGCTGCTGCTGTAATTACTGCCCCGCCACCACCACACGCACGCACGCACACCCCTTACCCCCTCCCGCTGCACGGGCGGGAGTGGCGTGCCCGCCCGTGCCCCGGGCCTGCCAGCGACAAACAAGCGACACGGGCAAAAACAAGGAGTGAGGAGCCACTTCCCTCACCTAGTATCTACCTTCACCATTGTCCAGGGCTGATGGAACACCCCGGCCAACACCCGACAACCCAACCAATACCCGCAACACATCCCTCCTCCTCACCCTCACGCACCCCACACATATTCTCATACATCAGTCTACCAACGATTCAAACACAAGTTAGCAATCGACGAAGTGCCATCGCTGGGATTAAGAGCCACAGAGAGAGAGAGGACTTCCACACACCAAACACCACGGACACTCGAACCCACAGACCGCGAACTTAGAATTCACACATCACGGAACTTCGAACTTACAAACTACAGAACTTCGAACCCACACACTACGGAATTTCGCCATCCCACCTGCTGATAAGACCAAATACCACGTACCACATGAAAGAAAAATATTCTCAGGGGTATACATGCATCTGTCGCTCCTCCCGTGGTCTCCCGTACAGCCAACCGGATAGGGTTGACAAAGGTTTCGGTCCCCTTCAAGAGGTCCGTGCTGGGGTTAAATTACCACTCAGAAATCAGCTGGGACGCGGGGGAAGGCGAGGGAGGAGGACGGAGAGGGGGAAGAGATGTCCCCCCACTCATCCCCATTCCCCCTCCCAACCAGAACAACCAGCCAGCCAGCCAATGCAATTGCTAGCCCCCAGCACTCCTCTGATTGCCACAATTATCAACAATGTACGAGAACTTGCGTGGTAGGAGACAAAAAAAGAGGAATCCACAAATCAGTACAGTACATAGAGGAAAGAAAACGTTAGTGACGCAGTGAGAACAATTCTAACATAAACTTCGTGAAGACAAGTAAAAAATCATCGTAAGAGAAAACGGTCGCCAGCATCCGTCTGCTCCACCGACTTAAAACAGTCGCTGTCAGTTATATATTCCACCTTAGCTACTATCTCCTCAAGTGTATATTCCTTTAAATGCGTTTTCCGGTTTCATTTCTCAGCCTAGAACGTCTTACGTGTCGCAAGCCCAAGAATGGCTGACATTTGGACGCTGGTCTGACCCAGGGAAATCGGAATGTTAAGGAAGGCAATCGCGACGGACCGAACGGTGATGGCTTTGGCTCCGTCATGGCTTCGCTTGAGAGGCACATCGCAGCTCCAGACGCTCACATAACTGATAACCTCATGACAATATGTATTATACTTATTTGCTACGATAGCACTACATCCACTCAGCTTTAGCTGTCATGTTTAACCAATTGCAGAGAAAACTTGGCAGACGATATCAAGAATAATTCCACAATGTCAATTACATGTACATACATAAGTGTGGACGTGTATGTATATACATTTGTATGTGGGTGGGTTGGGCCATTCTTTCGTCTGTTTCCTTGTGCTACCTTGCTGACGCGGGAGACAGCGACAAAGTAAAATAAATAATAAATGTAAATCAATTACATATTACGAAAGTGCGAGTAAACTACTGAGGAATCATTATCAAAAATAATTACACACGTGAATTATTTATACTGAAAAAAAAAACGAGAAAGAATTCATAAAAATAGTGACCAGATAAGCGTGCGTGTGGATGCTTCAGTCAGTGCATTATGGCGAGGTCAAACTCCTGGGCGAAATGATGGGGCCAACCCGGGTCTGCTGAGGTCACCAGTACGGGTGTGGGTTATTACAGGCGCGGCCGGCTGGTGGGGGAAGGAGAAATTACGACAAGAGTGAGGAGGAAAATATGCGAGAGGTGTGGCATGTTGAGGCGGAATGACAGGTGTTGGGGGAACGACAGGTGTGTGGAGCCGATGATGGCAGGACGATGCAAGTATGTCAGTTTGTGTGAGGTGATCTTGGGTGCTAAGAGGGTGGTTATACTAGGTGCTGGGAGGGTGATCCTGGGTGCTAGGAGGGTTGTGCGAGGTGCTGGGAGGTAATCCTGGGTGCTAGGAGGGTTATGCTACATGTTGGGAAGTGATCCTGGGTGCTAGGAGGGTTATGCGAGGTGCTAGGGAGGTAATAATCCTGGGTGCTAGGAGGGTTATGTTACGTGTTGGGATGTGATCCTCGGTGCTAAGACGGTAATGCTACGTGCTGGGGAAGTGATGCTGAGTGCTAGAAAGGCCAAACTGGATGACGTAATGCTGGATGCTGGGAAGTGGTGCTAAGGAGGGTGGGAGGTGAGGACAGGTGGAGAGAAAATTAATGAGGCAACCTGGAGAAAGCAGCCATGATGGTCGTCTGAGGTACATGGGGATGGGGGGGTGCTTACTTACTCGTCAAGCCTCTCGTAACTAAGAGTCAGTAATTACCACAACGCAAGCCTAATGACCCTTCAGAGCAGCATCCAGCCTATCATCAATGGCCAACCCACCTCAACCGCCAGGCCAACTAACTCATGAGAAAGTACACAACCCAGACCAATGACTTCCTTCACCAGCAGACAACCTCGAAAGCCATTTAAGTAAATCACAACCTGCGCCACCACGAACGCAGCCCAGTTTTATAATGAAGCAGACGGAATGAATAACCAACAAACCACTAGATCAAACCATGGGCGGATCTCGTAACAAAGCACGATCAACCTGCCATAGACAGAGGACGACAAAGGGTGGTCACAGATGTTAACACGGGGTCAAACAACACAGGACATGGAAGTATAAGGTTCGTTCTCCACTCACTCACCCCGAGGGACGCCTGAAGCTTCAGTGCTTAGCCGACAGCAGTTCGCCTACAGAAGGTCGACGACTCGGGTTCACGACTGAAATAAATGGCAGGCTTCGACTACCTGACGGAGGCCAAGGACTTTGGGGCTCATAACGGGTTCACTGGACAGCCTCGACTACCTAGCGAAGGCCGAGGACTCTATGGATCATAACAGAACTTAGTGGAGGGCTTCGACTACCTGACGGACGTCGACGACTCAACGGTTCATAACGGGTTCACTAGATCGCTTCGACTACACAGCGAAGGTCGAGGACTCCGGGGTTTACAACGAACTCATGAAGTGTTTGGACTAGCCTGACGGTAATCGAAGGCTCTGTGGTTCATAACGGGTTCACTAGATCGCTTCGACTACACAACGAAGGTCGAGGACTCTGGGGTTCACAAGGGAACTCAATGGAGGACTTCGACTACCCCGACGAACGCCGGGAAGTGACAAAAGAGTTCACGATCTGGCTTCGACTAAATTTCTTCAGCAACACTCAGTGGTCAGCGCGTCACAATATTTCACAACTCTAGTTTCCACTTGAAATTCTCCGGTTCTTCGGTGAAGATTCAACCCTTTCAGCACGACCGCTGGGCACGACGGCACAACACTTGTCAATGAAGGCCGAACCTGAAGCTGCTATGGTCATCAACTGAGAACGTTCGGTTGACCGCTATAATTGATGACAAACAATAATCGGGTTTCATATATATATATATATATATATATATATATATATATATATATATATATATATATATATATGAAATCATATGCATGAACAAAGTGCATATGAACGCGCGCATCTTCATAAAACATACAAACCTACAACAGCCAGGATCGAACCCGGTACCCCTGTGCACAGGGGTACCGTTTTTTTTTTTTTCCAAAAGAAGGAACAGAGAAGAGGTCCAGGTGAGGATATTCCCTCAAAGGCCCAGTCCTCTGTTCTTAACGCTACCTCGCTATCGCGGGAAATAGCGAATAGTAAAAAAAAAAAAAAAAAAAAAAAAAATATATATATATATATATATATATATATATATATATATATATATATATACTGCGTAGAGCGAAGGAGCTACAAATTTCAAATGCGCATATTATGGATAAACCTACTCAAATCAAAAGCCATGAATCCATAAATGATAATTTTCATGTGAAGATTATCTATTCATTTATTAACCAGATTTTTTTCATTGTTACACAAGCTATGGAATACGTACAACCGTAACCATCATCCACAAGGATTTGCGGTGGCTACCAACCCTCTCTCCCTCACCCCTACATATTGTGACCACCACCAGCCAACGAGAGAGAGAGAGAGAGAGAGAGAGAGAGAGAGAGAGAGAGAGAGAGAGAGAGAGAGAGAGAGAGAGAGAGAGACTCGATCACCAAGTACCGTCAAGATGGAGGCGTAGACAACACGAGTTTCGAGGGCAATCCTGGCTGATCCTGAGGGGGGTATGGCTCGTCACACCGCCAGCCAACACCTTGACGACTCGAGATGATGTCATCAACACGGACGTCACTCGGTGTGGTGGCGTCAAGAGCACACCAGCCTTATTAAAGGTCATGCATGGTGGGGGGTGGGTGGGTGGTGAGGCCAGGCAAGACGCTCGCTCGTCACCTGACCTAGCCCAGATTACGGCAGCTGACCTCACCAACTCACGGTAGATACACTATCCATACCACGTTGTTTAATCCTAGCCAGATCATAGAACCGAACGTAGCCAGATCATGACAACTAAGCTAGACAGACCATAGTAGTTAAGCTAGACAAATCATAGTAGCTAAGAGGACCAGATTATAGAAGCTAAAGGAGCGAGATCATAGTAGCTAAGAGAGCGAGATCATAGTAGCTAAGAGAGCGAGATCATAGTAGCTAAGAGAGCGAGATCATAGTAGCTAAGAGAGCGAGATCATAGTAGCTCAGAGAGCGAGATCACAGTAGCTAAGAGAGCGAGATCATAGTAGCTCAGAGAGCGAGATCATAGTAGCTGAGAGCAAGATCATAGTAGCTAAGAGAGCGAGATCATAGTAGCTGAGAGAGCGAGATCATAGTAGCTAAGAGAGCGAGATCATAGTAGCTGAGAGAGCGAGATCATAGTAGCTGAGAGAGCGAGATCATAGTAGCTAAGAGAGCGAGATCATAGTAGCTAAGAGAACGAGATCATAGTAGCTAAGAGAGCGAGATCATAGTCGCTAAGAGAGCGAGATCATAGCAGTTAAACTAGACAGAGCAAGGCAGATAACAACTACTGTGTCACATTCAATGACGATTGAACAACTCGCCCCCCCCCCCCACCTATAAATAAGTACCTTAAACTCATTCACTACAAAACCAGGCCTTACTTAAAGTACGGGTACCACAGCCATGAATTTCACATACTTTTTTTTCTATCTGGCATTGTAGATTCTTTATTTCTTTCTCACCCTTACTTCAGTGTCTCATCTGATGTACTGAGATCTTCACAGTGAGCAAGTTTCTCACACGGTTGTATGTAGCGCCACCTGGCACCTACGCACTGTAAACATGTTAAGGCATCGACAGCGCCATATGACTCAGTAAACCACTGGCTTCCAAAAGAATATTTTCACTTTGGTTTTACCTCCTCGAGAAGGATGGTTTTTTTTACCCTTCAGCAAGACTAAGTTAATACCCAAGCACCATGGTTTTTACCCTATGACATTTACCCCCTTGGGTGCAATTGCCTTAACCACGTGATCTGAGGAGGTAAATCCTTCGAACTCCCTGTAACGTGGAAGGTGAGGGAGGGGGTAAACTCAGGCCGCTCCGTCACTCTGCCTCAAAGAGTCACGAGGAAACGTCACCCCATGTTCAATGTCTCCACCCGGGCAGGAGAGACGGGGCACCTCCGCGAAGGGAAAGAGTGAGGGCGGGAGGAGGAGGAGGGAGGTGGGATAGTGGGAAGGATGGGTTCCAGTCCTAGAGCGGTGGTGGGAGGAGGGAAACATTGAGGAAGTGTAGATGAATCCCAAACGTGTGTGTGAGAGAGAGAGAGAGAGAGAGAGAGAGAGAGAGAGAGAGAGAGAGAGAGAGAGAGAGAGAGAGAGAGAGAGAGAGAGAGAGAGAGAGAGGTTATAACCCCGCACGTACCATATCGTGACGCACAATAACTGTGGTATACAAATTTTTTTTTTCTAATGCACACTGAGAACCTGCACATGCTGAGCACCTTCAAACCAGCTCACCCACCCGCCGGTACACCACGACGCTCCGTCACCACCAGATAGAAAAAAAACATTAATGATAACAATGGCTTCAGTAATAACAGTAATACTATGAAAATTAATGTTTCTGCTGGATACTTTTACTTCTACTAACCATGCTGTCGCTTAACTGTTTTGTCTATGTTTATTACTAATAATATAACATCAACAAACACTGCTACTACTATTATTACTAACTACTACGACTACTACTACTACTATTACTACTATTACTACTACTACTAATACTACTACTACTACTACTACTACTACTACTACTACTACTACTACTACTACTACTAATAATAATAATAATAATAATAATAATAATAATTATGATAATAATAATAATAATAATAATAATAATAATAATAATAATAACAATAATAATAATGATACATTTCCATGATGCTGAAATCCAAAACATCACCGGAGACAGCAGCTGTGGCTGTGTTACTGTAAGTGACGGCAGCAGGAGACCAGTTCGGCTCAGCCCTGGGCTGTCAATATGCATCAGACGAGCGGGTCAGCCAGAGGCACTTTCGCACGACCAAGATCCTGCAGACCCAGGGAACACCTCAGCACCGGTGACTCCACACCCTCTAGCCTCCAGATGATCTATTGAGAACACACACACACACACACACACACAAATATATATATATATATATATATATATATATATATATATATATATATATATATATATATATATATATATTTTTTTTTTTTTTTTTTTTTTTTTTTTTTTATACTTTGTCGCTGTCTCCCGCGTTTGCGAGGTAGCGCAAGGAAACAGACGAAAGAAATGGCCCAACCCCCCCCCATACACATGTACATACACACGTCCACACACGCAAATATACATACCTACACAGCTTTCCATGGTTTACCCCAGACGCTTCACATGCCTTGATTCACTCCACTGACAGCACGTCAACCCCTGTATACCACATCGCTCCAATTCACTCTATTCCTTGCCCTCCTTACACCCTCCTGCATGTTCAGGCCCCGATCACACAAAATCTTTTTCACTCCATCTTTCCACCTCCAATTTGGTCTCCCTCTTCTCCTCGTTCCCTCCACCTCCGACACATATATCCTCTTGGTCAATCTTTCCTCACTCATTCTCTCCATGTGACCAAACCATTTCAAAACACCCTCTTCTGCTCTCTCAACCACGCTCTTTTTATTTCCACACATCTCTCTTACCCTTACGTTACTTACTCGATCAAACCACCTCACACCACACATTGTCCTCAAACATCTCATTTCCAGCACATCCATCCTCCTGCGCACAACTCTATCCATAGCCCACGCCTCGCAACCATACAACATTGTTGGAACCACTATTCCTTCAAACATACCCATTTTTGCTTTCCGAGATACTGTTCTCGACTTCCACACATTTTTCAAGGCTCCCAAAATTTTCGCCCCCTCCCCCACCCTATGATCCACTTCCGCTTCCATGGTTCCATCCGCTGACAGATCCACTCCCAGATATCTAAAACACTAAAACAAAAGTGTTTTAGATATATATATATATATATATATATATATATATATTGTCCTCTCACTAACCCCTGACTTCACTCCCCAGACATTTCCAAACCACTCTTCCCCTTTACCCTTGAGCTTCGTTTCACTCAGAGCCAAAACATCCAGGTTCCTTTCCTCAAACATACTACCTATCTCTCCTTTTTTCACATCTTGGTTACATCCACACACATTTAGGCACCCCACTCTGAGCCTTCGAGGAGGATGATCACTCCCCGCGTGACTCCTTCTTCTGTTTCCCATTTTAGAAAGTTAATACAAGGAGGGGAGGATTTCCGGCCCCCCGCTCCCGTCCCCTCTAGTCGCTTTCTACGACACGCGAGGAATACGTGTGAAGTATTCTTTCACCCCTATCCCCAGGGATAATATACATATATATATACATTATTGGATTACGTGTTAATTGACAGGCGTGCGAAAGAGAGACTTTTGGATGTTAATGTGCTGAGAGGTGCAACTGGAGGGATGTCTGATCATTATCTTGTGGAGGCTAAGGTGAAGATTTGTATGGGTTTTCAGAAAAGAGGAGTGAATGTTGGGGTGAAGAAGGTGGTGAGAGTAAGTGAGCTTGGGAAGGAGACCTGTGTGGGGAAGTACCAGGAGAGACTGTGTACAGAATGGAAAAAGGTGAGAACAATGGAAGTAAGGGGAGTCGGGGAGGAATGGGATGTATTTAGGGAATCAGTGATGGATTGCGCAAAAGATGCTTGTGGCATGAGAAGAGTGGGAGGTGGGCTGTTTAGAAAGGGTAGTGTGTGGTGGGATGAAGAAGTAAGAGTATTAGTGAAAGAGAAGAGAGAGGCATTTGGACGATTTTTGCAGGGAAAAAATGCAATTGAGTGGGAGAAGTATAAAAGAAAGAGACAGGAGGTCAAGAGAAAGGTGCAAGAGGTGAAAAAAAGGGCAAATGAGAGTTGGGGTGAGAGACTATCAGTAAATTTTAGGGAGAATAAAAAGATGTTCTGGAAGGAGGTAAATAGGGTGCGTAAGACAAGGGAGCAAATGGGAACTTCAGTGAAGGGCGTAAATGGGGAGGTGATAACAAGTAGCGGTGATGTGAGAAGGAGATGGAATGAGTATTTTGAAGGTTTGTTGAATGTGTCTGATGACAGAGTGGCAGATATAGGGTGTTTTGGTCGAGGTGGTGTGCAAAGTGAGAGGGTTAGGGAAAATGATTTGGTAAACAGAGAAGAGGTAGTAAAAGCTTTGCGGAAGATGAAAGCCGGCAAGGCAGCAGGTTTGGATGGTATTGCAGTGGAATTTATTAAGAAAGGGGGTGACTGTATTGTTGACTGGTTGGTAAGGTTATTTAATGTATGTATGACTCATGGTGAGGTGCCTGAGGATTGGCGGAATGCGTGCATAGTGCCATTGTACAAAGGCAAAGGGGATAAGAGTGAGTGCTCAAATTACAGAGGTATAAGTTTGTTGAGTATTCCTGGTAAATTATATGGGAGGGTATTGATTGAGAGGGTGAAGGCATGTACAGAGCATCAGATTGGGGAAGAGCAGTGCGGTTTCAGAAGTGGTAGAGGATGTGTGGATCAGGTGTTTGCTTTGAAGAATGTATGTGAGAAATACTTAGAAAAGCAAATGGATTTGTATGTAGCATTTATGGATCTGGAGAAGGCATATGATAGAGTTGATAGAGATGCTCTGTGGAAGGTATTAAGAATATATGGTGTGGGAGGCAAGTTGTTAGAAGCAGTGAAAAGTTTTTATCGAGGATGTAAGGCATGTGTACGTGTAGGAAGAGAGGAAAGTGATTGGTTCTCAGTGAATGTAGGTTTGCGGCAGGGGTGTGTGATGTCTCCATGGTTGTTTAATTTGTTTATGGATGGGGTTGTAAAGGAGGTAAATGCAAGAGTCCTGGAAAGAGGGGCAAGTATGAAGTCTGTTGGGGATGAGAGAGCTTGGGAAGTGAGTCAATTGTTGTTCGCTGATGATACAGCGCTGGTGGCTGATTCATGTGAGAAACTGCAGAAGCTGGTGACTGAGTTTGGTAAAGTGTGTGGAAGAAGAAAGTTGAGAGTAAATGTGAATAAGAGCAAGGTTATTAGGTACAGTAGGGGTGAGGGTCAAGTCAATTGGGAGGTGAGTTTGAATGGAGAAAAACTGGAGGAAGTGAAGTGCTTTAGATATCTGGGAGTGGATCTGTCAGCGGATGGAACCATGGAAGCGGAAGTGGATCATAGGGTGGGGGAGGGGGCGAAAATCCTGGGAGCCTTGAAAAATGTGTGGAAGTCGAGAACATTATCTCGGGAAAGCAAAAATGGGTATGTTTGAGGGAATAGTGGTTCCAACAATGCTGTATGGTTGCGAGGCGTGGGCTATGGATAGAGATGTGCGCAGGAGGATGGATGTGCTGGAAATGAGATGTTTGAGGACAATGTGTGGTGTGAGGTGGTTTGATCGAGTAAGTAACGTAAGGGTAAGAGAGATGTGTGGAAATAAAAAGAGCGTGGTTGAGAGAGCAGAAGAGGGTGTTTTGAAATGGTTTGGGCACATGGAGAGAATGAGTGAGGAGAGATTGACCAAGAGGATATATGTGTCGGAGGTGGAGGGAACGAGGAGAAGAGGGAGACCAAATTGGAGGTGGAAAGATGGAGTGAAAAAGATTTTGTGTGATCGGGGCCTGAACATGCAGGAGGGTGAAAGGAGGGCAAGAAATAGAGTGAATTGGAGTCATGTGGTATACAGGGGTTGACGTGCTGTCAGTGGATTGAAGCAAGGCATGTGAAGCGTCTGGGGTAAACCATGGAAAGCTGTGTAGGTATGTATATTTGCGTGTGTGGACGTGTGTATGTACATGTGTATGGGGGGGGGGGGGGGCCATTTCTTTCGTCTGTTTCCTTGCGCTACCTCGCAAACGCGGGAGACAGCGACAAAGTATAAAAAAAAAAAAAAAAAAAAAAAAAAAAAATATATATATATATATATATATATATATATTTCTTTCAAACTATTCGCTATTTCCCGCATTAGCGAGGTAGCGTTTAGAACAGAGGACTAGGCCTTTGAGGGAATACCCTCACCTGGCCCAATTCTCTGTTCCTTCTTTTGGAAAATTAAAAAAAAAACGAGAGGGGAGGATTTCCAGCCCCCCGCTCCCTCCCCTTTTAGTCGCCTTATACGACACGCAGGGAATACGTGGGAAGTATTCTTTCTCCCCTATCCCCAGGGAATAAATATATATATATATATATATATATATATATATATATATATATATATATATATATATATATATATATAAGTATGGAGGAGGGTGAATGTGCTGAAATACTTAAAGACAATATATGGTGTAAGGAAGTTTGACCGAATAAGAAATGATGACGAGGTGCGGCAGTAAGACGAGTTTGTATAAGAGAGCAGAAGAGGGTGTGCTGCACTGGAATGGAAATATAGAGAGGATGATTGAGGATAGGATGGCTAAGTGGGTATACATATCAGAGGTGGAGGAAACATTGGATATGGCAGAAAGTGAGGAGCCGGTGGTAGGATGGAGTGAAGGATGATTGGAAGGGTGTCGGGGCCTGAACATGCAGGAGGGTGCGAGGCGTACATGGGACAGACCGAACTGGCATACAGGGTGGTAAAGTGCTGTCAATGGGCTGATCTACGACAAGTGAAGCGGTCACAGGAAACCACGGGAGGGTCTTTGGGGTTTGGCTGTGGATGGGAGGCTATTAGGGCTGTGGTTTTCATGGCTCTCCACGGCCTGTGGATGGGAATATGGGGATGAGAGGCAGGCAGTTGCCCGATGATATCATGATATCCCACCGTTCAAAGCAAAGCCTCATCCACTTCAAGTCACCCGCGTTCACAGCATAACCTCACGAAACTCCGATCGCCAACAGTCAACATAACAAACCCTCCACACGCCATTCCCATCACCAGTGCGAGCACTCCGCAAGGCTGAAAAAAAAAAAAACTTCGACTCGAATCTCCTCCGTAAACAGGATTAGTAATATTAGTTTGTGGAGGGGCATCAGGGCGGGCCAGTTGTGGCCCTTTGGTATTCGACGAAGCCGAAAAAATGGGCGGCGAAGCAACCATTAGAATACTCATGCGGGCTAGGATTAAATGCCAGGTTTCATATTCGCTGGCAAGGACGAGCCCGGGGTAGCATGGTTCATACAGAGAGAGAGAGAGAGAGAGAGAGAGAGAGAGAGAGAGAGAGAGAGAGAGAGAGAGAGAGAGAGAGTCTAATTAGTATTCTCTTCAAATACTACCCATGCCAGGGGGGAAAAAAGCGAGTGTTGTTGGTAAAAATCACAAAACACCCCCTGAGCGAGACGGTACGACCCTCAGAGCAAGACGATACGACCCTCGGAGCACGACGGCACGACCCTCACAGCACGACGGTACGACTCTCTCAGCACGACGGTACGACCCTCTCAGCACGATGGTACGACCCTTGAACACAAGTCTCACTTTTGTTGACCTTGCCATTAATGATTTTGAGGAATACCTGGTGAAACCATCTGGGGGAGGAGGGGGTGTGTCATCTACTCCTAAAACCTGGGATGGGTCCTGGTTACTGGATTGGGTCGTTGGTCGACCGAACTGTTGGGAGGCCGCAGCCCTCAGGCCCACATAGCTCCCACAGCCTGGCTGGTCTGGTACCCTATGTAGGTACCTGCAGGTCTAGAGCCAGACCATCACACCCAAGGGTCGTACCGTTGTGCTCAAGGGTAGTATCGTCGTGATCAGCAGTCGTCTCTTCGTCCTCAAGGATCGTATATTCGTGTTGAAGGGTCGTTTCAAAGTTTATTGTGAACTTAGTCAACAGACAATTTCATACTGCAATTACTAGTGCGAAAATATATCTGATACACACACACACACACACACACACACACACACAATAGGTGTTACCGGACTCCGCCTCCATGAGGTCACACCGCCAGTGAAGTTATCTTCGGCGTGTTTCTACCATCGTCAATGAAGGGAAAGAAGCTCATGTAGTCTCGTCGAAGATCTTCCTCCAAAGGACTCTTATCATTTCCCCTCCTCCTGCGTGGAGTGCAGCCCCCTCGCAGCTGCAGGAGTCCCAGAACACAAAGACAAACAAACACACAAACACATAAATTCAATAATAACCCCCTCCCCTGACAAAACATGAACATTCCCCATACATCCCCAGACAAGGGGTAACAACATCTCCAGTGAAGCAAGTGGATTAGCACTTTCCCACCGGGGGCAGGCAGCGACAACGCTCCCCCATGGGGTCGGTATTGCCTTGCCCCCAGGGGCCAGGAACCCTTGAAGGAGTAGACAACCCGAGCCAGTCTAACCTACGGTGCGCTTAACCGCAACACACTCCCCGTTTTCTTTATCTCGGGAGGCTTAACACGTTAAGTGTTAGTAGGACGGGCGTAAAGATAACACGGCAGTCGGGTCGTTATCCACCCCTCGAGCACGACACTACGACCCTAGGGGGTATGATGGCCTAGCCCCCAGGACCTGACCCCTCTCCCCCTATGGGTCAGGTGAAAGGTCACTGTACAATACCCGAGGGTCGTGTTCCCAGGGTCGTAACAGTGGAACTCCAGAGAGAGTTAAACGGTGGGACGAGATAATATGGCTAACGTCATGTGTCAAGCGACATCTCACAGCTGCACACTGTGGTAGGGAGACGACCCCCGTGAACCTTCCTTTTTTAAAAGCACTACAGACAATTTCTTAGAAGAGGTGGATAGAACTCTCTATTTTCAAACCTTACCTTGTGCAAGCCTAACGAGCAGGAGCCGTTACTGCTGCCGTATCAGTAACGAGGTAATTCAACCCGGAATAATCTCTCCTTGGATAAACTAGAGTAAGTGTTGAAGGGGGGGTAAGGAGGGGTGGTGGTGGTGGTCGTGGTGGACGGAGACCGACCCCCCTAACCAGCTAGTGGAACGACCATTACACCCCGGCGGCCACCACTTTACTGCCGGCAATTAGGGAAAATTACATGAGCATCTCCAGGCGATCACAGCTGCACTCTTGCCAACGCCCGAGCAACGTTTTCTTCGTCACGATCCACGAGAGCAGGACTATTTTCCCCCCGAGATGACCCATTGCATGACAGCCAATAAAAAAACCTTAATATAAATTATAAAGAAAGATGAAAGTCCTTACGGAGATGTGTTACATCATAAGAATTTGTTATGTACGTACGTAAGCAACCCCTACAAAAAATTCATTACAGTTAATCATTAGAAACGCTATCTTAATTACTTTTGGTCCATTAGAGATTTTTTTCCATCTATTCAAATCTATATGTTGAGGGAAGTAGACCTATCCATAATACGAAAACAAAGAAAACGAGGTTCAGGGAGGGGAGGAAGAATTGTGCGATCGCCAGGCGTTTGAGCACTTAACTGGCCGTGTCTAATCCTACCACTTTACTGGTCGCGTCTAACACTTACACTTTAGTGGTCGTGTTTAACCCTAACACTTTACTTGTCGTACCTAACACACACTTTACTGGTCGTGCCTAACCTTTTCACTAGTGCCTAACACTTACACTTTACTAGTCGTGTCTAATCCTAACACTTTACTTCAATCTACTGGTCGTATCAACCCGAACACTTTACTGTCCAAATGTACACAACCCCGAACACTTTCCCCAGACGTGGACGGTGGGTGGAGGACGGACGGGTACACGTCGGTGTCATAACGACTGGGGCACAGTCCTGGGGGGTCAGTACCAGGCTCAGGGTTCAGTAACATCCCCAGGGCTTGGTACCAGGCCCGAGGCTTATCATAAAGCTTGGGGCTCAATACCAGGACTGAGGCTCCGTACCCTGGAGCCCTGTATTAGGCCCCTGAGCTCCCCCTCTTTCCACCCAACAGCAGCACTTTTCGAACGCATTACCCGTCACTGTCCACAAACAATTCACCCCCTGAGGAAGGCAGGCCATCGTGTTGCCCGACTTGTTCTCTGAGACCCCTGAACTTTTTCTTGACTGACGTATATGAACACAAGCCAATAAAGGAAGCTTTGGCTGGTTCATCCATACAGTTAATCAATTAAATTTATAATAATAATAATAATAATAATAATAATAATAATAATAATAATAACAATGATAATAATAATAATCAACTTTAGTGCACTGCCTTCAATGCAGTGTGTTTGTGGCCAAAAAGAAATAAAAAAAAGGGAAGTGTGGAAGATTTAAGCTGACTTTACGCTAGCATTAGGGTGGCAATCTACTAATCATAATCATTATTTTCAAATTAAATAATCATACAAGAATCGTAACCTATGATCGTGTTCGCAATGGTTGTCAACAGTCTGCACAAAAATTCTGATGAGGATGATGCGACTGTGGTGGCGAACTGTAACTCGGGGACGAGGGATCTCTAGTGGCAGGAGGTGACAGTGGCGATGAGAAGACAGCAGATAGCTTCCCTCCGAAATGTCAGATGAAGTCTTGGTGACAGTCAAAAAGACTCGGGAAGACCCGTGTGTTGAGCTCTGAGGATGGCCTTGGATGACCTTTTCTGCACGTTTTCAAAGAGTGGATACAGACGAAGGCCAAACGGGGAAAGAGAGGTATTGGCGAGCACTGTTAAGACTCAAAGCAGCTCAGAGCCTCCTAGCGTCTTGAGCCTTGGGTGTATACAGAGGTATTAGCTAATCTGACGAAGGTACCGACATTGTTCCTTATAGCTTAAGAGCCTACCGTCCAAAAAGGACACCATGAAGCTTGATAAACAGAAGACTGAGCCCGGAGTGGTCTAGGGGCCTCGCGAGACACCAAGGGGTGGTGGGACAAGGTTGGCAGGTAGACTAATGTGCATGACTACGGTCTTGGTTTAGTTGATGGTGACGTGGTTTGGCGGTGGTCCAACCTTTTGGAGGAGGCTGTATAGGGTGTTTTGGAGGGCGAGAGAGTCGGAGGAGGGGGAACGAGGGGGGGAGGGAGCCGTTGTCAACGGTAATATCCAGAGGCAGAGTAGCTGATACACTCCCGCCGAGCCAGAGCATCCATCTGCACGTCATTTATAAGGATGAGAAAAGACAAGGTCGAGAGAGAAAGAGAGAGAGAGAGAGAGAGAGAGAGAGAGAGAGAGAGAGAGAGAGAGAGAGAGAGAGAGGGGGGGGGGGGTAGGGGTGCGTGGGATGAGACGGGGTCGGTGAATCGTAGGTTCCTGCCTGGGGCAGGGACGGGTGAAGTAGCACACCTGTGGAGCCAGAGAGAGAGAGAGAGAGAGAGAGAGAGAGAGAGAGAGAGAGAGAGAGAGAGAGAGAGAGAGAGAGAGAGAGAGAGAGAGAGAATATGTATGTCTGTACTTACGACAACATTTCGCCAAGGCTCATCTCACAGTGCTCGCCACAGGAAAAACCTAGAATTACGAAGGAGTCACGTGGTGCCAAGTGTTACGTGTGTGAGAGAGACACAGAGACCGTGCGTCTGCGGAGCGAAAGCCAGCAGCCCACTGGTGGAGTTGAGGCACAAAGAAAAGACGGTTTCCCTGGTCCACAGAAGTGAAACTTGGCTGCCACTGGAGAGAGAGAGAGAGAGAGAGAGAGAGAGAGAGAGAGAGAGAGAGAGAGAGAGAGAGAGAGAGAGAGAGAGAGAGAGTCAGTCATAGTTCTTCCCGTCAACCAGCCTAGCAAACAACAGGAGCCTTTGGGTAGGTTGGGGGAGTGGGTGGTGTGTGTGTGTGTGTGTGGGGAGGGCGACCCTCCAGCCTCCTCACCTGTTGTCGTCTTATTTACTACACCCCAGCCGTAAACTGCTCACGACTGGACCGGGCAGCGCCACCCGCCTGCCATGCAGTTTTATAATCCCGTTGGAAGGTATTCTATCGAGATTACCTGCCTACCAAAACTACGACGGCATCTCTACCATTCGACTGAGAGAGAGAGAGAGAGAGAGAGAGAGAGAGAGAGAGAGAGAGAGAGAGAGAGAGAGAGAGAGAGAGAGAGAGAGAGAGAGAGAGAGAGGTATTCTAAACTCTCCAGTTGATACGGCCGGGCCAGAAGCAGGACACCCTGGGCCACTTCCCTCCCCGGAGTGGTTGGGGCGGAGGAGGAGGAGGAGGAGGAGGTTAGGACGTGACCTCAACACCCCCAGCAGGGGTCTCCCGCAAACAGGTAACCCGTCCCTCACCAACCAGGTAATCGCCTGGGGTAATTACGGCGATTTAGATCTGCTGATTTCCCTTATCTCAAACATCTTACGGCGTCTAAATCAGTCTGGTTCTCTTCCATCCCTCCTCCTCCTCCTCCTCCTCCTCTCTACTTTCTCCTGCCCCATTCTTCTTCCAGCCCATCCTCTCTCTCCCTGACCCCCCCACTCTCCTGCCCGGGGAAGCCCGCTCAGCCGGGCAGAGGTCAAGCGGAGGCACAGCGGTGACGTCATACAAGGGAATGGTGCTGGTGTACGGGCCGGCTGGATGACCTCGCTCAAGGTAACACGCCTCACATACACACACACACACACACACACACTGCCCAGGACCCTCAATGCTTCTCACAGGACGAACAAAATCGTTTGCTCCCTTGTGCCTGTGTATGTCCTTGGCTCCCCTGACAGACGATTGCATTGTTAGGAAGTGGAAAATTCTACATATTAATAAAATACGAATGAATTTTAACTATTCATTCATTTCATTCACAAGGGCACCACAGCATGAAAACATGGATTTGGATGAAACGTATATCAATGGATTCCTTATACTGACTTAGGAGAAGTGATCAGAGTGGCGGATAATCAACTGGAGTATTACTTTTATCCTACAAATAATAGATAACGGAGGGATTAGACGATCAGGGTCGATGTAGGGTAAAGTAAATGAAACACAACTAGTAATTGATTAGCGGAATCTATGAAAACCTCATCTAACTTCGCTTAGGAGCCAAAAATGTCCCAAAGTTCGACACCACAACCGAAATTTACCCAAAAAAATGCCCAACTTTCGACATCACAATCGAAATTTACCAAAAGCTCTGACATCCGTCTTTCTTACGCCACTCTCTGCGGTGGAGGCAAAAATACAAAACAAACAGCAAACAGTCAGAGAACACACCTACTGGCTACCACAAGATGCAAACAACACCCTAAGATTCGCATATTTACCACATAACATGGAAAATAAGATAAAATTATGTTACTAGAAAAGGTGTGAGATTTTCAAAGACTCTGCCAATCTTTTGTCTCACTTTTTTACGCTACGTTTTCCTTGATCTTCATGGCCCTCCCCACAATCAATTTATCTATTTATCTACGTCTATAACATAATACTCCAAATCACTTTCCGCTGATCTAAATCAGTTATACAAAGTTCGACGAGTTCACTAATACACATATTTCCAAATCCACTAAATTCACACGTTATAACCTGTGGTGCCCTTAAACTGGAACTTTACCCGAAACACTTGCGACCAAATACACATTAAACAACGACTGACTTACGAGGATAATCATAACCAACAAACTCATAACCGGTGTTATAGTGGCAGCCCACATGACACACAAAATGGCACTCACCCAAGCCAAGCCCCACTACATGACCTCATGACCCTGACCTTTGATTCCCGAACACAATACGTGTAAGGTACACGATGCGAAATTCTACGCACTGTACAACGACATCCAATTCGGCGATTCAGTCATCTTCCACTGTTGGTTAGCAACCGACCTAACGACCCTGACCTTTGTGACACTAAACTTGTAACATTAGTCGATCAATCCCACGATGGTACGACCCTAGAGCACGACGGTGCCACCACCCTTGAGTACGATGTGGTGACATTTGACCTGATGCTTAATGGGTCGTCGTACCATCGTGCGCTCAAGATGCTACGGGAATATCAACGTCAATTCTTTGTACCAAGTTACGAAGACGGACGCTATCAAACGCCCTATGACGAACGTGATATCACGCTGGCAAGTAACGTAATCTTCATTCCAGAGGCTCATATCTACTCCACCACAGTCCGGTCTTGGACCAGGGAACAGCATCAACTACACGTCTGATGGACGAGAATGACGCTTCTTGTCATCTGGAGCCCTGAAGGCAAAGTAGCCACCGAAGTCTAGCTCGTCGGATCCTCACACAATGCACCTGTCCAAGTGTACCTACGTAAACACACAAGGAATTACACTGTACTATGCTATATCGTTCCCTCAACTGTTTGTTGTGAATCACGTTCATCTCGGTCAACAAAAAGGCTCTCTTGCTGGAACTTAACAAAGGCTGGAGCGGAGACCCCAAGTAGGATGGTTTGTTCCAATACGAAACATGGCCCTAAGTATGCCTTCATCATTCATAACAACCCTGTAATCGTCGAAAAAAAAGATAAATTATATATATTTACAAGCACTTTTTTTTTTCAAGCTTTATGTACGAGTGCAGTAACTTTCTTCCTGCAGGGAACTCTCGCCAGAAACATGTAGACAAAAAAAAAATCCAACAATATAAAAGCTCTAGAAAATCAATCGTGCAAGAACGACAATATACACTTACCATCTGCAAATACACAAATAAAAAGAAAATATACCCAAAGATCTGTGTTCAATATACGGTAAGTAAAAGTGTCTTTCTTCGGTCAATTACATTACTGCCCGTCCTGCGCGCAGACAAAGACCCAGTTGGGCAGATTCATTACATAACACCCACATCAAGCAATAACACCAAAAGCCCTAAGGGTTAACAACTGCTCCTCCCAGTCTGGCTGGAGCTTGAAAGAAAATCTGTTTTCTTGGTCGATGTATTTTCAGTCTTGACATCTTGGGCCTATCACCAGACGCCCGGCCATCCTGTACTTTGACCACAAACTCGTCGACCACACCCTGATGGTGCTGCCATGGGGCCTCTGGCGTCTGATTATTGACGGGTCATGATGAGCAATCTGTTCATGAGAAGAGGAAAGACACAGGAGAGGGGGAAAAATAGCTGCTTGTTAGAGCAGGTGTCGTGGGGGTGGTGCCCAAGGGAACAGCAAGTGGCGGAGGGAAGGGTGATGCCTGAAGGAACATCGAGACGAAAGCTGTTCTACAAATGATAATAATAATAAAAAAAGATGACAGGAGCATCTGAATGAATACCTGATGGCGCACTGCTGCAAGGAACGGCAGGTGAAAGGGCAGCCTGAGGAACAGTTGGTAAGAGAATGAATGCTCCACGGAAAGCTCAGTGTGAAGGCTGCCCATGGAGAAAACATGTTTAAATCGATGCTTTACGGAACAGATTATGTGAACGACCCATGAGGACAAAGTTGGAGAGCAGCTTGTGGAGTAACTCCTTTTCCACAAGAACCCGCCGCCGGAACAGCAGGTGGAAGGGACGGAGGGGGGGAGACTGCCTAAGAAACAACAAATGGAGAATGGCAGGCCAAGAGGACTGCAGCAAGTTGGAGAAAGGGTTACTGGGGGTGGCGTGAGGTGAAGTAAGAACGGCGGGTGACATGGCTGGCCGGGAGGTGAGGTAAGGTTGAGGGCATCACCACACGCCCCAGAAACATCCAGGCCACTGTGAGGCAGGGCAGAGGCATCACTAGGCCACTGTAGGCGGATCTGCAGCTTCACCTAGGCTACTATGAGGCAAGGTTGCAGCATCACCCAAGCTACTATGAGGCAAGGTTGCAGCATCACCCAAGCTACTGTGAGGCAAGGTTACAGCATCACCCAAGGTACTGTGAGGCATGGTTGCAGCACCACCCAAGCTACTGTGAGGCAGGGCTGCAGTATCACCCATGCTACTGTGAGGCAAGGTTGCAGCATCACCCAGGTCACTGTGAGGCAAGGTTGCAGCATCACCCAGGTTACTGTGAGGCAGAGCTGTAGCATTACCCCGACCACTGTGAACTTCACAGAACTCTCACGTCCATCTACCCCACACAGACGTTATCCGGCTAATCCCGCTAACCTATGTTCTTGACTGAACAACTTTTCTAATCATACCTTTCTTTCCCAGCCCGTCCAGGAGTTAAAGAGAAATGGCTTTGATAACGGAGTTCCCGTGTGACCCACTACGCCAACACTGCTAGTTCATACACGGCTTCTTCTTATATAGTCTTACAAAAAAATGGCACCGACCACGGGCACTGGTCCAAACAATAAGGTCGAAGACCTGAGGGTGAAACAGTAAAGTGTCAGCTGTTGTTCAAGTGACGACAGTTTCCAGTTCCCCCATTAAGGACAACAGTGGAACCCTTGGGTCTGTATGACCTGCTTTGACAAAGGTTGAGCCATTGTACTGGAGGGCAAATGGAGGGCAGACTGCAGGAGTCTTGAAGAAAAAAAAAATATTGGTGTCTGTTCAACGAACCTCCCTTGCGCAGAGAAAGCATACCGAGTACTGACTGTATACTTTGTGAGCAACGGCCGCCTGTGGCCAGGGCCAATGAGACGTCTCCAACCTGTTCAACATAAGCAGTTGCTACCGGCACACACGGAGCGCTTCTGATTAATAACATGAGCGTGGAAGAATGCTTGCGGTGTCTGTGTGTGGGGGTGCGGGAGGTAGGAGGATGCCCATGGGAACTCTAGCCGCAGGCAGGACTGCCCGAGGGGCAGCAAGGTGAGGTGCAGCAGCTGCTCGAGGGGACAATGCAAACGGAGGGGCTGCTTGATTTAGGAGGAGGAGCTGCTTGATGCAGGGGGGTGAAAGGGCTGGAGGGGTTGGGGTTCGAGAGGCTGCTTGGTGGGAGATTGTAGGAGCTGTTTGCGGGCACAACAGGTGCTAAGGTCTAGAGAAAGCCTGTAGGGACAACAAGTGTCGGAGGGAAGCTCGCGGGAGAATTGCGGGAGGTTCAGCGGGGGCTGTTAGCGGTAACGGGTGTTTGGAGGGACCTCGCTAAGAACAGGTGCTTCGAGGGTCCCAACAAGAATAGGTGCTGAAAACCTCGCGAAACATGTGCTCGGGATTTTTAACGAGAACTGGTGTTCAAGGATTAATAACGGGAACAGGTGTTGTTCAGGGATTAATAACGGTGAGGTATGCGAACTACCTAGGGTAACAGGTGCGGAGGAGGAGGAGGAGGGGAAGGGGGAGTGAGCAGGTTGGGGCTGACCAGGTGAAAAGAAAGGAGTGGGGGAGGGTAGTGTATGTGGGGGTGGTGGGGTGGGGGGATATTGCTAGAGGCGTGTAGGGTGAAGCTGCCAAGAACCGTGATCAACACGGCTGACTGGGGCGCAGACCGGGGCACCACCACCGCCATCTTACCCACGCCACTGTAACCTACCAACACCTGTACCTTCACCACCACCCACGCCACTGTAACCTAACAACAACTGTACCTTAACCACCACCCACGCCACTGTAACCTACCAACAACTGTACCTTCACCACCACCCACGCCACTGTAACCTACCAACACCTGTACCTTAACCATCACCCACGCGACTGTAACCTACCAACAACTGTACTTTCACCACCACCCACGCCACTGTAACCTACCCACACCCTCATCTGTATCATCACCATCACCCACACCACAATGACCTACCCACACCTGTAACTTCACCACCACCCACACCACTGTAACTTACCCACAACAACACTTGCATCTTCACCACCATCCACACCACAATGACCTACCCACACCTGTATCTTCACCACCACCCACACCACTGTACCCTACTCACACCACTATCTTCACGACCATCCACACCACTGTATCCAACCTAAACTTTTCTATCTTCACCAAAACCCAAGCCACTGCAACCTACACACACCAAACTTGTATCCTCACCACCACATACACCACCAGTTAAATGCTCACAGTAGCCAACATGGCACGAGCAAAAACAAGCTCTAATCGCGGCCATCTCAGCTGGAGAAAGAGAAAAAAATAAAGATTTTGAGGAAAAGAAAACGGTAGAAATTAAATATAGAGGTCTACAGATGTTTGTAGACCAGACTCTCAAAGATGGAGAGTTTTAGGAGAGAAAGATAAGGAAGAGAGAATTTCGTAGCTTCGCTCTTTGAAGGAAGGAATTAACATAACGGCCAATCCTCGTGTGGCTGATCTTCATCCACGCAGAAAATAAGGGAGGCAGCACCCAGTTATGACTCATGGGGCCAGGTATCAATGGTACGAACACATGCAGACGTAAGCAGTGGCCGGATACCTGTAGAACAGAGAGGCGAGCAACCTCACACCGGACGATAAGGAAGTTCAGACTAACTGAAGAGCAAAGACATAATACAGCGTCAAATGCTTTGGAGATATGAACAGTCATGACAACGGATTCGCCAAAGTCCCTCAGGGAGGAGGGAACTGAGGTGAGACCTGCGAGAGACTTTATCCGGCGCGAAGTCATATTGGCGGTAAGAAAGTGAATGGGATTGAAAGTCTGTATCGTTACCACTTTCCCGCACCATCATCTACGTTCTACTTTCTTTTGTTTTCGTTGGAGACATCAGCCACGGACAAAAGTCCACTTCAAGGCCGGGACTTAATTGAAATATAGAGAGGTTAATGAAAAGGAAAATGAGAGACGAGGAAAAATATTTACGAATTTTGGAGGAAGTGAAAAACCTGTCTTTTAAAATGTGCCAGGTCACAGTTACTGGGATAGACATGAGGCGGAATGAGAGTTCCAAACCTTCCAGGTGGAGGCAAAGAAACAGTTATCAAAACGGCCCACCCCTGAGTTGCCAACGGCCACACAGAAATCATGTGACGCAGCAGCTTGCCTAGTAGTGCGTGGTCTAGCTTCAGTCAACTACCTGTATGTTCAACTGTATCTATCTCTATCTTCACCACGCCACTGTAACCTACCCAAACCCATATCCTACCGACTCTAACCCAATGAAGTCTCATCCTGCAGGACTTCCCTTCCCTCCTCCTCCTCCCCACCCTCGCTAAACACCGTCCTGGGCCTAACATAAAATGTATCGCATTCCCAGGATGAGCGTAGTTGCCAAACTTTACTTTTTTTCCTCTCTCGTTCGATAGATACCGTCATACGAAAGACCCTAATTTTCGTTTCCTTGTATTTCCCCAGAAACTATAAGATGAAATCGATTGTTTGCAGCTTTCACCTGGAAAACCAGTATTCATTTTATGACCTAGTCCTTCAAGACCGGTAACATGCTGCATCTCTTTCTCCATCATAACTACAGACACCTCGTTGAATTACGTACAACTTTCCATTCCTTGTTAGAGTCACTGGCCCCATCTCTTACCCTCCTTTATCGATGTACTGAAGCCACTGTACGCTGTGTACCTTCCTCCTCCTACCCATGAGCCATGTACCGTCAGCCTTGCTATCACCGAAAAAGCCTCGTCTACGTATATCTGGACAAATACGGATTTCAGATTAAGATTGGCTCATTGTATTGATATGGTACATAAATGTCTCTACTCCACTTCATGCAACGTCAACATCTCGTGCCACCTTTGACCACGAGGGTACGACACTTAACCACTAAGACATGGTCTTTATCCACGGAGGTACGACTCTTAAGCACGAAGATATGATCCTTAACCACAAACGTACGACCCTTTAACCACGAAAGTATGATACGATTCTTTAAACACGAAGGGACAACCCTTAGGCACGACGGGTCGATACAGGGCATTTCTTACAGTGTAAGTAGGAAGGTGGGAGCGTTGGCAATCATACCCCAGGGCCATGCACCTGCCCCCCCTAGTTATTCCACTTTAGAAGTCCTTGTGGGGAGGGGGGGGGGGGGGTCCAAGGGAGTTGCGAAAGTTTTTCTTGCCCCAACTTACCTAACCACTCTGTCTATCATCTGCCACTAAAAACAAGGCGACAGGTGGTATAGCAGATGTTGCCGGGAGGTTGGGCCTCAAACTGACGCTCTTGACAGTCTACCTACGTAAATACCTGACGTACATCTGGTGTTATAGCGTTCGGGGGGTCTTCTACTCCCACCCCACAGCCATAGCTGGGTCTGGGCCGCTAGGTTATGTCGCTGGTCCTGACCCACGCTGTTAGAAGCCACAGCCCGCAGGCCCACGTAGCCCCCCACAGCCTGACTGGTCTGGTGCATCATGTAGGTATTTGGCCAAGGTCCCCTTAAACTTCACTGTGCATCCCGTGGTGTTTCTGATGATCGCAGACAAGGTGTTGGAAACTCTCGCGCTTTGGATGTTTAAGGTCTCTCTCTCTCTCTCTCTCTCTCTCTCTCTCTCTCTCTCTCTCTCTCTCTCTCTCTCTCTCTCTCTCTCTCTCTCCGCAAATCGCACCTTCAGGTTTCAAAGGAAGTACTTTACCGTTTTCCATGTCTGTCGCGCCAATGGTAGGGAAACTGAGTGTATGCTGGGGGCCAAGCCTACGAAGATTTACCAGGTCTAGATGAAGACATACTTTTCCCATCTAAGCTCCAAAGACTACAGAGACTCAGCGATTTCAGCTGTTGCCGTCAATTCAATACCACTTTCATATGGGCTGTAAAACAACCTCTGAACACTCTTAATTTTACAGTGTCGCCCGACTTGTAATGTGGTGCTAGAACACAGTAATATTCTATTCGTGAGAAAATTAGCGCTGTGACAAGTTTCATCTCTGCTTTATCTTCTCTTTTCTTGAAGGTCCTCAGGATCCATCCCACCATTCTCCTGGTGGAAGTAACTGTAGTTTTTGTTGTGTTAGCTAAAGATTGGAAGCTTATGACATTAATACTCCCGAGGTTTTTCACATTATTCAGTTGGTTTATGACAGTGTCTGTGTCCGTCAGACACAGTATTTTCTTTATTTTTTCATTTTCCTCGTACTGGAGTCGAAATCTATCCTCATAAAAAAACACGATATTCTCGGTGGCCGAGTAGAACTCTACATTTATCACTAATAACGTGATTTTCCTACAAATTCATGTATCATCTGTAAAGGATGACATGATACTGTGCATCGAGTTCGCGGTTGTATTAATGTCAGATATTAGTTGATGGAAAAGAGCAGTTGTGTATGTACGATTCCTCAAAGAAGTGAGCTTTTTACGTTCTTTTAACGATATAGAGACGCTGGAAATGGCATGGCTAACAACCAAGAGCTGTGATATGTCTGAAAATTTTGTTTATGTGTCCAATTTTTTTCTCCTGTCATTGCCATCTTGAGGCATTTTATGTACTATGCCACCATGGTCAAGCCACTTTCATTAAGTATTTTTAGTCTTTATAAATCACATCAACATTTTCTTTCTTCTCAGGGGCTTCAATAATCTTAAGTCATAGTGGTCAAGCAACTGTTCCCGCCCTGAAAGCAAGTTGTCCTGCTTTATGTAAATTGTTCAGTTCCATAAATTCAGTCACTTTTCCTCGAGGATTTTAACAGTGTGACGTCAGCGATGTCGCGTCATAGTTTAATGGGAATGTTTTGCTTCTATGTTTATGGAGTGGGGCGATGTGAGTCACTTTCAAACTCTCGAGGATTATGCCAGTGAACATCAGACTTTTCCTCCACAGGATATTTAATGTGTTAGCAGAGGTGCTCAAGACCAGCATGAAGTCATGTTTTAATTCATCTGCTCCCCGCCTGCTTGCACTGCACTATACTGTACACGCGATCTGCTTACTTACAGACTGTAGCTGCCAAATTTATGAACTTCATATACTGTGCATCGTACGTCCAATGTGGTTCCTCATACACTAAGTGGCACGCTGTATACCTCACGTCATGTGATTTTACTCGGCATTAAAATGGCTGTCCTTGTGCCCAATAGAATCCTTATATCCTGAAGTGACTAAGGTCACCATGCTTTCCATCACATGAATGCCATTAATATCAAAAAGTGAAGGGATGCATGACACATTCAAGTTCATTCTACCTAATGACTTTCCTAAAAGAATTTCCTTCAAGCTTATTAATCCTGCAAGGTATTTCTTCTACCTGTTTTCCGTCCGGCGTGCGCAAGAGAGAGTGGAGAGAGCCTTTGCTTTGCTATCCTTTTCCTCTACTGCTTTCAAGGAGGCTTATACTTTTTAGCGTTAAGGTCAGACCATCTCGCTTGGACCTCTGGTCTGTGTGGTCTGTGTATCTACGTACCTCCTATTCTGCCGGCCTCAGGACCGTGTGGGTCCTCGAGGCCTATAAGACCCCCACCTGTTACACTGCTATGTCCATGTATTATACGCACTGTACGCTCTATACTTGCCTCCACCTACCTACCCCGAGCGTACGTGCCTGTCACTCACGCTATCACTGAAATAACCATCTGTGAGTATAACTGAAAAAATAAGAACGTGAAATTCAAAAAAAAAAAAAAAAAAGCTGTCTACTTATCTCCCTACCAGCTTACCTACTTACTTCTTTACCTATCTACCCATCTACTTGCTTACCTACCTACCTACCTACTTGTTCACCTACCTACCTCTCTACGTGCTTACCTACCTACACACCTACCTACTTACCTTCCTACCAACGTGTCTACCTGCCTACATCTCTGCCTGCCTGCAACACTGAATCAGCCAGCAACACAAGTTTTCCTTATCCACCTGCTCAAGATGACCTGCTCCTGCCGCTCCTTGTGGGTCAGATCGCCCACGGGGGACACCATGGTCCGGGGGGGACTGTCCCCGAGATCCTAAGGGGTACTGCTGGGGGGAAGGAACACCAGAGAGAACGGCATTGGCAGGGAAACTGCACCTGCTGCTTCTGGAGGGAACGTGTGTTGTGCAGGGAGGGACAAGGCTGGCTAGGAGGGCGTGGCCCGGGCTACGGCCGCCTCTGCCAACTTTCTAATGCCATAACTGCATACGTAACCCCATTGAGCCCCATCATAAGGAGGATTAAACCAACAGAGTCTCATCCTAAGGGGCTGAGTCTCATCCTACAAAGGATCAACCCTACTGATCCTACGGATGATTAACCTCGCCGTGTCCCATCTTACGGTGGATCAGCCATGCCGAGTTAATCACTTGGAGGATTAACCCAACCAAACATCCTACGGATGATTAATTCCGCTCAGTCCTATCCTACGGAGGATTAACCCCGCTCAATCCCATCCTACGGAGGATTAAGCTCGCTCAGTCCCATCCTACAGAGGATTAAACCCGCTCAGTCCCAACTTACGGAGGATTAAACCCGCTCAGTTCCACCCTACGTAGGATTAACCCCGCTCAGTCCCATCCTACGGAGGATTAACCCCGCTCAGTCCCATCCTACGGAGGATTAACCCCGCTCAGTTCCACCCTACGGAGGATTAACCCCGCTCAGTCCCATCCTACGGAGGATTAACCCCGCTCAGTCCCATCCTACGGAGGATTAACCCCGCTCAGTCCCATCCTACGGACGATCAACCTCAACAATCACTTTAGTCCCAAACGAAAAGAAACTCCAGAGCTCAGATCCCTTCACCATCCTAGGATACAAACAGACACAAACACATTAATAAAGTCAACGTAACATAGCGACCATTACATAATACCTTGCTATGTAAGACCTCCAGCTAGGGGGAAAAAAAAAAAACCACTACACACTATAATGCACTTGTCAGACAACTCAATAATATATTTCAGCCGAACTGGTATTTGTGGGTCTGCCAGCATAGTAATTCTGCACCATTACTCCAAGACGAGACGACCAATAGTGCTAGGAATAAGTTCAAGATAAACTGCATATATGTTACCTGCCACCGGGATCATCAACTGCCCTCCAGTGTTGCTACCTTGATCCTAACCTTCTTCATCTGTCAATAGGTGTATGGCATATTGAGGATACAAGGACACCTCTGTGTAGCATCAAGGACTGTACGTGTCAGTGCATCTGTGAATCACGGAAGCTGTCCGTAGAAGGTATTTGTTCGCATGGAGACACATCTGAAACAAATCTATGATTTTCCTCTTTTTTTTTTTCCTCTTTCCTGAGCATCATCCAGGTAGTGACCGCGATGATAGCAGATGACATCTCGCAACATCCTCTGTATATTCATTCTATGAAAAGATGTTCGCTGTTTCCCGCCTTAGCGAGGTAGTGGCTGGAACAGACGACTGTAAATTACAGGATAAATATACTCGGATGGTTCCTTCCTCTGTTCTTTATTTTGGCAAGTAATACTGAAGGAGAGAATTTCCAGCCCCTCCCCCTTCCTCCGATTATATATATATATATATATCCTTTTATTTTTCATACTTGTTCAGCGTTTCCCGCGTTAGCGAAGTAGCGCCAGGAACAGACTATGGATTGCCTCGTTCTACTACATCCATTCTCTAGCTGTCATGTGTAACGCACCAAAACCATAGCTCCCTTTACAAATCTAGGCCCCACAGACGTTCCCATGGTTTCCCCCGGCTGCTTCATATGACCAGGTTCAGGCCAATGACAACACGTCATCCCGTGTATATCTCGTTCCAATCCACTCTATCCTATGTATGCCTTTCACCCTCCTGCATGTTAATCAGGCCCCCCAAGCATTCCAAAAAAACTCCACTCCATCCTTCCATCTGTAACTTGGTCTTCCCCTTTGAACCAATGTAAGGACCATCTTGATAAACCGGGGTACTGGTGGCTTCTCCTGACGCCCTCCTGCAGAGCCAATTCATAGTCAATGTGTTGGAGACAAATACGGGAGTGTCACAGACCTAAACCCCACCACCCCCTATCCCCCACAGAGCTCTTGAGGTCAGAGGTCACAAACCGTAACGAGAAAGAGGATGACTTCCAAGGAATAGAGGGGAGAGGAGAGGAGAGGGTGAGAGGAGAGGGGGGGATATGTCCGCCACCACAAGCACGTCAACATGCTTGCAAAACACCGTACATCACGGCTGAACAATGACTTGTTGATAAGGGTCCGGCACAGCAAGGCTAATATTAATACACACTTCCCCATAAACATGTCCATCCTCATCAGGGGCCGTGCATACATAATTACCAACATTTACATATCAAGACGAACCTTCAGCGACCGACCCAGTCAGTTTTATCGTACGTTTATTCCCCTTCAAGGACGAGCATACGACACACTGAGCACGAGGGGAAGACCCCGTTGAGTTCGACGGTAAGCCATTCTGCTATGATGGCTCCGGCCTTCTCACCTGACCCTTAGGGGTCGTGTCAAAGATCACGCCATCATACCCAAGGGTCGTACCGTAGTGCTCAAGGGTCGTAACATTATATCTAAGGGTCATACAGCCTTGATCAAGGGTTGTAACGCAGTGCTTAACTATCGCACCATCATGCTCAAGGGTCATATAATCTTGTTCAAGAGTCGTGCTCAAAGGCCGTACCGTCGTATTCGAAGGTCATACAGTCTTGCTCAAGGGTCGTACCGTCGTGCTCAAAGGCCGTACCGTCGTATTCGAAGGTCATACAGTCTTGCTCAAGGGTCGTACCGTCGTGCTCAAAGGCCGTACCGTTGTATTCGAAGGTCATACAGTCTTGCTCAAGGGTCGTACCGTCGTGCTCAAGGGACGTACCGTCGTATTCAAAAGTCATACAGTCTTGCTCAAGGGTCGTACCGTCGTGCTCAAGGGACGTACAGTCGTATTCAAAGGTCATACAGTCTTGCTCAAGGGTCGTACCGTCGTGCTCAAGGGACGTATCGTCGTATTCAAAGGTCATACAGTCTTGCTCAAGGGACGTACCGTCGTGCTCAAGGGACGTACCGTCGTATTCAAAGGTCATACAGTCTTGCTCAAGGGTCGTACCGTCGTGCTCAAGGGACGTACCGTCGTATTCAAAGGTCATACAGTCTTGCTCAAGGGTCGTACCGTCGTGCTCAAGGGACGTACCTGTCGTATTCAAAGGTCATACAGTCTTGCTCAAGGGTCGTACCGTCGTGCTCAAGGGACGTACCGTCGTATTCAAAGGTCATACAGTCTTGCTCAAGGGTCGTACCGTCGTGCTCAAGGGACGTACCGTCGTATTCAAAGGTCATACAGTCTTGCTCAAGGGTCGTACCGTCGTGCTCAAGGGACGTACCGTCGTATTCAAAGGTCATACAGTCTTGCTCAATGGTCGTACCGTCGTGCTCAAGGGACGTACCGTCGTATTCAAAGGTCATACAGTCTTGCTCAAGGGTCGTACCGTCATGCTCAAGGGTCGTACTCAGTAACAAGAACCATCTTCCTAACCACAGTGGTGTCCATTCAGTACAACGTCCACACAGTTATTCTAAATAACTATGTCTGCTGATATTTTACCCGCCAATTTATTTACAATATACATAATTACAACAGAGGCCTCCTCTCACGACTGATTTAGCCCCAAATATCCATGTGCTTATGCTTGCTTGCACAAGTCCAAGCCAATCCAAGTTAAGATGCAGCGCAAGCAATCCTCGCCATTTACACGCTAAAGCTAACCCCTTACCAGGCAATATGAGAATTACTCTATAAATTCATAGGCAATAAATAAACTTAGAAAGCACCACCTGATAATATTTACATGACGTTAATCACGCGTCATCATTATACTCTCAATACTTTGCGAACATGCTTAAGGTTAATTACTGTAAAAATGAACACAGATGTTACAGAATGGCTTCGAGCCGATGTTGCCACTATTTACCACTCAACACCGGCATCATACTCTAATTACATGACACAACTAGTTCACACAAAGGGTGATTCAAGAGCGGCAAGTGCTCTTTACTTGACGAGACAGAACGCCGTCTTCCTTACGGTGGTGTGAGCAGAAGGGCTGCGGAACCGATGTATTTTATTATAAGACCGCCATCATGAACGCTTCGCTGGGTTCTCGCGAGTCATTAGCAGAGGCGGAGTGATATATGGGTGTTCTGCGGCCCGGGTTCTGGCCACCTGACGAGATACTTGCTTGCGATATGCGGACAAACAGTCGAGACGTGTGCCTGCGATATACAGACAAACAAACGGGAAACTTGTTTGCGATATGCGGACAAACAGACGAGACGTGTGCCTGCGATATACAGACAAACAAACGGGAAACTTGCTTGCGATATGCGGACAAACAGACGAGACGTGTGCCTGCGATATACAGACAAACAAACGGGAAACTTGTTTGCGATATACGGACAAACAGAGATATGTGCCTGTGATATAGACAGATCCTGACGAGATGCGTACTAGCGATACGGATAGGCAGACGATATACGTACTTAAGGACTGACAGACAGACACACGGTTATCATGTAACCTGCACACACTGCTTTACTAACGACAACCCTAAGAGGAAGCATGGTTTTGAAGGTGTATTTGATACAATTTATATATATATATATATATATATATATATATATATATATATATATATATATATATATATATATATATATATATATATTGGAAAGGATCACAGTTTTGCGCGTGATCAAGATATTCACATGCGTCCTAGCTTCGTCTCTTCGATGTATATCAACTGACTGTTATATTCCTCTCTTGTGTCTCCCCTGATGATGTGATTATTACACGAAAGTGCACTTGGGAACTTTTCGTGTTTCATTTTCCCCGTGGACTCATAGGAATATCTTGATCACGCGCAAAATTGTGATCCTTTCCAATTTATATATATATATATCGGGAAATGGCAAATAGTTTGAAAAAGAATATATATATATATATATATATATATATATATATATATATATATATATATATATACCGCTTACTGATTCGTCAGCAGCCAAAACCTGAAATCATACAATGGAAATACACACAATACAGATAATGCTATAACCAATACAGGCAGTGATAAACTGTTTTTACACAAACACTCATGTGGATGTCTAATTTCTATAGGTGATCACAGCGGTTCGGCTGGAGCTGTTCTATCGAGAGGTCTCCATGGAGTTGGATGGGGCTCGGTGCTCTTGTGATGCCTAAGTGCCACCCGGGAACGAGAGATCTGCGGTGGGCAGGAGGCGACGGTGGCGGAGGGTATGGTGCAGTAACTCCTTGCCGAACAGTCGGATGAGGTGATGGTTGGACAGAGCCGGGAGGACCAGTGTGCTGAGCACCACTTGACAAGTGGCTTTAGTGGGATCAAAAATGATCTTGCATTACGATTTTCTAGTAATCCCCCGTCGTGAGGTGTAGAGAAAGGCGGGGCGGAAGAGGCATAGGAGAGTCTAGGTGAAAGTCTTACGTGTATAAAATAATCTCTCGTTCTAGAGCAGAGTTCATTCCAAGTAGCCTGAGTCAATGAAGAACGTAGATGGGAAGAGCTAGAGGATGCATGACCTTATATGTTCGTGTACAAACCGTTACACGTTCGTGTATAAACTGTTATACGTTCGTGGATGAACCGTTATACGTGTGTGTGTGTATATATATAAGACTTCCTGATGCACAATAAACAACTCCGATACCGGCAAAGCTCGCTGCTGGTGGGGAGAGGGGAGAGGACACGTGGGGAGGGGGTGTTGTTCGAGAGGGCGAAGGGGAGGGTAACAGGGGGTGTCCAGCCCTCCCAAGCCAACCCCTCCCCTCCCTCCCGCCCGTACCCGTCCACACACCGGAAACGCCATATCTGTCAACAAGGTGAAGCATTGACCTGCCCAGGGGACCTGCCTGAATCACTGGGGAAGGGGAGGAGGGCTTGGTGGATCATTGGGGGAGGGTGTGGATCTGTGGGGAGGGGTAAGGACGTCCTAGTGGATCAATGAGGATGAATCTCAACGGACCACTGGGTAAGGGAAAGGACTGTGTGGAGCAATGTGGGAAGGAGGGGGGCTGAATCTCACTGGATCAGTGGGTAAGGGAAAAGGGCCTCACTGGATCAGTGGGAAAAGGGTCATAGCTGACCAACACTGGATAACGAAGGGAAACCACTACGTATCATGGGGGACCGCTATGGATCAATGGAGACCACTGTGGATCAACAGTAGGACCACTATGTATCAACGGAAGGATCACCATGGAACAACGGAAAGACTACTGTGGATCAACGGAAGGATCACTGAGGATCAACGGAAGAACCAATATGGATCAACAGAAGGACCACTGTGCATCAACGGAAGGACCACTATGGATCAACGGAAGGACCACTATGGATCAACGGAAGGACCACCATGGATCAACGGAAGAACCACTGTGGATCAACGGAAGAACCACTATGGATCAACAGAAGGACAAATGTGGATCAACGGAAGGACCACTATGGATCAACGGAAGGAACACTGGATCAACGGAAGAACCACTATGGATCAACAGAAGGACCACTGTGGATCAACGGAAGAACCACTGTGGATCAACAGGACCACTGTGGATCAACGGAAGGACCACTATGGATCAACGGAAGGACCACTATATATCAACGAAAGGACCACAGAGAATCAACGGAAGGACCACTGGATCAAAGGAAGAACCACTGAGGATCAACGGAAGGATCACTGGAACAACGGAAGGACTACTGTGGCTCAACGTAGGTAGTACTGTGGATCAACGAAGGGACCACTATGGATCAACGGAGGGACCACTGTGGATCAACGGAGGGTCCACTGTGGATCAACTGTAGACTAATATGGCTCAAAGTAGAGATCAATGTTAACTAAAGGTGAAGAATGATGATCAACGGGGGATCAATGTTCATCAACGAAGGGATCAATGTTACTTAACGAAGAGATCAACAATGATCAACCGAAGGACCGGTTACTCAACGGAGGAGCCATCATGGATCAAAGGTTAGGGATGGGGGGGCAGAGCACCCACAGTGACAGACAGGGTAAGAAAAAAAAAACGTACGTATCTACATGATGCAAGCCTGCTGGGGAAAAAAACGGTCGGTTATGTGTGAAGTACTAAGGCTGAGAGAGAGAGAGAGAGAGAGAGAGAGAGAGAGAGAGAGAGAGAGAGAGAGAGAGAGAGAGAGAGAGAGAGAGAGAGGGAGAGAGAGAGAGAGAGAGAGAGAGAGAGAGAGAGAGAGAGAGAGAGAGAGAGAGAGAGAGAGAGAGAGAGAGAGAGAGAGAGAGAGAGAGAGAGTGAGTGAGTTCTGAGGACATCTTGCCTAAAGGCAGAAAATCTAGGGTTACCAACAACGGGTTGTGTGAGTTAAGTGTTGTCAAATGTTAAGCGTGAGATCTTGTGAATGTGGGAGTGAAAGCCAGCAGCCCACGTGTGAGAGTAGAGGCAGAAAGAAAAGACAACTACCTGGGCCCAAGGAGTGAGACTTGACAGCCAATGAAGTGAGGGCTTATACTGTGCAGCTGTAGCTAACCCTCCCGATACCCAGGCGGGTAGTACTAGTAATATATACCTCCCTAGTCGGTGGCTACCCATTAGAGAGAGAGAGAGAGAGAGAGAGAGAGAGAGAGAGAGAGAGAGAGAGAGAGAGAGAGAGAGAGAGAGAGAGAGAGGCGGGTAGTGGGTGATGCTTGCGTCACCGTTACGCCACTGATTTGCTATTTCCTGCCAGGCGGGGGGAGGGGAGGGGGACAAATTTCCTGCCTCGGGGGGTTTAAATTTTTACGCAGCGGAAATTTAATCTCCGTCAACAAGCGAGTGAGGGGCGATCCTTCACCAAGCTAGGGGGAGCGGGGCTACGTGAGGTGAGGCCTTCATCAGTACCCATTACCTACATCACCACTACCACCACTGGTACCTACCATCATCATTGGTGGTATCTAAAATCTACACCACCACTACCACTAGTTGTCACAAATCATGTCCACCAGCATCACAACCACCAATGGTATCTATCACCACCATCTCCACCACCATCACTACCACGGGTTGTTATCTATAATCTCCACCACCACCACCACCACCACTACTACTACTATTTGTACCGATCATTACCAAAACGAGTGACACCAAAAACCACGACCACTACCGGTGGTACCCATCTCTACCACCACCACCACCACCAGTACCCCACTAGCTCTACCATCACTCCTTTCTCTCCGTTGCAACTCTTCACACAACATACAAGGCAAGATAAAGTGTCTCATAACACTGCAAGCAATAACATACACGTGTCATGTAAAAACAAAGTCAACACAATATAGGTTACACTGTGGCTGGGGGGGACATGTAAACATGTATAAACATATATAGCTTTTATTTAAAAAAAAAAAATAATTCCAAGCAGCTGACTTACCAATGTTCAGAGGCATATAACAAAAATAATAAAAAGTAATCAGCCTCTACATCAAACGAATCACATATGACAAATACCTGATCATAACAATGATATCTTAACAATTAGCATTTCAGTTAAAGGGGGGGAAAATAATATACTTCATTAAATATCTACCTGCCTTCGCATGATGAGTCTTCTGAGTTTTCTTGTGTCAGTTAAGGAGCAGCGATCACAGAAGACATCAGGCGAATCACATATGACAAATACCTGATCTTATCTATGATATCTTAGCGCTTAGCATTTCACTTAACGAAAAAAATACATATATACTTCATTAAATAGCTACCTGCTTTCGCATGATGAGTCTTCTGAGAGTTTTCTGGCGTCAGTTAAGGGGCAGCGATCCTACAAGACCTGGAGCAGGAGAGTCTTGCCCCTCTGAGGAAGGCCCGCACTGACCACTTCCTCCCTTGTATTCAAATCCCCACGCAGCAGCTCGCCCGTGATGCCGGCGCAAATCGTCCGTTACTCCGAGATTATTGTTCGACCACAATATTCAAGGGTTGAAAATCAGATATATAAAATACGTGCAGCAAGATACCTGGCACACCAAGCAACCTTCTTTAAGTGGGCCTCAACTCATGGAACCGAACAGTGGAAAAGCATAATTGCAGGAATTACTTTCAGCTTACCATCAACAGTAAAGTTGCAGCACCTTCTGAGATAACTTCAAAAACCTGCTACTGAAATGAAGTACAACGGACCTCTATGATAAACAACACATTTAATCCAATCAGCTTCAACTGTACCCCTAATCCTAAAGGAAAAAATGTGTACGGTTCAGCAAGAAATCGCTCTACGACCACCTTGAAAATTACAACCTCAAACACCATGACATGAGTCATCGTAAGTCACCGCTGACTCTTAGATATTATACTGGTATACATGGGTGAAAGTCATCATTACTCTTGGGTTTCAATTATGGAGATACCACAGTACTCCTCTGCTTTATTCTCTTTTTCTTTGTAAGTTGACAAGACCAGTAACTAAAAAAGATATCAACTCGAGTATTCGCCACTGCTTTTTAATGGGAAAATATTCATAATACTAAAAAGTTATTCACTTTATCATTAGGACAATAACATGCAAGACATGAGGTGAACACCATTAATTATGATATGAATAAAGCACTCATAACAAACAAGTGTTATGCAATTATCTTAAATGAAACCTTTAACAAGTTACTTCCTCATATACACAAGTACTTTATAACGTGATATTACACGGAAGGTCTTCGATCCTAATTTGACTGAGGGATTTCAAAACAAGAAAAAGTACATTGTCTGAACCAATAAATACACTCTGGCGCCAGATAATCTTCGTCTTCAATTCATGTTAAATCTCATTTAATACTTATCTCTGATGCAAAGAATGCTTTATACGTATTATCAGAATACTTACACATGTTTCCCATCACAAAAATATATATATATATATATATATATATATATATGATTGTGGTAAAAAAAAATTTACCTTCAAAAATTTCCAAAGCCGGGATAAAAATGTAAAGCTTACTAATTGGTGCAATTGTTGGGAAGTTTATGTATATATGATACAGCTGAAATTCTCTCTCTCTCTCTCTCTCTCTCTCTCTCTCTCTCTCTCTCTCTCTCTCTCTCTCTCTCTCTTTTAAATAGCTAAATGCACCCATACAAAAGTTCAAGATGTGAGACTCCACTTTCAAGAAGGTATAAGCAAACATGTAAATACACACAAGACAGGCACACGGATAAACAGAACACAAGTCTCAATCAAAAGTCTTTCTCAGATCCCAGATATTTCTAGTAAATCTCCAAAAATAGCATGACGGATTTAAGGAAAAAAAACAACAAAATATCTATATAACGAACGTGTCCTAATATATCATCGTGTCTTTCATAATTCATATAAATCTTAGCACACAATCTGAAGGCTGTATGGTATGTGGCATTCGCTTCGGCCAACACAAAGCGAGACGGATGGCTAACGGACGTCCGGACAATGATAAAAACATACCCAAATAAAAAGCGGGTCCGCGGGTCAGCTAGATTACCAACGAATAACTAATCATTCTTCATAAACCGGGATGTGGCCAATGGCTTCACTAATTTCCAAGATAAACAATGATAAGAATATTTGCAGGAAAGCCGTATAACAGCATGATAATGGTAAATTTCGTGTGATTCAAATATAGCTTCTGTCTACCACTAATTCCCACATGCTGAGGAACTGTGACCTTGACGACACAAATCTGAGGATATTCCAGCCATTCCGCCAACAACAAAGGAAGTTTTTTCGAAAACTCTTGATTATTGTGCTCGACCCACACAGTTCCTTCCAGCTGCGGTGTACCTGTCGCGATGGTTGCCACCCCACACACTCGTTAACCCTGGGGCGGAGTGGCCGGTGCAGCAGCAGGTGCCAGGCTAGCCTAGCCCGCCCCACCCCCACCCTCGGTGTTGCCCTTTAAACCCCACTGGTGTGATTTTCTCCGCCGTGAAATGTCCGTTGGACAAGGTAACTAAGAACTTCCTGGCGGCCTGATTTTAAGTGGTGGGGCCAACAAAAGATGACTATGGCCAGCCATCTTTAAATATCCTCACACCGTTCCAATATCTTTCGCTGCTGCCTAAATCTTATACCATTTACAAGCATGCATTTCTACCATACAGTAAGCCATAACTTACTCTGATAATAGTTTAATAAAACCGTTATAGAAGCCAAACCGTGTCTGGAGGCTTAGCGACGTCCCATTGTATTTGAAGGAGGAAGGAGGTGGTGGAGGGGATCCCCGCTGGTACACTGGCCGTTTCCGTTGAAAACGTCCACTGGAGGATTTAAAAACCTGGGGATTTAAATCCTCAACTTCCTGGTGGCCGTTTAAATTGACGTGGGAGAGAAACGTCATCTCCAGCTCTACCTGACGAAATCAGATGTTAACATAAACGTAACAGGATGTTAAAGATTCTCATTCTTTGTATAAGAGTACTTAAAAAGAAGGTAGCACCAGTGGGGAAAAAATCCTTATGGTGATTAAAACGGTGAATAAAATCGATGCGGTGACCTTGCTAATATATGTTTTTATTCCAACATATCACAGGATATGGGCAGGTACTTACGTGCTCTTCTTACAACAACCGCACGCACCCTTGCTCCTCTCTTCATGCCAGACACTATTTTTTCCACAACGCACTTTCATTCCCACATGTTCATCTGTGAGGGAGTCCCCTGTAACCTCCCCTCCCCTCCCCAACTCCCCGGCGCACCACCTCCTCCTCCCTCCTCAACGGCCGTTAAGAACCAACGTGGAGGCGACCATATCGTGAACCATCACCGGCCCCGCCCCGTCCGTCACCCACATCATAACTTTACTCGACAGTGTGGGTGATGTACCGCGACCACAGGCCCGCCCGCAGACCTACACAACCGTGGGAAGGTAAGGCTTTAAACATCCGCGACGCGTCAGTGGATACGTCACAATGTCTGGCCTACTAACATTACTTACGGTTTCTCAAAGAGTAGAACAAGATAGAAAAAGCAAATATGTAAAATCAATCATAATTTTTTGACTATCTAAATATTCTGTACAGCGAAAATGTTCATCACAGAAGTACTTAAAGTACAGAGAGAGAGTCGATAAAACTTATAAAAATCAAGACATTTCCCTAGGATCCGTCAAAATCTTAAAACGCTTAATTCGGGTGTATGGGGATAAATATAAACAATATAGAGCAACATTACAACGTAACATCATACGTTAATCCTATATTTCAGTAACGTATGAATCTTACACGTTTTAAAACATTTCCAAAATTCCGTAGATCTCCCATAGTTTCCCTTTTTCTAGGCTAATAAGGTCTTACAAAGTATAATAAGGAGTCCACCTTTAGCGGTGAGGCCGCGGCCCGCAAACCGCTGAGGCCCACCGCAACACGCCGCCCTCACCAAAACTCTCAACACTTGCCAATTACTTCACAATGGTCCGCCTCACCCTGAACTCTGCACTCATTTGTCCCTCATATTTCAGTCTCACCAAAATGCCATTCTCTCGCCAGGAAGGGCGCTGGAGGAAGAACAGGAGGGAAACCTAGAAAACAGGCCATGGGAACCTAAAAGATACAACCATCTTAGGACATTCTGTCACAGGAAGGGGATTTAAAATCTCATGGTCCTGCTGGAGCTAATTTTGTCATACCCACACGTTCCTCATGTACAACACTATTTCTAAATCTACTACATACTGTCCATCCTCGACAACATCCATAGGAAAACTACTATTTGGCCATCCCCGATAACATACAAAGGAAAGCTAACATGCTATGTGGTGTATGACTGAAGGTAGGGGAGAGGCAGCTTCCCTAGCATCTTGACACATCCAGACCATAACCGCTGACAGGGAACTTCCGGCCGAATGTAACGAACTTCGGCTAAGGGACGCCGCCCGAGCGATCTTGCCAACTATGTGGCTGTCACTCCATTATCGTAAATCACCATATATCATTTATCTCTATGTACAATACACCTATCTCGAAGATTGCGGATGTTACTATGACTTGTTTAGAAAATATCCGAAAAATATTTACCACGGAAATAAGCAATGGAAAAATAGTCTGCCAACGCCTGCGTGAATCACTGGCTAAAACGGGAGGCACAGGTTCATCTATAGCGTCGCTTGGCATTTAAACCTCCAGCCTTGACAAGAAACATCCTTGAGAACCAATCGTTGGCGGTTACTCCCTACTCCCATTTCCCTTTCCACTTGTAAATTGGTTTCGAGGGTATATCTTCTCTCGGTATCCGTCTCTTTCAAATAGTATTTTTCCATCGAACTCTCGTTTCTTTGTCATATAAGGGTGTAACAAATACAAGATTCACTAATGCATTCCTAGCCATTGTATATTTACGCTGGGCCAAGTGATATCACGTACTTTGCTTCACACGATGCAAAAGAACAACTCAAAGCGGATCCACTCCAAATCATGATGTTATTCCATATACAAAGAACATACTTTCAATTAATGCTATCAAAGCTAAGCCAAGCACGGGCCGGAAACTTGAGTAGGCCCTCCATCACCTTTAACCAATAACTCGCAACAGTCCAAGTATACTTGGTCAGTTTTGGTTTGATTTATTGTGAACATGCAATGTTGGTGCAAGATCTTAAATGCATTGAATGATACGATCATTTGAAGCCGCAATTATACCCCCCTCCCCCCCCTTTTTTTTTTTCAAAAATCGACGTTTTCTGAAACACCAGAAACTAATGGATCCTCAATTTACATGAAGCTCATACCTTATCACCTAATCATGTTACGAATTCAATTAACACTAAGTGTTCTACTGGTGACTGCACTACCAACAGAGGGTTTACGAGGATTCGCGGCCAATAACAACCGCCCAAGAGAACCAAACCAATATATTGTGGCTCATGAAAACTATATTCCAAATAGCGTACAGTATTAGTAAACAAGTGGTCAGGTTAAACATTCCTGTTATAGATTTTAACAAGTGAGGCGAAATATGTACAGTTACAGTGTCTCCTGGCAAACGATTATTAATTTACCGTTATCTGCATAGTATTCATACACAGAAAAATGACTGTACCTTTTCTTTAAGTGCTTCTAATATAAGATCATTTATAGAACACATAACCCCATCACTGGAAACTTCAAACTGCGCTATGACTTCATGAAGAACTGGGGTGTGTCGGCATAAAAGGTCGTACCAATGCAAAAAATGTACAAAAAAAAAAAGAAAAAACGGAGTTGACTAAAGACACCTGCACGAGAGGCATAATAAACGTCACAACAAAAAAGTTACGAAAGCCAAGATGGTTACAGAATATTAACACAAACTTATGCATGAAACATAACAGCTCTCTGAACACTTGCGATAACTGACTCCACAACTTACAGCAAGCAAGTTATGAACAATGACGAATAACATCTTCATGCCATAAATAATTATCAAAACCATTAGGCAACGAGATCCTGCTCCCAGAACTCCCGGTTATATATTAATTAGCCGAACTAGTCGTTTCTTAGGTCATAATCTTCAAAGGAAATTAATTTCACAAGCAAAGCTCGCATGATCCGGTGAATTCTTGGTCTTCAAACGGTGGAAGTACCTACATGGATGAATGTTAAGTTTTTACTTTTAAAAGAATGGGAAATGAATTCATTACAGAATGAATGTAGGTATGGAAAATCAAGCTGGATAAAGTTCACTCTCGAAATGTGCCTCGGGATAACTCGGTAACTTATTCCTATTGGTAATTTGAGTGTATAGTTTCCGAGCTCGCTTGGTTCAAGCCCATACGATCAGCATCTGAGTTAAGGAAAATAGCATCCACTAACGTAGCGCCCTTTCACAAAACAAAAAAATAGTACACTTGGAGAATATCTTAAAATGCCAGTAACATCCGCAGAACAACGTCGCCATTTATAAAGTACACAACAAAACTTCCACCTCCATCAAGCATACCACCAGTAAGCCGAGGTTCTGCCGCCATTACCCTGAAAACTCTTGTATAAAATCATCAAGACTATTACGAGCTACACGCTCAAAGTAACATACAAATCGTCCGGATATATATATATATATATATATATATATATATATATATATATATATATATATATAGGCTCCCGTTAGCCTAGCTACCTTACCTAACGAAGACAAACTCATTGGATATTTTACCTGAAGTGGCGTAGAGTTCCTCATAACTTTATATACAACATAAGGCAAAACGTACTAAACCAAAACATACCATAAAACACAACAGTATTACTGCTGTGCACTGCCTAACAAAAACAAACCAAAACGCTAAGCTTATATTTCACTGAGTGACTCGCATTTTGTGCATCCTACACTACAGCGCGTGTGCAGGATATGTACATGTAGATTTTGAAGATTCGTCAGTATTCCCACAGTTTGGCTAATGACTAAGCTTCGTAAGCGATATCATAAATATATCACGTGTCAGGCAGGAGAATCTAGCCAACATGTAGGTGTTCTAAAAAAAATCTTACCATCTATCACGATTCCTTGATCCCGGGAATGCACAGGACCTAACCTAACCAGATGTAGCTACAGCCATGCTTCTGAGGACATGAAAATTTCCACTGAATTCTGGACATTAAAAATTACACAGGGTAACTTTAAAACTATGATCTGTGCACCAAGGCAGACTGTGCCACGTAGTTCGTCAACGCAACACGGATATGAATTAACTGTGGAAATAATTTTCTACCAGCGAATGCAAAGGAAAATCTAATCTTTCTAATGTATGCGCAAGTGTAAAGTTGGGTGGGAAGGTGTGTGTGTGTGTGTGTGTGTGTGTGTGTGTGTGTGTGTGTGTGTGTGTGTGTGTGTGAGAGAGAGAGAGAGAGAGAGAGAGAGAGAGAGAGAGAGAGAGAGAGAGAGAGAGAGAGAGAGAGAGAGACTTACTGACCTACTTACAAGTATATACAAGATTTTGCCATTAGGCAGGGTTAGTTACATAGTGCTCCTCAGAGAATGAACACCTGGGTTGAGCTGAAGGGTGTAAGGTAGAAGTTACTTCAAATGTGTATGGGAGAAAATGTTGGCAGTGCCCTTGGCGTGTAATGGGGACGGGTTCGGTGTAATGAGAATGAGAGTGTAGGCGCTGCGCCTGAAGTGTGATGGAAAACTGTGGGTGGTGCACCTGCGGCATGAAGGAGAGGGTAGGGCGGCGCACCTGGGGTGAGGAAGGAGTGCAAGCGGTGCTCCTGCAGAGTATGTGGGGATGCTCTATACATGTGTCAGAGCTTATCCTTTCATACGACTCTCTTAAGTATTCCTGGAGGGGGTCTATAGGGGAGAGGGGCCTAACCCCCCACAGCCTGGGCTGGGTCGTCAGTCGACCAAGCTGTTGCAAGCGGCGGCCCATATGCCCACGTAGACTCCACAACCTGGCTTGTCTGGCACAATTTGTAAATAATTGCCCATAGCACACTCACACTTCTCTACTGCGCATCCCATGGTGTTCCTTATGATTGCAGGCAACTGTGTTGACTAGTCTTGGGCTATGTTTACATCAAATATGCATAACCAAGCGTTAAGCACCATATTCAATAATCACTCTTACAAAATCCTTTTCCAGACTTGAAGATCTGGGCTTAGGATCCGTCATCGGGAGACGTATCATCCACAAACTGATTCAAGAGTCGTCTCGGGCGACGACACCATCATCACCAACACTACCCCTGCCCTCCTTACAACTATAGTGACAGAGTTAACCGAGTCTCACTCCTCATAATTGCTACGACATCCATTACCACAAATAAGGTAGTCCCTAAACACTACAACTCAATAAATCAAACTGCACACACACACACACACACACACACATATACAAAAGAGACAATCAGTTCGACCATTATAACCTACCCATCGTAAAGTCCATCGCTAATGAGAGTTTTACACCAGCAGACTACATCACTGCCGCTTACTCTTAAACACAGAATTCCTGTTCCGACTACAAAGTCCCCCTCCCCTTCCCCCGTCAGAACCCAAATTCCTTTATGAGAATCACATCCTCCATGAAACCACAAAAATGCAGACAAGTAAAAAAAAGGCAGCACCTTTTCAAATACAAAAATCGCTATCCTTTTTCTTCTTTTTGAGCTCTTGCACACCCACAGTGCCTAAAAAATAATAACCATCACCTGAATTAATGCAGTATGTGAGAATACCTTTAAGTTTCACATTAGGTAAGTAAAATGTATTTGCGATGACACTTTTTCGTAGTTCTCCTAGAATACAGACAACAGCAGGAATACTTCGAATGCTGGGGCGAAGGCAACAAGATGGTTAACCTAAAGGAACGGTCACATTACAACACTACAAAACCTGACTCATGGTACTTAGTGTGAGGATGACTAGAGTTTTATTTTCTGTGGCCAAGAAACAGTTTCACTAGCCATCCTAGGCTCAAAATACACCTCACTCGTGGTATTTAGCGTTAGGATGAGTATTATCCCGAAGTTCCATAGAACTGTTACACTAGTCACCCTAGGGTCACACTTTAACACCTCACTCTTCGTGCGATAGTTTCTCAGCGGATGTTAAGTGGGGTAAAACAAGCGAGTGCTTAATGTGTAGAGTGTTACAGAAGAACTAGCTTTGTGTGAAGTATGGAAAAGGGATTGTTAAGTGTACAGGTTAGAGTAGTTTAAGCAGGTGTTAAGTGTACAGGTTGGTGTGATAAAATCGAGTGCAGGGTGAAGGTCATGTGTGGTAAAAGCGAATGCTGAAGAATGTGCATTTAAACAGACGTGATAATTCTATGGGCTGGTGCAACGAACTGGTGGTAGGCGGTGAATGTGTGCGATGGTGTGGCAGAAGCGTATGCTAATTGTAGGGGTTGATGTGGCGAAATCGACTCAAACATATGTGGAGTAATGTGGTAGAAGCGAGTAGAGTACGTGGGCTGGACTGAAGCTTTCAGTGTGTGGGTTTATGTTGTCGAAGCGACAGCTAGGTAGAGCTGACTCGAGTTTCGAGTAAATGTATCTGTAGGATACATAAGGGTTTTAAATCGATGGGTTGCCAGAATAAAAGCTAATGTTTAAAGCCTATGGACATGGTTTAAAATAATGTTTTGCCTGTAAACTGCTGTGGCATGGGCTGAAGTGTTAAGTAAGGCAGTTGTATTACAGGCGAGTGACGAGTATCTGGTAATGATAGAGAATAGGAGTTGCCTGGTAGTGAGTTCTAAGTATGGGTTGTGGTCCAAGAGAATGAGTGCGTGGGGCATATGGAAATAGTGACTAACGCAAGTTGAGTTGTAGTAGCGGGTGGTAATCGCGTGGGTTGTGTGGTGTTAGTGACTGAGTTGAGTGTAGGGACTGTGTAATAATAACGAGCGTTGAGTGTGTGGGCAACATGTAAGCGAGTGCTGTGTGAGTGGACCGCCTGGCAGAAACGAGTCGTGTGTGTGAGCTTTGAAGCAGAGACAAATGATGTTCGATATTTGCGAATACGTCTGACAAAAATGTTAGAGATTATGGTTGAAACACCAATGACCATTACAAACTAACATATCCAACAAGTACATACATGGGTTGCGTGGTGGTAATGTGTTAAGTGCAAGTGTCAGCAACAGTTATGTGTGGAGTGTATGGAGTTTGGCAATTATGTACTGCATGTAAAGGATATGAGTAGTGCTGAGTGCACAGGGTGTGTGTCAGTTATAAGCTGTGTATGGGGTGGCGGTAGGTATGTGTAGAGTGTACGGGAACAGCACTTATAAGTTGAGAGCATGGGGCGTGGGGAAGTTATGAGCTGAGTGCATACGGTGGGTGCCAATTATGAAGTGAATGTATGAGGTGGGTGCCAGTTATGAAGTGAGTGTATAAGGCAGGTGCCAGTTAAGAAGTGTGTATAAGGTGGGTGCCAGTTATGAAACAAGCTTAAGGAGTGTGCGGCAACTGAGATGAGTGTATTAAGAGTCGAAATATCAAGCCTGGAGCTTAGTGGGTTTTGCAATAGCTCTATGTGCTGAATGTGGGTAGGTAGCGAGTGATTAAGATGCAAAATTTAACCTTGAAGTGGTGATTGAGGTAGTAACGAATGAGTAATGTAGTGCCATTAGAGTTCAGTGTCCTAGTTCTATGGCAGTATTAAGTGATAATTGCGGTCTCTGACAATTTGCAGTTAACAAACCATCTTTGGTCTTCAAATTGTAATAGAAAAGAGAGCAAAGATCCTTATATATATATATATATATATATATATATATATATATATATATATATATATATATATATATATATATATATATATATGTCATAATTCCAATAAACAAACCATATAAAAAATGCGAAACTATGAAATTACACTTGCATACGCCAAACCAATGAATATTGACAAATAAAAAATCACCTTGGTGTCTTAATTCAGTGTAAATCTGAAATTGTTTACCTGCGAAAGATCAAAGGTAGCTCGTGAAAGCTCTCATCTTCTTACATCTTAATTATTCATTATCATCTTTGATAAGCTAAACTGCTGGAGTTCGCTGGCAAAATACTATTATTATATGTGTTTCACGTGGATGCCGCCTGGCCATCACATATAGATCAAGATTTTAGCCAAATCAATTTCAAAAAGAACATCATGTTTTCAATATCTAACACGAAATTACCAAAAGTTACCTTAAACCTCTTTTATTTTTCCTTAAAGATATACAGCCGCCGATCATCGCGTTCGATCATCGAATAAACACAGCACAACCTCGATTAACTGATGCGCCAACGAATCTATTTCGCTGGTGTAGAAAAAGAAAGCGACGCGCAGACGCAAGCCTGGCCCAACGAAACCCTCGGTCGTACGTAATGCCACCTTAACCTCAGTGGTCTCTGCACAAATAGCTTTCGGTTGCAGTAAGTGTAACACAGCAGCGGCGAGGTGATGACTCGGAAAATGACACAGCAGGAGTCCAAACATTGCAAATGTTGTTGACGTAACATACAACACCTAAGTGAATAAGCAGCCAACCTTTGATGCAGCGTTTCCAGAACTCAAAGAGGTTGGGGTGGCCTTTTTTTTCCACCCAATCAATGAATTTGCATTTCTTCCCTCACCCATGAGCCAGCCGCAGTTACCCTTTCCCTAAATCCAAAAAGCACTATTCATACTCTAGGACCCACTTAATTGTGGCGATTTATGACAATTCCAGACTTACATTATGGTGCGCATCTTCATGTCAACTCCTGTTCCCAACAGAAAGTCTGGTTCAGGCAACAGTACAGTACTGACGACTACACACGACTGTAACGTAAATATACAGAAAACTGCAAGAGGCCTACAAGTAGGACCTTGCGAGGCAGCGCGTCTTTTACACAGCTATCATTAATCATGTATGTACCAAGGATTATGCTTGCAATTTCCCACTTGAATAGTTCCATTTATCTAAAAGAGTTTCCCAAAATATGTTTCCTATCCATTTTTTTCTGAACCGAAAGTTCATTAATATGAATTTACTGTTATGAATTTCCTCTGGAATTCTATTTACGTCCCCCTAACCTATCCCCATTTTCAATTTGTATTCCCGTATCATATCGTTCCATCTTTATATCTGACGGCTTCGGTCTTCTAACCCCATAGCTCAGGCGAGTCCAGGCTGTTGTTATAGGCCGCAGCCCGCAGGCGCACATAACCACCACAACCTAGTTAGCCCAGTGAACTTCATAACAATTATCATGGGCCTTCTGATAGTTCCTCTTATATCTCTAGATGGGTGCAAGCACTGTATTGTACAATAATGTGCCTTGGCTATTACTGTGCTTTCTTGTGCTGTGCTTATTGTCCCTTTTGATGTCAGAGGTAACATTTTCCAGTCTTCCATTTTTGTCGTGCCAATACGGATCCATTTACGAGTGTAGGTTGAAAAAAAAAATAAAAAACAGTTTTCAGGGCTTTCCCATCTGTTTTCCAGAATGTACAGACTCTTTAAGATTTCAGTTGCGCCCATTTCAGATCCTTTACAGCGGTGATGGGGACTGTTCTGAATTATTTCTTTCTATTCCTCACACCGGGAGTTGAACTTCCTCATCGGAAAACATTTTTCCGGTGTCCAAGCGGAGGACTTTGTTTGTAGTTTATCAGGAGTCTTCACGATGTAATTTCCATACCGTACTTATTCTGGTTATCCCTGGGGATAGGGGAGAAAGATTGCTTCCCACGTTTCCCCTGCGTGTTGTAGAAGGCGACTAAAAGGGGAGGGAGCGGGGGGCTGGAAATCCTTCGCTCTCGTTTTTTTTTCTTTATTTTCCAAAAGAGGAACAGAGAAGGGGGCCAAGTGAGGATACTCCCTCAAAGGCTCAGACCTCTGTTCTTATTGCTTCCTCGCTAACTCGGGAAATGGCAGAGTGAACTTATTCTATGAATAACCTATAAAGGATATGAAACCGCAATTTATGAGAAGAGAGAAATGAGAAGTACAGAAGGGATGAGTTCAGTTCCTTAGGGAAAACAGCCTGATTTACAACGTGTTGTGATATTTGTCAATAAGCTGTACACTCATCTCCCATGTTTCAGGATATTCTCGTTTAGGCATTTTGTTACAACGTTATGGTCACGGTCACCAAAGGCTTTTACTTCATGTTTTTATCACATCAGCAAGCAAGCGGGAAACAAATCTTCCATGTTCTGAATTATGAAGGTTTATTGGTTCCTTAGTCACCTTATATATCAGGATTCTCTCGAAAGCATTAATAATAGCTATGTAGCGTCAGCGCAAATCAATGGGCTGTCTTGCTTCTTCCTTTCTGGAGTGGGGCGATGTGATAATTCCATGCTCTCAGGGATAATCCCAAAGTCCAAACTTTTTTGTCCAGATGTCGAGAGCTTATGCAAGTGGGTTTTAACTTCTTTATAACGACATGAGTTTATGGGGACTATTCCAGGAGCAGAGTGCATGAGAATTTTCTTAATGGCCCTCTCGAAAGCCTGCGGCGTGTTGATCTGTGTCAAACGCAAGATTTGTCTAGGAAAAAGTCGGTTGTTTCGTTTATCAAATTTCTGGTTCATTGAACAGATTCGTTGGTGTTTTTAGTATCTCATTCACATCGTCACAACGTGTAAATGTACTCCTCTATTCTTCCAGGGATAACGGAACAAGTCGTTCTGACCTTTGCATCATAAAAATCTTATCTTTTTCTTTTTTGAGGTCTCGTATGATTTTTTTTTCAAGTTTACCATCCATGTCTTTCAGATCATGCGACAGGTATTCTATTCCTTGCTAGGTAAGCTATGGCTTTTCTCGAAGGAATTTCTACTTTTGTCAATACGGTGATAGGAACTACGGCGAATCTTGACCTCATATTCTTCAAAAAACCATCAAACCTAGTGAACTATTTGTATTATCACGCACGGTGTCGTACAATAATTCGATACTGCCTTTGGTTCTACATATCTGCCAATGATAAATCATAAATCCGCAACATCCATATTCACCAATACTTCATACGAGTGCGATGGGTAAAGTCAACCTGGTTGGAGACACTCCGTCATAAACTATGAGATGCGTGGTTCCTTTTCACTGTAAATTTCTTCATAGAAATAAAGCCAAATAATGCTTGGGCCAAGAATGCAGGCAAGATGTGCTATTAGGTAACGGAAAAATGTAATAACATAAAAACTAAAAAGAAAACCTTAGTAGGAGTAGTGGTAGTAGTATTAACAATAGGAGTATCAGTAGTAGTAGTAGTAGTAGTAGTAGTAGAATGAAGAAACATAATAACAGCAACAAAAATATGGGATGTTGGTAAGTTCCGTTAAATTAGATTCTGTGAGCCTTATGATGTGATTCCATAGACTCTCCCTACACCATATCAAACCATACATTTTGGACAACGCCTGGGGTACTGAAGTGGAATACACCAAGACTCATCCAAGCGTACATCCGGTGTGCTACATTTTATATCAACAGAGAAATAAAACTGGATAACAACTAGGGAGATTTTCCTCAAAAACTTGCCTCCTGAGATTGGCAATCGGTTGCTACCTTTACTTGAGTCTTGACAAATATAAACAGCATGTTTGTAATCTACAGTTTCCCTATCAAGTCCTTCTGAAATGGTACAACATTCAAACTTACTGGTAACCAGTTGGAGGAAAACCCTAATCACACCGGAAATAATAGGCAACAACAGTCGTGTCAAAAAGACGGCTATGATCATAATGACTTCACGGGTATCAAGCTTACTACGCTTACAGTGCGTAAACTGATACCGGAGGCGGTTTCTAAAATTCGTTGAACAGTAGAAAAAGCTCTAATGTAACAGCGAAGATGGATCACTTTCTAACAACACTTTTCCATCGTATTGCTTACACTTAAGCGTTCTTAGTAAGTTAAAATCTAACTGGCATGACTATGACGGAGGTTGTCAACAGAAAGTCAAGTGAAAAATCTGTGATAAAGATTTATTGACCAAATCAAAAAAGGCTGAAACTGCAACAGGTCAGCTCTACTCTCCACAATAAGGCAACTCTGGATTTGGATTTATTTATTTAGCAAAAAAAAAAAAAAATATACAGCGTACATTATAAATATTTCACAGAGGACAGAACATAACGTAAAACCATATTCCCATTCATTTATCTCAATGGTCATGGCTTTCAAAGTATGTCATTGCTTAAGGTAAAGCTATAAACTCATCCTATAAATGATATGTTTCTAAGAATTTTCACTGGCTATGCTACAGGCAATGAAATCATTCCTTCTACTTGGTCAAGAATTAATAAGTGCACGAACAGTAAGGTTCTATTTTGAGTCAAGCTTATCTAATAATGTTGATGGGTGGTAGGAGCGAGACCAACCTCACACAGTTACACTACTGTCCACTACCACATCGGCATCTTAAAGAAGCAACTTCTGTATCGTTATGTTCATGCTTCTCAGTGTTTTGCATCAATTCTAATGTAATCATTCCAGGCACCAAGAAATATAAAACTGAGTGTATCTGACCTAGCTGTGAGTTGTTTAATGGGAAATTATTTTAGGGATTGCGTGGATTATGCATATGTGTGTGTGTGTGTGTGTGTGTGTGTGTGTGTGTGTGTGTGTGTGATGGTGCACATCAGTACATGGCTGAGTCAAGTTTCAAGTTTTTACTCCCAATTCATACATTAACATAAATCAGTAGCTTCCTGAGAATCAAAGAAGTTGAACTAGTGATTTGTTTCCTTTAACCAACTTTAAACTCAAAAGCTTTTCTTTTGTTACAAGCGCTCATTAAGGTATCAGTAGAAGCTTTCTTTTCCATTTTTGCAAAATAAACTTCACAAACACCTTGCAACGGCAACATGGACAACGAAATAAATTCGGATGGTTTATCCCGCAATGGGATGCTTGTCCTGCAGAGACAATCGTGCTGCTGGAACAAACTAATGGCACAGAGATGGTGGGTCTTTGGATCACGTCACAGAGGAATGTCGGGCCAGCGTCTAAGCTCCTCTTAAGTGCACAAGTCATGAAGTCGTTGGTGGGCGGCTGCAGTGTCCACCAACTGACCTTGGAGAGCGAATTATTCACTGGTTAAGGATATTTATTTATCTTCCTGATCCTTCATTCAAAAGAGTATTTCTAAGAGCATGTCCCCTTGCTTCTATTCAAGATAAAAGATCCTCATGTCATCGGAGCCCGGTTATGGAGATGCGCCGGGGCGTGGGGAAGAACCTGTGCTAAGCCTCAATCGACGTCGAGTGTTTGTAGTGTGTGGACTTCCTCGTCCCAACAGCAGCAACGGCAGCAAGGTGGCCGCAGGTGCAAACACACGTAACCTTCACCACACGACCTTCCACACACACCCACCACCATACCCACACTCTACCGCTGCAACTTCCTCTTGACAAGCCACGACACGATCAACCAAAGGCTAAAATCTCAAACTTACCGATCAAATGACGAAGAATGGTATGAGGACAGAGGAAGATCCGTGGTAGTGCCTGTAGGTTTCGGACGTAGCCTGGGTGGCCCACAGGGCAGAGGACCTAGCGAGTGTTGGCTAGGATACCCGCATCTTACCACGGGAGGTTCCGGGCATCCTCACTCAACACTCTACAACCTTCCTTAATTTTATGTAATCCAATTCCAAAATCGAGCTCAGAACTAAGGAACACAACTAAAATTCAAAAACAATTCACCAAAACACACTGGTCACTTTCCAGGAGTACGACACACACGCAGAGAAAATACGTTAGGAGAGCGCCGACCGGAAAGACTGACACGTTCTCCTCGTAGCAGGGGTGATCGTGCACTGTTTTTCTTTACACGTTCCCTGCCGGCACACGAGACAGCAGCGTTGCCACATCATCGTACCCCCGTGGGGTAGCGGCTGTGCCAACTCTCCGCGTACTTACATGCGGGTTCACCGCATACACACAGGTGAAATGAAACTTCTTATTCTTTACGCACATGTTGGAGCTGATATCTTATATATTATATTTGTTGGAAGTGTTGTAAGAGAAGCATTGATATCTTGTACAGATGTTAGATTTACTTAATGTCCATGATATGGCAATTTCTTGTAACTTAAACTCGTCATTTCCTGCTGGCCTGCCAGAAATGTGTAAGAGAAATCATTTCACGCGTCATAATCTGTTATGATAATACGAAAAATAAAGATATAGATATTATCCTCATTTAGCGTTCAGTCTTAAGCTAAAGAAGGAAAGCAAACTTCTGATACCTTGAGAAAAGTTTGAGATATAACTTAAACATATACATTTTTCCGATGTAAAAGCACACCAGAATTATGTAGCTTGACAGCTCCCAGACTCGCTACATTCGCTATCATGACGATAAGATTCCCTTAAATAATCCTGGCGGTGACCACCTAAGGCTACAAGTATTCTGTGAATACTGTAGTAAAGCAATGATAGCGCGGTATCTCTGGGTTATTAATCATACTGTATCATGATCCATGCTCTAATTCACTGTACCATTCAATTTAGAACACTCAGTGTATTTACAATTTTTAGTGTATCCTTTCAAATGGTAATAAAAAAAACTCCGAGTCTTACTTTCCATGTGGAATTTCTTGTAACAAATAGTATAATTCAGAGGAATGATAACGTCATTTTGGTATTCTATTTTTCTTCAGTCATTAAGAAGTTCACAACGTCATAGCAACAATTTGAGATAAATATTCAATGTAACATGTGTTACCAGGAATGAACACACACACACATGCATATATATATATATATATATATATATATATATATATATATATATATATATATATATATATATATATATATATATATTTATTTTTTTTTTTTTTTGCTTTGTCGCTGTCTCCCGCGTTTGCGAGGTAGCGCAAGGAAACAGACGAAAGAAATGGCCCAACCCACCCCCATACACATGTATATACATACGTCCACACACGCAAATATACATACCTACACACCTTTCCATGGTTTACCCCAGACGCTTCACATGCCCTGATTCAATCCACTGACAGCACGTCAACCCCGGTATACCACATCGATCCAATTCACTCTATTCCTTGCCCTCCTTTCACCCTCCTGCATGTTCAGGCCCCGATCACACAAAATCTTTTTCACTCCATCTTTCCACCTCCAATTTGGTCTCCCACTTCTCGTTCCCTCCACCTCCGACACATATATCCTCTTGGTCAATCTTTCCTCACTCATTCTCTCCATGTGCCTAAACCATTTCAAAACATCCTCTTCTGCTCTCTCAACCACGCTCTTTTTATTTCCACACATCTCACTTACCCTTACGTTACTTACTCGATCAAACCACCTCACACCACACATTGTCCTCAAACATCTCATTTCCAGCACATCCATCCTCCTGCGCACAACTCTATCCATAGCCCACGCCTCGCAACCATACAACATTGTTGGAACCACTATTCCTTCAAACATACCCATTTTTGCTTTCCGAGATAATGTTCTCGACTTCCACACATTCTTCAAGGCTCCCAGGATTTTCGCCCCCTCCCCCACCCTATGATCCACTTCCGCTTCCATGGTTCCATCCGCTGCCAGATCCACTCCCAGATATCTAAAACACTTTACTTCCTCCAGTTTTGCTCCATTCAAACTTACCTCCCAGTTGACTTGACCCTCAACCCTACTGTACCTAATAACCTTGCTCTTATTCACATTTACTCTTAACTTTCTTCTTTCACACACTTTACCAAACTCAGTCACCAGCTTCTGCAGTTTCTCACATGAATCAGCCACCAGCGCTGTATCATCAGCGAACAATAACTGGCTCACTTCCCAAGCTCTCTCATCCCCAACAGACTTCATACTTGCCCCTCTTTCCAAAACTCTTGCATTTACCTCCCTAACAACCCCATCCATAAACAAATTAAACAACCATGGAGACATCACACACCCCTGCCGCAAACCTACATTCACTGAGAACCAATCAATATATATATATATATATATATATATATATATATATATATATATATATATATATATATATATATATATATATATATGCACAGGGGTCCCGGGTTCGATCCTGGCTGTTGAAGGTTTGTATGTTTTATAAAGGTGCGCGTTCATATGCACTTTATTCGTATATATATATATATATATATATATATATATATATATATATATATCCCATATCCGATAGGGGATTAAGAATACTTCCCACGTATTCCCTGCGTGTCGTAGAAGGCGACTAAAAGGGGAGAGAGCGGGGGGCTGGAAATCCTCCCCTCTCGTTTTTTTTTTTTAATTTTCCAAAAGAAGGAACAGAGGGGGCCAGGTGAGGATATTTCAAAAGAGGCCCAGTCCTCTGTTCTTAACGCTACCTCGCTAATGCGGGAAATGGCGAATAGTTTAAAAGAAAAGAAAGAAATATATATATATATATATATATATATATATATATATATATATATATATATATATATATATATATATATATATATATATATATATTAAAGTACAGAAAACAGGGTGATGTCAAAGTTTGATTTGCGAATCATAAATCAACTTTGCGATTTTTTTGTGATACAATATTGGCAAACAAATACAAACCTAAAGTGTATGTGCATGTAATGAGGTCGAACATGACCCAAAACTGATTCACACACACACACACACAGACACACACACACAGATATACACATACGGAGAGAGAGAGAGAGAGAGAGAGAGAGAGAGAGAGAGAGAGAGAGAGAGAGAGAGAGAGAGAGAGAGAGAGAGAGAGAGAGAGAGTTATCATTTCTATTCCTTTATAATCACCCCAGGATCTCTCTGTTTAAGAGAAAGTTGTGGTGTTAATTGGGGTTTATTTCCGTGTGCTCCTGAAGCCTGTGGTTGCTCTATCAGGAGAGGCATGAGGACTCCTGTGGAGTGAAAAGTTCTCGGACGAGACTTTACTCCTTGTGATACAGCTTCGCCAAGGGTAACCTTCCGCAGGCGGAGTCCGATTATATACACATATATACGTATATATATATATATATATATATATATATATATATATATATATATATATATATATATATATATATATATATTATCCCTGGGGATAGGGGAGAAAGAATACTTCTCACGTATTCCCTGCGTGTCGTAGAAGGCGACTAAAAGGGAAGGGAGCTGGGGACTGGAAATCCTCCCGTCTCGTTTTTAATTTTCCAAAAGAAGGAACAGAGAAGGGGGCCAAGAGAGATTATACCCTCAAAGGCTCAATCCTCTGTTCTTGACGCTACCTCGCTAATGCGGGAAATGACGAATAGTATGAAAAAAAAAAAAAAAAAAAATATATATATATATATATATATATATATATATATATATATATATATATATATATATATATATATATATACACACACACACACACAAAGTGGTGCAGCCATACACCGCTTGAATTTCGTCACACACTTCGTCAGTGGATGAAAAGAAGCGTGATCTCGTCGAGGAAACTTTCGCTCGAAAGGAATCCGTAACTTCCCCGCTCTTGCCTGGCGGAGAGGAGCATGGATGCTGCGGGAGTTCCACACAAGGTGTCCTGGAGCTCAATAATTGACGTAATGATACGTATGGTCACTCAAGACACTGGCTGGCTCGAGCTGACCTTAAAGGACGCCCCAGCGACCGGAAACGAGTAGCCACAGGAAATGTATGATGGCGATTGACTGACGCGTCTTTAGTAATGCCCTGCTCACATCCAGCGCCCCAACAGCGGGCTAGGCTTACCACATATTCCGATAAAACCAGATGATTCCACCTTCGTTCTGGTCTTTGAAGACGAAATTAGGAGTAGCTCTGAGCTAGTCCTCCTTCCAAAATCTCTCTCTCTCTCTCTCTCTCTCTCTCTCTCTCTCTCTCTACTTCACGATGTAGAATAGCCTAATCAGAATCTGGTGGGTAGATGACTTCGATACCAGAGTAATTACGCCCTTGGGCCGCTCGATCACAAGGTCGATGACACTGTCCACTGTCCCGGAAGTACCACGGGATAATGAATAATGTGGGCGGGCTGCCGCCTCTACCCAGGTCGGTCCCTCACCGGCCGCTCGAGACCGGCACTTTCAAAATGGGTTTTCTTGCAGCTTGAAGACGCTCTCCACTAACCTAGAATGAAAACATTTCCCACGTTAGAGATACTGCATCTCATGTGCACTCCTGGAAGGTGCTCTACGTCACACATTCCTGATGACGTCACGCCCGCCTATTGGTCGCCCCGAGGCCCAGGGCAGCAACCAACCCCACGGTGGCCTAATGTTGCCAACGACTAGTATATATATTAAGTTATTCTTCCTCACAACAACGATCCGATCAGCTGGTACAAGATGGGCACTTCAGTGATGTGATTCATCTGTATATCCGTCGTACTGAGCTGCGCTGCCACCTTGCTACTGACGGAACACAGGAAGACTTAAACCGCGGAAAAATCACCTCCGGCACCGGGTCCCTGTGACTGGTCGCAGGTGAGATGAAACTCATCAACACAGCATCATTATCACCATCGCCCGCAGCACCGTATAATACCTGCACCGGAGGCTGCAATTCCTCGGTTCTACTTTTATTGTTATGAGAATGTAACTGTACTGTGGCGCCTCCCTGTGTGAACATCCCAATCGTTAGCTGTCGAGGTGTTGTCGGTTTTGTTTCACGTTGTTGCACTTTACCGTCAGTCCATAGTGGCTCGTTTTTTTTTCTCTCTCTCTCTCCTACGTTGGAGGCTCCTGTCACGGACATAAATCCACATCAAGGCGGGGCCTTAATCATCATATGAAGAGGTTAATGAAAGGGAAAAAGATGAGAGAAGAGCAAGTAGTTATGAATTTAGAAGAGGTGAAAAAAAAACTTTAAAATGTGCCAGGGCATAGTTACTAGGAAAGACACGAGGAGGTAGAGAGTTCCAAAACTTCGAGGTGTGGGAAAAGAAACAGTTATCAAAGCGGCCCACCCTTGAGTTGCCAACGGCCACACAGTAATCATGTAACGTATCAGCTTGCCTAGTATTGCATGGTCTCGCCAGTGGTGGGGTTTCATGTTTGAATGAAGTTTTCGCACTACTTCTTCTTACGTATATATGTATTTATCTATTTTTTTTTTCTTTTTTTCATACATAACCATTGTTTCCCGCGTTAACGAGGTAGCGCCGGAAAGCAGACGAAGAAAGACAGCCACTCACATACACATACATAACATATACGCACATACACGTATATATATATATATATATATATATATATATATATATATATATATATATATATATATGTTTGAGGGAATAGTGGTTCCAACAATGCTGTATGGTTGCGAGGCGTGGGCTATGGATAGAGATGTGCGCAGGAGGATGGATGTGCTGGAAATGAGATGTTTGAGGACAATGTGTGGTGTGAGGTGGTTTGATCGAGTAAGTAACGTAAGGGTAAGAGAGATGTGTGGAAATAAAAAGAGCGTGGTTGAGAGAGCAGAAGAGGGTGTTTTGAAATGGTTTGGGCACATGGAGAGAATGAGTGAGGAGAGATTGACCAAGAGGATATATGTGTCGGAGGTGGAGGGAACGAGGAGAAGAGGGAGACCAAATTGGAGGTGGAAAGATGGAGTGAAAAAGATTTTGTGTGATCGGGGCCTGAACATGCAGGAGGGTGAAAGGAGGGCAAGAAATAGAGTGAATTGGAGTCATGTGGTATACAGGGGTTGACGTGCTGTCAGTGGATTGAAGCAAGGCATGTGAAGCGTCTGGGGTAAACCATGGAAAGCTGTGTAGGTATGTATATTTGCGTGTGTGGACGTGTGTATGTACATGTGTATGGGGGGGGGGGTTGGGCCATTTCTTTCGTCTGTTTCCTTGCGCTACCTCGCAAACGCGGGAGACAGCGACAAAGTATAAAAAAAAAAAAAAAAAATATATATATATATATATATATATATATATATATATCGAGGATGTAAGGCATGTGTACGAGTAGGAAGAGAAGAAAGTGATTGGTTCCAAGTGAATGTTGGTTTGCGGCAGGGGCGCTTGATGTCTCCATGGTTGTTCAACTTGTTTATGGATGGGGTTTTTAGGGACGTGAATGCATGAGTTTTGGAGAGAGGGGCAAGTATACAGTCTGTTGTGAATGAGAGGGCTTGCGAAGTGAGTCAGTTGTTCGCTGATGATACAGAGCTGGTGGCTGATTCGGGTAAGAAACTGCAGAAGTTGGTGACTGACTTTGGTAAAGTGTGTGAAAGAAGAAAGCTGAGAGTAAATGTGAATAAGAGCAAGGTTAATAGGTACAGTAGGATTGCGGAACAAGTAAATTGGGAGGCAAGTTTGGATGGAGAAAAACTGGAGGAAGTGAAGTGTTTTAGATATCTGGGAGTGGATTTGGCAGCAGATGGAATCATGGAAGCGGAAGTGAGTCACAGGGTGGTGGAGGGAGCGAAGGTTCTGGGAGCGATGAAGAATGTGTGGAGGGTGAAAACGTTATCTCAGAGAGCAAAAATGGCTATGTTTGAAGGATAGTGGTTCCAACAATGTTATATGGTTGTGAGGCATGGGCTATAGATTGGTTGTACGGAGGAGGGTGGATGTGTTAGAAATGCGATGTTTCAGGACAATATGTGGCGTGAGGTGTTTTGATCGAGTAAGTAATGAAAGAGTAAGAGAGATGTGTGGTAATAAAAAGAGTGTGGTTGAGGGAGCAGAAGAAATGGTTTGGTCGCATGGAGAGAATAAGTGAGGAAAGATTGACAAAGGTGTCAGAGGTGGAGGGAACGAGAAGTGGGAGACCAAATTGGAGGTGGAAAGATGGAGTGAAAATATTTTGAGCGATCGGGGCCTGAACATACAGGAAGGTGAAAGACGTGCAAGGAATAGAGTGAATTGGAACGATGTGGTATACCGGGATCGACGTGCTGTCAATGGATCGAACCAGGGCATGTGAAGCGTCTGGGGTAAGCCATGGAAAGTTTTGTGGGGCCTGGATGTGGAAAGGGAGATGTGGTTTCGAAGCATTATACATGACAACTAGAGAGTGAGTGTGAACGAATGTGGTCTTTGTTGTCTTTTCCTAGCGCTACCTCGCTTGCACTCGGGGGGATGGGAGTGCCATTTCATGTGTGGCGGGGTGGCGGCAGAAATGGATGAAGGCAGCATGTATGAATATGGACATGTGTATGTATATGTATGCATACATTGAAATGTATAGGTATGTATCTGTGCGTGTGTGGGCGTTTATGTATATAAATGTGAATGTGGGTGGGTTGGGCCATTCTTTCTCCTGTTTCTTTGCGCTACCTCGCTCACGCGGGAGACATCGATAAAGTATGATAAATAAAATTATATTATATATATATATATATATATATATATATATATATATATATATATATATATATATATATATATATATATATATATATATATATATCTTTTCTTTTTTTTTCTTTTAAACTATTCGCCATTTCCCGCGTTAGCGAGGTAGCGTTAAGAACAGAGGACTGGGCCTTTGTGGAATATCCTCACCTGGCCCCCCTCTGTTCCTTCTTTTGGAAAATTAAAAAAAAACGAGAGGGGAGGCTTTCCAGCCTCCCGCTCCCTCCCCTCTTAGCATTCTAAATCCCCCATCCCCAGAGATAATACACACACACACACACACACACACACGCACACACACATATATATATATATATATATATATATATATATATATATATATATATATATATATATATATATATATATATATATATACTTGCTCGCCTTCATCGATTCCCGATGCCACTCCGCCCCACAGGACACAGAACAAATGCATGAAGAAGGGAAGTCTTGAGTTACTCAACCGTGTCCCCTGGTCAAGTCAGTCCTCCTAGATACGACATATAAGCAGGACCCCCAGTTTCTGAGAGTGAGGCTTAGCTATTTCCGTAATGTGGGGTTTCCAAGATAGAGTGGATGTTACAGTAATACCGAGTATGTTCAATGAGCCAAGAGGTCTTATCTAGTTTCAAAGTCTATGACTGTGTACAGTATAATACCATGCAACTTCTTACGCTGATTTTATATAAACATTCATTAGCAAGATGATTCTTAATGCGTTTCTAACTGTATTTTGACCTTTGAAAGCAAAATAGACATCAGAAGTCTTATGAGGTTTTTCATATATAGTTTTCATAATAAAACAACAGCAGTAGCCTCTTAATGACATAGGATTGCTTAGCAACTCTGGTGGGAGCGGAAATATCACTCTCCTCTTTTGAGTTTGATTTCTTTCTGAAGGCCCGTTTGGTCCTACTGCCCAAGATGCACCATGTCACCTGAGAGTAGAGGATACCACACAGAGTTCTGAAGTCAATCGTCATGTACAACGTAACTCTAATTAGTTGTGATCAAGATTCGTATGTCCAAGTTCCATGAAAATTTTTCTCGGCCCCATTAATTCACAAGTTTGACGAGTTTCCATAGCGGCATATAGAACAATGTACGAATGTTATCCAGATTAAAGAATATTACATCAAGAAAAGAAATACGTAAACACTGGTGTGGAAACAGGGCACTAGATGACTAGAACAGTTGCCAAATGAGATTAGACAACTTACCACGTTTGGACATTTTTACATGGGATATATAAATACATGCCTATCAAGGGCTGGATGAAAACAACAGCTGCCTCGCACAGGCAAGAAGGCCTCTTGCAGTTCCGATATCTTTATGGTTTTCTTTTCTTACACCACGGCATTTCTTGATCACTCATTTCACACGGACAACCCGGGTTCTACTACTGTCCCGACCGTTCAAATACAACGTAAATAATGATTACGAATCAAACCGCCGTTTAGATTTGCAGTAGAGATGCATTGTTGAATGGCTGAAGCCCAGCACAACACAGAATGAACCCCGTAAAGTCAAGCTCAATACAGGAGCACATACGAGGATACTAATGTAGTCCAACGCAAGAGCACATACGTTGATCGAAGCCATGTTAAGTAGAGTACTCGAGTGGGTAAGAACAACCTCTTTCAGTGAAGTCTACCGTAAGAGTACAAACGAATCGCCTACTAAACAGTCCAGCTTTAAAGCGTATACGAAAGCATACAATCTTAGAGTTTGGGCATATACAAGAAGCCAAGAAACAATGTCGGAGCAGGAATTTATATAAGGATCGAAAGTCCAGTGCATGAGCTTATTTGGATCAAGCCTAATAGAGTATATACGAAGCATCAAGTCCGGCATAACAAAGATACATGAGGAAAAGCCTAGACGTGTCAGACCTAAGTGATGAAGTCTTGCACGAGGAACATAGACAAGCTTAACGCAGAAGCACGTAACAGATGCCTGTGTCAAGTCCAGTACAAAAGCAGATTTGAGGAGCCAAGCCTAGCTGTATATAATTCTTCCGTGAACCCAAGCATGTGAGGATGCAGTAAGGTGAGGTCGCAATTAATGATCGGCTACAGCCGCAAGGCACGCGCTAGTATTGAGCCCCAATTCTTGGCAACAGTAAGAAGATAAGAATTCATCTTTCTCTCCCTTCCCCTGCTAGATATCAGCGACACTAAAGTTCCTCCCAGACCATTGTGATGAAAACATGCGAAGTAACCAGTCCCGATCTTTGATGATTCAGAAGTGTAAAGTAATGCTGGATGAAGACGTGTCGCAGAGAAAGAATCCTGATGCGCAAAAAAATTACGAGTATGTTATATTTTTCTATACATACACAGACGATTTTAGACTTAGCCTGTTTGTGATATATCCAATAATTACAGTTCAATATTTTTCAGTTCACACTTCATCCACATGTCGAACTTGATCTCTATCAAAAGTAAAATTAATGTCAGCAGAGTTCAAAGAATTATATATGTTGGAATTATCAAAACTTACCCCATATATATATATATATATATATATATATATATATATATATATATATATATATATATATATATATATATATTGTAGACTCCTCTGCGTCGTTCAGTTCAGTAGCCTAGCCATCGAACCTTGGTACACTTTACCAAAAGCATAAGTTGGGAGTCACCCTTCCAGCTCTTATATTATATTCTTTTAACACTGCTGAGCAATGTGATGCACAAAGCATTGCGTAATCCTATTGGAAATTCTTACCCTAACCGTTAATCAGTGAGGAAAAAATATAAAATAGAACCCTTACTCCTTTAAACGTCTCAGTAAATTTTTTCAACCTACATGTAAAGATACGTCGTTACACTAATTTCATTCGGCGTGTCAACTCGGTACAAACCACAAGTCTTATGTTGCACATTTCCTCTTAGTATGAAAATGTCTTTGCTCCTTTTTATGACGCATAGTTTGATGTAACAGCCAATACAAGGAGTTCTTGGACTGTTACTTATATTGTGTGTATACATCATACAAAACTATGATGAAAAATGCATGGTAACCACGTTCCGTCCGAGGTCGAGCGCAAAGCCTCGAATCCTGGTTGCAGAAGTTGGTCCACAGTCAACCCAAGTGTTCACCCTACCATAGGGTTTGGTCGATAAAATGGATACCTGCCTTAGGCTAGTGTATATATATATATATATATATATATATATATATATATATATATATATATATATATATATATATATATTTTATCTATATCTTATTATACTTTGTCGCTGTCTCCCGCATTAGCGAGGTAGCGCAAGGAAACAGACGAAAGAATGGCCCAACCCACCCACATACACATGTATATACATACACGTCCACACACGCACATATACATACCTACACATCTCAACGGATACATATATATATATACACACACAGACATATAAATATATACACAAGTACATAATTCATACTGTCTGCCCTTATTCATTCCCGTCGCCACCCCGCCACACATGAAATGGAAACCCTTTCACTCCGCATGTGCGCAAGGTAGCGCTAGGAAAAGACAACAAAGGCCTCATTCGTTCACACTCACTCTCTAGCTGTCGTGTATAATGCACCGAAACCACAGCTCCCTTTCCACATCCAGGCCCCACGGAACTTTCCATGGTTTACCCCAGACGCTTCACATGCCCTGGTTCAATCCATTGACAGAACGTCGACATGCGAGTATATGTGTATATATATATATATATATATATATATATATATATATATATATATATATATATATATTTAGAAGAAAGAAATGTAAGTTCGTTGTCCGTGAGTGTTCCTCCATTCACAAAGGCCTCATTCGTTCACACTCACTCTCTAGCCGTCGTGTATAATGCACCGAAACCACAGCTCCCTTTTCACATCCAGGCCCCACGGAACTTTCCATGGTTTACCCCAGACGCTTCACATGCCCTGGTTCAATCCATTGACAGAGCGTCGACATGCGAGTATATGTGTATATATATATATATATATATATATATATATATATATATATATATATATATATATATATATATATATATTATATTATTTTTTTTTTTAATTATACTTTGTCGCTGTCTCCCGCGTTTGCGAGGTAGCGCAAGGAAACAGACGAAAGAAATGGCCCAACCCCCCCCATACACATGTATATACATACGTCCACACACGCAAATATACATACCTACACAGCTTTCCATAGCTTACCCCAGACGCTTCACATGCCTTGATTCAATCCACTGACAGCACGTCAACCCCGGTATACCACATCGATCCAATTCACTCTATTCCTTGCCCTCCTTTCACCCTCCTGCATGTTCAGGCCCCGATCACACAAAATCTTTCCACCTCCAATTTGGTCTCCCTCTTCTCCTTGTTCCCTCCACCTCCGACACATATATCCTCTTGGTCAATCTTTCCTCACTCATCCTCTCCATGTGCCCAAACCACTTCAAAACACCCTCTTCTGCTCTCTCAACCACGCTCTTTTTATTTCCACACATCTCTCTTACCCTTACGTTACTCACTCGATCAAACCACCTCACACCACACATTGTCCTCAAACATCTCATTTCCAGCACATCCATCCTCCTGCGCACAACTCTATCCATAGCCCACGCCTCGCAACCATACAACATTGTTGGAACCACTATTCCTTCAAACATACCCATTTTTGCTTTCCGAGATAATGTTCTCGACTTCCACACATTCTTCAAGGCCCCCAGAATTTTCGCCCCCTCCCCCACCCTATGATCCACTTCCGCTTCCATGGCTCCATCCGCTGCCAGATCCACTCCCAGATATCTAAAACACTTCACTTCCTCCAGTTTTTCTCCATTCAAACTCACCTCCCAATTGACTTGACCCTCAACCCTACTGTACCTAATAACCTTGCTCTTATTCACATTTACTCTTAACTTTCTTCTTCCACACACTTTACCAAACTCAGTCACCAGCTTCTGCAGTTTCTCACATGAATCAGCCACCAGCGCTGTATCATCAGCGAACAACAACTGACTCACTTCCCAAGCTCTCTCATCCCCAACAGACTTCATACTTGCCCCTCTTTCCAAAACTCTTGCATTTACCTCCCTAACAACCCCATCCATAAACAAATTAAACAACCATGGAGACTGTATTGTTGACTGGTTGGTAAGGTTATTTAATGTATGTATGACTCATGGTGAGGTGCCTGAGGATTGGCGGAGTGCGTGCATAGTGCCATTGTACAAAGGCAAAGGGGATAAGAGTGAGTGCTCAAATTACAGAGGTATAAGTTTGTTGAGTATTCCTGGTAAATTATATGGGAGGGTATTGATTGAGAGGGTGAAGGCATGTACAGAGCATCAGATTGGGGAAGAGCAGTGTGGTTTCAGAAGTGGTAGAGGATGTGTGGATCAGGTGTTTGCTTTGAAGAATGTATGTGAGAAATACTTAGAAAAGCAAATGGATTTGTATGTAGCATTTATGGATCTGGAGAAGGCATATGATAGAGTTGATAGAGATGCTCTGTGGAAGGTATTAAGAATATAAGGTGTGGGAGGAAAGTTGTTAGAAGCAGTGAAAAGTTTTTATCGAGGATGTAAGGCATGTGTACGTGTAGGAAGGGAGGAAAGTGATTGGTTCTCAGTGAATGTAGGTTTGCGGCAGGGGTGTGTGATATATATATATATATATATATATATATATATATATATATATATATATATATATATATATATATGGAGCGGGGGGGGGGGCTGGAAATCCTCCCCTCTTGTTTTTAATTCTCCAAAAAAAGGAACAGAGAAGGGGGGCAAGTGAGGATTTCCCTCAAAGGCTCAATCCTCTGTTCTTAACGCTACCTCGCTGACGCGGGAAATGGCGAATAGTATGAAAAAAGAAAAAAATTATATATATATATATATATATATATATATATATATATATATATATATATATATATATATATATATATAAATATATATATATATATATATATATATATATATATATATATATATATATATATATATATATATATATATATATATATATATATATATATATATATATATTCCTCTGAGTCCACGGGGAAAATGAAACACGATAAGGGAACTTATCGTGTTTCATTTTCCCCGTGGGCTCATAGGAATATCTTGCTCACGCGCAAAATTGTGATCTTTTCCAATATATATATATATATATATATATATATATATATATATATATATATATATATATATATATATATATATATATATATATATATACATATATATATATATATATATATATATATATATATATATATATATATATATATATGTATATATATATATATATATATATATATATATATATATATATATATATATATATATATATATATATATATATATATATATATATATATATATATATATATCGTTAATAAGGGCATTTAGTTGCCCGTGCCGTGTATAATATAATAAAACAATATATCATCAGTCTACCAACGACAACGCAACAAATAGAGCAATATAATATCATAACAGCAAGACAGGAAATTCCTAAGTAGCAGCATGACCGGTTCTGCGGGGCCACTCTCACCTCAGCCACACTTCTGACAGCTGACCCCGCTTGACCTGGTTTGACCCATCCACAGGGCTACCAGGAGCTGACGTGGGCCCTGGGGAGGGTTGGTGCATAACCCCCGCAGGAGATGGGGAGGGGGGGGTGGTTAGAAGAAAGAAATGTAAGTTCGTTGTCCGTGAGTGTTCCTCTATTCACAGGAAGTGCGATAATCTCTTCTCGTCATCCACTGATCGTTCTTTCTAGTCTTTGTCTAAGGGCATCTCTAACAACATATGTTGCTCTACCTTTCCTTTACTTTTCCGTTCTGACGGTACTACAGCTGTCTCTCCCGTAGACAAAGCAACTCTCTTTGGTTCCCGTTTTTCCTCTGACTCCTCCTTGGATGACTCTAACATTCCTACACCCTTTGATGTTCCTTTTCTTAATCCTATGCCCATTCCCTTCTCTTTTCAAACTGTCCAAAAAGCGCTTCTCTCTCTGGACACAAACAAGGCTTACGGTCCTGAAGGCATCCATCTCCGTTTACTGAAAGACTGTTCCTTTGGACTTGCACCTGTGCTTGCTCGTTTGTTTAAGATCCAAAACTTTTCTTTCTTGGAGGCGTGTATTAATACATCCCATTCCCTAGAATGGTGACTTTCTAACTCCTCTAACTATCACCCTATTGCTTTAACATCTACCGTTTCTAAAGTTTTTAAATTCCTCCTCAGCTCCCATATCCAAACACATCATGAATTTCACAGGCTTCTCTCTGATCACCAGTATGGCTTTCGTAAAGCGAGATCCATTGATGGTATTCTTTCCTATCTTACTAATGTCTAATCATCATCCCCGAAAGATCTTTAGCGGAATTCTGTGCAGATGCCCTTGAAATACCAAAAGCTTTCAGAGTGTGGCACCGAGGTCTCATCTCTAAGCTCCCCTGTTTCGGTATCCCTCCCTCACTGTGCTCCCTCATATCGAGCTTCCTCTCTGGCCGATTTATCTCCGTGGTTGTTGATGGATCAGACTCTACCCCTTTCTCCTACCTTTTCTCCTTTTTCATCAACGATTTCATTTCTTCCGCAAACAACCAGATGTATTCATACGATGACGACTCAGCACAGCATTTCTCCACATCCTTCGATTCTGCTCCTTCTTCTCTCATTCGGTATGCATCTCGTCTCAACACAACTTCAATAAAAAAAAAAAAGAGACTTGGACAGGATATATCACTGGGGGAGACGAAATCTGGTTAAGTCTAACGCTTCCAAGACCCAGTTTCTACCCATCTCTCTATGGAAAATTCCTCACAATTTCCTCTCGACTTTTTTGTTCTGTAATTCCACCTCTTGGCTCAATAGACACTCTTGGTATTATTGTAAAATCCTCTCTCTCTCTCTCTCTCTCTCTCTCTCTCTCTCTTGGAAACCCCACATTACGAAAACTGCTACATCTGCCTTTAGGAAACTGGGAGTCTTGTTTAGATGTCGAAATTTCTTTTCTTCCGAACAGTTGCTCTGTTTATACAAAGGATTAATCCGTCCTTGTATGGGATATTGCTCTCTGCATCTGAGGTGACTGTGGCTCTGCGTCTTTATTTGACACAGTTGAGTGGAAAGCAGTCAAACTTATAAACTATCCCAGGGTAACTTCAAAACTTGACCTGCGTCCCCTACGTCGCAATGTCGCTTCACTTTCCCTCTTCTATAGATATCAATCTGGTTTTAACACCCGAGACCTGGCTGCTCCCCCCCTCCCCACACACACACACACTTAGTCTAGACCACTCAATAATCGGCAAGCTGCTGCGTCACATGATTACTGTATGCTTTTGAAAAGTCAACGGTGGGCCGCTTTGATAACTGTTTCTTTCCCTAAATCTCGAAGCTTTGGAATTCTCTATCCTTTCATGTCTTATCCAATAATTATGACCCGGCACATTTTAAAAGGCAGGTTTTTCACTTCCTCTAAAATTAGTAAATACTTTCCCTTGTCTCCTCTTTTTCCCTTTGAATAACCTCTATATTTCATTTAAGGTCCAACTTTGATGTGGCCTTTTGTCCGCGACTGGGGCCTCCAACGTAAAAAAGAAAAAAAAAAGATAAAATTCATGTTTTTTTACTTATATTTCCTGTTATTTGATCATTTACTCTACTGATATTTCTAACCTTCACCCCTTCCCTCTTCTGGGACCTCCCCAAAGGCCCGGGCTTTCGGAGTTTGCCCCTGTATCAACGCCATGACCCAGCCCGGGCACTCACAAAGGGGATTCATTACGTCATCATAACGGACGTTAGTCTGGCCTTACTTCTGAAAACAGCTACACGTTATGAGTCTGCCAGTGTGCACCTCGAAAATATGAAGCACCTTTTTCAGTAATTGTATAGTGCAGAAAATAATCCGCCTATCGTGTTCTTCACGTTGATATGCGCAAACTTTTTATAACCATCTTTTTTTTTTCTTTTTCTGAAAACGTGACTTCACGCGCGCCGTGAGCCTCACCTCTCGGGGGTTCTCAAGGACGTGGCCTCATACACCGTCAAAGGATCTGTAACTTATTCATCCTGCTCCTCCCAGGGGGGGGGGACTAATCAACTCGCCCACATGTAGTGTGAAAAAATATACCAAATAAAATCGAATCTCACCTGGCCAGGGCTCGCCTAAGAATCGCAGTCGATAATGTTGCATCGAAATTTAGGTCAGGTTAGAAATAAGAACCCTAACTGTCTAACCTAGGATTAACTTCACGACGCAGTGTGTTCCAAGGCGTCCATGCCGATCTCCGATACCGTATTCATCGCCTCCATTTTCGGTGTTTTTTTTTTTCCCAGGATGATCAGAATGACTCAATTTTACATGACGGGGTCGGACGCTTGGGAGCTGACCCGGCAGGAGGAGGATACGAACCAGTCGTGAACATCCGCCTCTTCCTTTACCTAGTGTTTCAGGCGAGAGACAAACAGAAACAAATACATTATAACTTCTTATCTCAAACTGATGGATGAACTGTGTCATGCTTTAATGGGGACTTGTTATGAATTGGTTGTGCTCGTTCGACATGACGTTTATTTGGGCTGGTGGAGCTGGAATAGTTGTTTCGAAACCAGCTATATAGTAACGGGGGATGTTGACTAATGTCCACACTTATCGCACAGCTTCTACAACCATCTGAAACTCCTGTGGTGTCTGATTCTTGTTCTCACTCTCGCCAAACTATAGGAGGATAGAGAGGTAACGCGAAAGCGCTGGGGTATAATTTTTGACGTGCGTTATAAGATAAAGTGAGGGTGGGCGTGTGGGCGTCCACCCGTGGCGACCCGTGTGTCATGGGAAGCACGCCACGCACGCCTCACCTCAAGAGGTTCCCTTCACGCTGTGCGGTGCACCCCATTATGCCACCGTGGACCGCGGGTGTTAAATGGCCATCCGCTGACCCCTAGGGTGGTGATGGTTGCCCTACCACATCCAGAGTTCTCGCGTTTTGCCATACTTCAGCTAATGTGGGTATTAAAAGTATTTCTTTTTCCTTCTGTCTTTCCTTACGTTCATCTCAGACATGATCTGAAAATATAAGATTCTATGGGCAATATCTAGGTTTAACATTAAAATAGCGAGATTATGATACCGCTTAAACTTAATTTACCTCTATTAATTGGCTTCGTGACCTTGACCTTTGATCTTTTGGCCTCTATAAAACATGTCAAGAAAATATCATAAGGTCAGTCTGTTTCAAGAGTAGACTTTGCAACAACTATAGCAGTAGTGGTGGTGGTAACCGTAGCAGTAGATGTGATTGTAAGGGTGGTAGTAGCAGTGGGAGAGTTTGTGGTAGTAATGCAGTAGTGTTGTGCTGCTAACTGTGGAGGTATTGATGATGGATTCCTACTGGTGTGGGTCGAGGTGCAGGGGTTGTACACCCGTAGGTGATGACAGGGGACATTGGAGGTGGCTTTTGCTGCTGCTGCTTGTGATGGCGCAACTGGTTGGTGGTGGTGTTGAGGATGCCACTGGTGATGGGTCATTACCACAGCTGTTGCTGCCGGTGATGATAGATAAGCTGCCCACTGTGAGTCACGACTAAGCTTCCCGGGAACCGTGTCGCAAGACCAGATATAATCCGTGACATTCATGTCGTTTCCCTCCCTGACCGACCGTAAGAAAAGTGTACCCATACGAAACGAATCCGACCGACCCCCTCCCTACCTTTCATCTGGGTTACCGAGTCCACAGCTGAGTCCAACAGGTTCTACTCTGCGTGCCGTACTTCCTCCTGGCCATGGGTGCTGCAGCAGCAGGAGCAGCACGCACGACAACGACGACGACAAAGCAGCGAGAACCCTTGTGTTCATTCTTGGCCTCGTCCGGATTCATATAAAACTGTAGTAGATTCTCTCTCACATAAGCTTCCGTGAGCATGACAAAGGTAATGCTTTAACCAGACATACACTTAGGAAAAAAGCTGCCGAAAACAACACTGGGTTATCAGTCAGAAGCCCCCAGACTGTAATTAGAATGGAATTAACAAACCTCTTTGAAGGTAGCAGACAAGTTCGAATGAGAACGAGAAGAAACATTTTCCATCACTGTGAAATGTACAATGTAAAATTTGTATATGGAGAAAATAATAAATCAGCAGATTACAAGACTCGTCTATAGGCACTATTAGCACTTTGGCTTACCTGAAAACCTTAATCATGTGGCCAAAGATTTGGACTAAAACTAGAACACTACGTCTTAAAATATGAAAAATGATGCCTTTAAGGAATAGGTAAAAAAAAAGCAAAAACGTAAGAAATGTCACAACACCTAATTGTTAAAAGCAAGATACCTGAAATTCTCAGATTGTCGTCGCTTTTTCCATCTAGTCGGTAAAACTTACCATATGAAAGACTGACAACGCAATGCATACATTGAAGCTTGCGTAAGCACACTCGAATCTGCCAAAGTTCCATTGTTACTTCTGTGATCCTTCTGCGTTACCGCTCGCAGGATGAGCATGGAGTGCACAATGATGATGACGGTGATACTAGCAAAAATCATTCAAAATCTGTCTGTGGGTTCGGCCCTGGATCCGTCTGCAGGCCAGACCGTCCTCCGTGGGCTCGATCTCTTGATCCGTACGTAAGCCCGTCTCTCTGGATTCGTCCGTGGGCCCGTCCCTGGGTACGTCCTTAGATCCGTTCGTAGGTCTGACCCTGGATTCGTCCAAGGATCCGACCTCTGGATCCGTATGTAAGTCCGAACCCTGGGTCCACCTACGCACCACTGAGAGAGCTCGTCTGTACGTCTGTAACTCCCAAGTTGTGAACACGATACCTCGTGACAAAATTATCACTGAGCTCAACATATGTTCTCACAAGAAAGAGAGTTAGAAAAAGAAGAGGTGGTTAGGTTCACAGGTCGCAGAGCTTGACACAGAAGTTTCTTGCTGAAGAAAAATCTTGGTCACTCTTTTCGTAAAAAAAAACAAGATAAATAAAATAAAATAAAAATCATACAGCTTAATGAAATGACTGATGAATAGCTTAAAACCCTCCAATGTCACGGAAGTCAACATGATAAAAAAGAGTGTGTAAGATACAAGGAAAGCAAATGACTAGGCCAACAAGGATTCGTCACTGGGTGACCCTGACCTATTATTCTTTTAGGTTCACATGTCATCACAGAAAGGACTTTTACGCTGCAGACTCTTCCCACTACAGATGCGTCATGAGAGCAGTTCGGTTGAGTGTGGTTATCGTGACGATATCCTTTTCATAATAGTAATCATAGAACCCCCTGATGGACGGGAAACTGAAGATTAACATATTCAGCTCGACGCTCCTGGTCTTCACAGCGAACGTGACCCCACACAAGAGGCTAACACAAATCCGCTGATGGATGACCTCAATATATTTTTCTACGGTAACATATTTTTTTCTTTCTATTCTTGATTCGAAGGCTCCACAGTCACGTAACACGATATGACAAGGATACGTCAAGCATGGGTCACCAACCTCGCGCCAGAGGCTGAGGGGGAACGCGACAGGCTGGGACGGGAGGGAGAACTGGTGGGTCAATCAAACGCGACGTTTCAAGAATCAAAGAAAATGATGTCACGATTCTGCTGACAAAGGGAGGAAGCTTGGATACGACTGCCAACTGAAACGAAAATCGCTACAGTCTAAGATTTCTAAATGATAGCTTCAAATGATATTAGGTATAAAAGCACGAGAATATAAATGATATGTCTGGAGTCATACCTCTTTGAGGGGCCAACCTTGTTGATCTTGAAGGCGCAGCTCTCCACCTTATCATAGACCTCTCGCTCCCTAGTGTCTGGGAGTCACTCATACAAAAGGCGTTCGTAAACCTGGCCGTGCAGGAGTCTGTGTCACAATATGTAAGGATTCGCTAAGTTTAGCACGGTCTCTTGTCAGCGAGAGCCCTTCCTCGAGTACGTCATTATGACTGCCACAGGTCTGGGTGAGTGTGCTCGGGGTGCCATTAAGTGGCATAGGGCGGCCCATGAGTAAGTGTAGTGTAGTGGGATCTTAGGTGGATGTGTGTTGCGTAAAATGCAACTGTGACCAGAAGTCCCGCTGGTTCAGTGACCCGGATGCGTGAGATCAACTGTGTCGGTAGATGGGTCCAGAGGCTGTCATATATAGATGGATACAGTGCCCCCCGGTGTGTGTGTGTGTGTGTGTGTGTGTGTGTGTGTGTGAACTAGACCCAATTTACAGATTTAGTGATCCCGGTGTAATTGTCATGTGACCCAGTATGTGGGTTAACTAGCCTTAATACATGGATATGGTGGCCCAGTATGTGGATTCACTTGGTATGTGGATATGGTAGTTCAGTATGTAGGTTCACTAGCCTTGATATGTGGATATGGTCGTCCAGTATGTGGGTTCACTAGCCTTGGTATGTGGATATGGTCGTCCTGTATGAGCGCTCAATAGCCTTGGTATGTGGATATGATGGCCCAGTATGAGGGTTCCCTAGCCTTGGTATGTGGATATGGCAGTCCAGTATGTGGGTTCAATAAGCTTGATATGTGGATAAGGCTGTCCAGTATGAGGGTTCACTAGGCTTGATATGTGGATATGGTAGACGAGTATGAGGGTTCACTAGCTGTGATATGTGGAGACAGCAGCCCAAGATATGGGTCTACTAGCCCTGATGAGTATATTAAGTATCCCGGTATGTGAAATGGCCTATACTATTCAGTGGCCCCTGTACATTCCACAAACTGATAATATGCTTTAGAAATATCACTCACTCTGATATGAATTCCCTTTAGAGCAACTCGAAGTTGCAAGAGACAAACCGTCCGTAAAGTGGCAAGCGAATGACTCGACTCCCGTTGGGGGATGAGGAACGAACTGCCTAACTGAGGTGTAGGTGAGCGCGACCACCGCAGGAGGTGGTTGGTAAAGGGCAGGAACACAACAACCAAGAGATCATCAATCTTTGTCAGGCTGGTGCGTCCGTCTGTCCGGTGCCCAGGCCCGTGCTTCTACCACCACTCGTCGACAAGCTCGTATTTTCCGAGTCAGAATTTCAGAGCTTCGTACCGTGAGCTCGCGACGTAACACCTGTCCACCAATGTCGGCAACATCGTAAATTTTTCTTTCGCTCTACCATACGACCGCTATTCAGAGCGGAAATAAACTGAAACCTCTTAAGGTCGCATAACGCAGGAAATGTTAAGAATAAGACGTGGGTGAGCGTGTGTTTGCGATCCTGCCCCCTGCTTAGCGCGGCCTTCGAGCATAACTTCCGCCACTCGGTACCAAGCACAGCATCCCGTGAGCAGTCGACACGCAAGTCTCATTTGTTCATCATGGGTAGAGAGTGACGCTTGTGAGCGCTCCGTCCAGACTCTGTAATAACAGGAACTCCCACCTCTAATCTCAGTCTTGGGTCTTTCTTTATCATGACGACTGAAGATATAGTTTTTGTGATATATGCTGAACAGATGGGCAGGGTTTGAGCGTCTATCGTGAACGTAATTTTATTTTCTTCCTTATTAAGAAAAATTTTTTCTTTAGAAATCTTCACGTAGCTTTTATATATTCTCGTTATTTACAGTTCCCGATGAGGAAGCACATTCCACCGACGAAATGGTTTATCTAAATCAATTAGTGACACTGTACCTTGTATATCATTAAGATAATAAAGATGTTGATTGGTATTCATTACAAGCACATGTACAACATTTCCAGTAACCCACTCAAAGGCATGAATACCTACAAACATAGATATACACCAACCCGGACATGAGTATGCACACACTACGCGTCAACACACAGTGTGTACACAAACACACACACACACACACGCATACAAAGAGGGCGGTAACAGTCCTAAACTACATACTTATATCACAAACAAAACTGGCCCTCATACTAATAGAGAAGACAATCAGGGAACAGACAGAAGGCTTTTGGGTTAGTAGAATATACGTAAGTGAGAGGCAGCGTGGACTCAGAAAGAGATCATGCACAACAAACTCCTTGAACTTGCAAGAGAGAGTAAGTAATATCTCGGAAAAGAGAGACGGTGGGTGGATTGTGTGTTCTTGGACCGTCAGAGGGCCTTTGATGCTGTCTTCACAGAGGATTAATGGAGAAGTTGGAATCTAAACCGGGGTGGGGGAAAAAAAAAATCTTAAATGAATTGACAGGCTTCTTCTTGGAAAAGAGCAGAGAACACGTCAAGGGTATCTTTGCAAGCTGAGCTAAAGGAATTAGTGAGGTTCCTCAGGGTTCGTTGTTGGGATTATTGTTATTCCTATATAAGCGGTTAACCGAAGGGAAATCACTCGCGTATGGATATGTTTGATAACTGAAAACCTCATGAAAAAAGCACAAAGCATTAGAGAGAACAACATAACTTGGATAGACTGTTAGAAGAATCCTACCCCAACAATAAAGTAAGAGATGGGAAACAATAAGAACAAACCGAACTCTGACTCTCATAATGAGGGAAACAAAATTCATGAATCAATCTGTGAAACAGATTAAGGAGCCGACATTATCTAGAGAATTGAGTAAGGATGATTACGAGGGAACTAAGTTACATCTCCATCGGTTCAAGAAAATGTCTATGACATTCATATTCCAACTAAGGTAGATAAAAGCAGTTGGTCTCCTGACTGAATGTAACAGAACTGCAAGAAAAGGTACAACGGAGCACATTGAGAATGATTTCAGAATGAAAATAAATGTCATGAGAAGTGAGTGGTTTTCAAAAACTCACATAGGAGGAACGAAAGATGAATTGCTTGGAAGACATGACCATTTCTTATAAATCTTAAGGAATTATGAAATCAAAGTCACAACAGGATACTAGGCAAGAGGTGTCAGGAAGGACGTCAAGAAACATTTACTTTAACAATAGAGTAGTTACCATCCGTAACAAAGTTAACTGTTGTTGCGTGAAACCCAAAGTTCTTTACAATAGAAATAGGAGGTTTCTAATGATGTGACGATGTACATGAAAAAAATGATATCTACCAACGATGCTGAAATCATTCTGAGAGTGGTAGTGGTAAATACAATGATAATAGCCTCTTTTCACACTTCCATTTAAGGACGCTTCTTTAATCCTGTCACTAAAACTCTACAATACTAGGCTGTATTGTAGCAAAGCTACGGCTGCTCCAAACACTAGTTTCCAGTTTAGCTTATCGATAAACCGGTTTGAACACTGACTTTAGCTCAACCACCTACTGTCCAAACACCAGAATCCACTCTAACATAGTTTGAACTAGCTAGTTCAAACACTGGCCACCAGTTTAGGCTACCAATAACCTGTCCAATCAGCAGACTGTAAGTGAGCCTGCCTATCACCCAATCCAAACACTATTCACCTGCCTAGCCTATCAACTAACCGACCTAAACACTTGCCTTCAGTCTACCTATCACCAGTCCAAACACCAGCCTCCAGTCTTTGCCATCAGTCAGTTCAAACAACGGCCATCGGCCTAACGTGGCTGTCCAATCGGCAGCTTTACCGTGTTTAGCTTAGCTACCAGCCGTTCCAAACACTTCCAGTCTAGCCTATAAATCAACCGATCCCAAAAGTAACCACAAGCGTTGGGACAGTCCAAATCGTTCATGTAAATTATTTCACTGGGCTCAAGCATATCAGGAAAACAATAACTCCATGTTAATCATTTACAGAGTTGAATTTATCATCAAATCAGATTTATCCAACACATCAATCCGAATCTTATGTGAATCGAGCAATCGAGGATTTAGGGCCATAAACACAGTAGTTTTCTCCTTGCGCTTAATTATCTAAAAGTGTAATTCCGGATGACAGCTTCAAGTCGGTATTAGGTTTTTATGACGTTGTCAAAGATCTAAGAATCGAGAACAAGTATGTAAAGTCCAATGTTAAACACTCGAGCCTCCTACTGTTGGCCACGTCGGTGAGGCTCTTCGAGTGGATTGTGAAGCATGCTGGTCTATTTCCGAAGGACAGGGGCAAGACAGTTTGAGCGATAATACCATTAATAGATATTAAACCAACTCATGCAAGTATGTTCAAGAAAATCACACGAACAAAAGTATCGATACTTTAAGCATGAGAAAAGGACATTCTGAGTCTAATATTGAGTTTAAGTATCTAGTAACTTGCATGTTGTTTCATTACCTTTATTATGATTATCATTATCAATGCCATCAAGATTATTATCATAACTGCAGGACCACCTTCTCTAGGCGTTCCTGCAGCTTCAAGGCTATGCTACAATCAGTAGCAGGGAAAGGATGAAATCCTTTAGAATGAGAAGCTCTCTTTGACGAGGTCGTACTCTGATGATACATCCTAGCAGAACTTGACGTAATCTTATGCAGCCTGAGTCCAATAACGCCTTTCATTTCCATCATTTCCCTCAATTCTGGATCAGCATCGTCTATGATGCGTACTGCACAGGATAAACATCGTGTTTGTTGCGCATTACATATAATACTAATGTATGAATTGATTAATTAGTGTTATCATCTTAAATTATATGGAAGGGTATTGATTGAGAGGGTGAAGGCATGTACAGAGCATCAGATTGGGGAAGAGCAGTGTGGTTTCAGAAGTGGTAGAGGATGTGTGGATCAGGTGTTTGCTTTGAAGAATGTATGTGAGAAATACTTAGAAAAGCAAATGGATTTGTATGTAGCATTTATGGATCTGGAGAAGGCATATGATAGAGTTGATAGAGATGCTCTGTGGAAGGTATTAAGAATATATGGTGTGGGAGGCAAGTTGTTAGAAGCAGTGAAAAGTTTTTATCGAGGATGTAAGGCATGTGTACGTGTAGGAAGAGAGGAAAGTGATTGGTTCTCAGTGAATGTAGGTTTGCGGCAGGGATGTGTGATGTCTCCATGGTTGTTTAATTTGTTTATGGATGGGGTTGTTAGGGAGGTAAATGCAAGAGTTTAGGAAAGAGGGGCAAGTATGAAGTCTGTTGGGGATGAGAGAGCTTGGGAAGTGAGTCAGTTGTTGTTCGCTGATGATACAGCGCTGGTGGCTGATTCATGTGAGAAACTGCAGAAGCTGGTGACTGAGTTTGGTAAAGTGTGTGGAAGAAGAAAGTTAAGAGTAAATGTGAATAAGAGCAAGGTTATTAGGTACAGTAGGGTTGAGGGTCAAGTCAACTGGGAGGTGAGTTTGAATGGAGAAAAACTGGAGGAAGTGAAGTGTTTTAGATATCTGGGAGTGGATCTGGCAGCGGATGGAACCATGGAAGCGGAAGTGGATCATAGGGTGGGGGAGGGGGCGAAAATTCTGGGGGCCTTGAAGAATGTGTGGAAGTCGAGAACATTATCTCGGAAAGCAAAAATGGGTGTGTTTGAAGGTATAGTGGTTCCAACAATGTTGTATGGTTGCGAGGCGTGGGCTATGGATAGAGTTGTGCGCAGGAGGATGGATGTGCTGGAAATGAGATGTTTGAGGACAATGTGTGGTGTGAGGTGGTTTGATCGAGTGAGTAACGTAAGGGTAAGAGAGATGTGTGGAAATAAAAAGAGCGTGGTTGAGATAGCAGAAGAGGGTGTTTTGAAGTGGTTTGGGCACATGGAGAGAATGAGTGAGGAAAGATTGACCAAGAGGATATATGTGTCGGAGGTGGAGGGAACGAGGAGAAGAGGGAGACCAAATTGGAGGTGGAAAGATGGAGTGAAAAAGATTTTGTGTGATCGGGGCCTGAACATGCAGGAGGGTGAAAGGAGGGCAAGGAATAGAGTGAATTGGAGCGATGTGGTATACCGGGGTTGACGTGCTGTCAGTGGATTGAATCAAGGCATGTGAAGCGTCTGGGGTAAATCATGGAAAGCTGTGTAGGTATGTATATTTGCGTGTGTGGACGTATGTATATACATGTGTATGGGGGGGGGGGGGTTGGGCCATTTCTTTCGTCTGTTTCCTTGCGCTACCTCGCAAACGCGGGAGACAGCGACATAAAAAAAAAAAAATCTTAAAAAGTCGGGCATTTTCAACTTAAAATTTGGGCAAATTTTTCCTCGTCCTCCCAAAGAATTTGGGCCAGTACTCCTGCGACAAGAATCACCAGCTTAGCTTAACAGTCAATCGGTCTAAACAATAGCCTCCAACCTATGTTAGCATGAGCCCCCACCAAACCAAACATTCACCAGTCTAGCGCAGCAAGCAGCCGATCCAAACGGCAACGACCAGTCTAGTAGCCTAGCCACTAACTGTTCCAAACAGTAACCACCACAAGCCTAGAAACTAACCAATCCAGACATTGACACCTAGTTTAACCTAACTCTCCTCACTAATCCTTCAGGATTCTAATATCTTGGTCAGTCAAATTGGGCCAATCAATTCACTGCATATATATGTGAAAATTCTAATTGATCTTTGGGTTATAGAAGTCATAAGAGGTTGTTATCAATGGAAGCATGTTGTCGGGTACGAGGTGTACATTGCTAGGTATTGTGAATCCTGAAAGTCGGGAAGCGGGTTGGCAGAATGTGTGCAGCAGTGTAGAACAGCTAGGTAGTGAGTGGTCTGTATAGGTAGGTGGGTCGCATACACTGAGTGACACTGTCCAGAGACAGCATCCATGTGGGGTCTGGTCCCCGGCCACTCCACTCCCACTAATTTAATGAGGCAGCTTCGTTATGCTGGTAAGTGAACATAATGCATCGAATGCATTTATTTTCCAGCTGCATCTAGCGTAATGAAGTAGGAGGATATGCTGCTATACTTCAAATGTTAAGCAGAAAAAATATTCAAGATGCTGCTTTACTAGTTAATCAGCATTTGCAAAAAGATAAAACGATATATATATATATATATATATATATATATATATATATATATATATATATATATATATATATATATATAATATGTGTGTGTGTGTGTTACTGGACTCCGCGCACTTGAGGTTACACTGCGAGTGAGAAGTAACCTTTGGCGATGCTGTATCTTCGTCAGTTGACGAGAGTACAGTCTCGTCAAAGAACTCGCTTCAAAGGACTCTTTCATAAAGTAATTATGAATATATACATATATATATATATATATATATATATATATATATATATATATATATATATATATATATATATAATATATATATATTAGCACTAACGTAACATCATTCCAAAGCTAAAAAAGAAAAGAAAAACGAAATCGTTACCCTGCACCACTTCCAACAATGATGTTGAAACACTGTTACGTGCTGTAGTTCCTGCACGGTGGATGTCGGGATACTTTCCCGTATTCGAGACATGCTTTGAGCTGCTGGGGGCCTGAATATGCAAGAGGGTGAAAGGCGAGCAAAGGCTAGTGGGAACTGGTGCGATATGGTATACAGGGGGCGATGCACTGTCAGTGGGCTGAACCAAGGCATATGAAGTGGTTGAGATACCATATACCTCCCACACTGTTGATGTTGGGATTCTAACTTGTGATTTGGGACACTATACTTTGTACTGCGGCCTCCACAGTCAACATGCTGATACGCTCACTACTACTGTGGGCTGCTGGGGCTCTGTAGAGCTATAGATCCCATCGTGTATTATCTGGGACACTGGCATGTCATAAGTACCAACACAGTAGCTACTGGGAAACTTGTGTGTCCTTAGACTTTAGGTTTTGGGACACTGATCCCAACACAGTAGCTGCTGAGTGTCTTCGTCCCATGACTTTGCCTGGTGGAACACTCTGGTCCCAACTTAGTAGCTGCTGGGACATTTGTGTGTCTTAGAACCCAAGACTTTAGCCGTTGGAACACTCTGGTTCCATCACAGTAGCTCTTGGGACACTCATCCCAACGCAGTATCTGCTGGGACAATGTTTGCGTGGTGTGTGTGTGTGTGTGTGTGTGTGTGTGTGTTGGGGCGTCCCTGACCCTTGCTTGGAATGCAGACTGCACTGGGCCCAGGACCTTGAACATGGGCCCAGCGCTGCACACACACACACACTCGCTATAACGAACACGCCCTTCCTCCACACTCACCATCTCTCGCCCAGCAGAGACGGAGTACACGGGAGTCGTAACAACCACAGAGGGACGTTGTACTCGACGACTTGTGCCCCAGGTCCGTCATTGACCAAGTCTACAATCGTCAGCGGGGCGTGGACGGACGACCGTCGGGGGGGTTGGGTCGACTTCCCATCTCGTCCCGACGTGGCCTCTGTCCGGATGTGCATCGTGCTCACCCGTCAGCATCCGAGGGTGGCTGCCGCAGCTACGTGAGGGTGTATACCTCCGCCGATGAGGTCTTCCCTCACCGTGATGGTGAGGATGATGACGTGAGGAGGAGGAAGGGGTGGTGCACACAGGAGAGATGGAAGATACGAGTCCAGAAGCCGTGAGTTAAGAGGAGGAAAAAATGATAAGAGGGAGGACCTAGAAGTACACGTTGCTCATCCAGGGGCACTGCTCCAGTCATTGCTGGTGAGAGGGGATGGTGTCGCCAGCACGGGACTCAGACCCGAAGCCTAGGGCTCAGTAAGGTTAAGTTTACAGTAACACCCGCCAAGGGGGTGGGGGAAAAAAACGTGCATTCTCAGGTCTCTTAAAACAACATTAAGTGAGGCCATTTCTGGTGTGCCTGGCCCAGAGGCCGTCCAGCATGAGGGAGAGGGAGGGACCGCGTCTGGAAAAATGATGGGCCGATGATCATCTGGAAATGCAAAAATTGCGAGTTATTGTCATCTCTGCTCTTGTTCGCAAGCTTCGGAGGGAGATGAGCTATGACGAAGCTCATGCGGTAAAGGTCAAGCAAGGTCATGTTACCATTGGGGTGGGGGGGGGAGTGAGAAATTGCCAAGTAACTGCAGGAGACGTCGGAGGGGAGGAGGTCAAAGTACTCCAGAGAAGGTCGTGGAGGAGGATGGTCATGCAGAAGTCACAGAGGATCACAAGTCAGTATACAGGAGATGAACGTCTAGTCGTGGCAAGGTGGGGGTCATTAGAGAAGATGCTGGGGAAGATATGAGCACAGCGGGGAAGGTCGTGGAAGGCTATTCTCCCGTGGGAGAGGTCATGGAAGGTCATGCAGCTGTTTAAGGGAGGTTATGAATACGGTCAAGTCACGGCAAGATCGATTAAGGAAGGTCCAGTCGATCAGGAAGGGTTAGGGAAGGTCAGGGGGGCAGCAGCAGGAGACGCCAAGGAAATTCCGGGATGGTTGCAAAAGAGATACGAAAAGTTCAAAACAACAGAGGTCAGAGAAGGTCGGGATCTCGAAAAGGACGGTCCCAGTGTAACGAGGGAAAGGTCAGGGTAACCAGACAAGGACCATACGAGAGAGAGAGAGAGAGAGAGAGAGAGAGAGAGAGAGAGAGAGAGAGAGAGAGAGAGAGAGAGAGAGAGAGAGAGAGAGAGAGAGAGTGTAACTACATCTTGTATTTTTGGACGAGGGGGAGGTGCCGGGCAAGGAGCTGGACAGGTGGCGCTACTGCAGGCCGGGAGGCCACACCCGGACGGCCAGACATAACCTAAGTGACCTCAAGGCAGGAGCGAGGTCTCCCTCTCCCCGCCTGGTGTTTGATGCTCCTGCTGCTGAGTCATGAGCTGGCTCACCCACTGCTGCAAGATGGGATGGCAGCGATGGATACAGTGACGCCACTGAGTTCATAGATTCACGCGAACACGAGGAATGGAGGAAAATAATATAGGAAGCGCCGAATTAACATTGCCTAATTTCCTCAAGTATCCCCTAGCAGTAGAAAACGTGACCCATCATCCCATTTTCTATCATCTTGTCACTATGTGATCAACGACTTAACAACTGACCCAATACTCTTGAGACCCATATTTGCCAAATTGAATATTTCTTACGTGATTTTTTCCCCTTTACTAAGATTCAAAGTTCTCAGATATCTTTTTTATATATCTGATGTGCAAGACTGTACCAGGTCATAAGGACATAAGTCTACTTCAGAAACTCACAAAGAATGGCTTATGGAAAGCCATAGTCTCGGGAGCGGCACATCTGTGTCAAATATCTTAAAGGCAGCACCTTTAAACCTGGACAAGAGCGATGTAACACATCCAGGTGTGGCATTCTGACCAGTAGGAATTACTGTGTCATCCTAAGTAAAGTTTCATGTGTCCAAAATCCTGTCAAGGAAATACGTGATCTCTTTCTTTAATCCTAAACTGTTGCGGGCAATTGGAAGGAGAAAACGATGTCGACCAAAAAAAGAAAAAAAGAAAAAAAAAAAAAAAAAAAAAAACTGAATTTCGAAACATTTCTCGTAATCGTCTACAGAAAGAACAGTAGGCTTTCACTTCCATAACACATTGTATTAAACTCCTCACAGCAGGACATCAAAACATCTTTTCATATCCAGATGAAAAATTATCGATTCCTTATATTGTTGGAGTGAAATTTAAAAAACACTTTCTTTACCTTTTCTCCTAACAGCTACAACCTCTGCACCTTTTCCAAAGGCGGGATTTCCACATCCTTTAAAACTTTTAAATGTATTTTCCTTCGACATTTCATAAGCTCTTTCTTTCCTATTCTATTTAAGGCTTGACCTAGACAACAACTTTTGTCCGTAACTGGCGCCTTTAATTTAAATAGAGGAATAGAATGAGGGCGCACGTCTCTGACTTAGTGATACTAAGAGAACATAGAAAATGGCTACTGAGAACGTCGAGGTGTCGACCTTAAGTTCACTGTAGATACCGAGGTCGCTGCCTTATCCACCACCTCTTGCAATGGTCAGGGCGCCACTGTCTTACTTGCCACGTCTTGCGTTGGTCCGGGCGCCACTATCTTACTTGCCACCTCTTGCGATGGTCGGGGCGCCACTGTCTTACTTGCCACCTCTTGCGTTGGTCCGGGCGCCACTGTCTCACTTGCCACCTCTTGCGATGGTCGGGGCGCCACTATCTTACCTGCCACATCTTGCGTTGGTCGGGGAGTGACAAAGACTCCAGAAAAGAGAAAAAGGAGTCCTAGATAAGCTGAACGCGTCCTCCTCATGTTATGTGTTTCTGTCTTAGTCTTGATGAGTTACATTCTTACAATGTTCATTATTCCATTATATCAACAAATCATAGCATTTTGGGTTTCTATTACCATTAGGACATTATTTACGGTTACTTTTGATGAAAAACGAAATCTATACACGTGAAGGTTTACAAGGCCATCATGGGGTCGATGTGAAAATTTCTTCAGTCGAGGATGTTGAGGTTTACTGGAACATGACAAATACCGTCTTTTTTGCTATGTTGAATCCACAAGGATGGAGATGGTTGCTGGTGGCCATCAGCAAGAGGCCCTATAGATCCTGACGATATGATGGAGAGTGTTAGTGTGAGGGAGGATAACTTCTGAGAGGTAGTCGAGATGTGGTTCAGTCCCTCACATCCCCACATACCGTCTCAAGGGCCCGGGTATAACCATTATTACTCGTCTTGACCACACGTGTGACCCGTGGAAGATGAAAAGTGATCGACGTCCATAATATACTGTTGAAGCTGCTGTCATCATTTAGGCTGGAGATATCCGGAGGTATGTACCTCAAATCACTGCAAAAGTTAGAAGTCTGATGGAGGGAAGGTTACAGATCTGCTGGTTACTGTCAGAGTTACGGTCATTCCCAGGAATGTTGGTGTATTATGGAGGAGGAGGATCCTGTGAGTCGTGCAGGACCCTTCCTACCATCCCTAACATCCTTCCTGACCAGGGCCTCTCCCTCTCCTCCCCAATGCGGCACACTCCCTCTCTTACAGATCCTTTGTCCGCTGCCACACCACATTTTCAGCCGAAGGAGTGAAGGATTTTAAGGAATTCACTGTCCTTTTAAAAGCGGCCGCACCATACGTTCCTGCGCTTTTGTGTAGATCTTGGAAGGAAGACTGGCGGAGGAGGTCTGTGGAGAGGTGGACTCCGGCGCTTAGGGACGCCATCCCTCGGAGGCCTGGTGGTATGGGACGCCCACGGTGAGGGACACTGGTAGAGGGTCCCGGTGTTGGGGACGCCGATGCTGAGGGACGCCAGTGCTGAGGGATGCCAGTACTGAGGAACGCCAATACTGAGGAACGCTGGTGATTAGGAGACACAGTTGCTGAAGGATGCCGTGCTGATTAAGGACGCCTATTCTGTGAGACGACAGTGCTGAGGAACACGGCTGCTGAAGGACGCCCTTGTTGAGGGATCATAACGCTAAAGGTCGCTAGTGATGAGGAGCTCCGGGGCTGAGGTACATTTCACGATGTATTCGGAGGAAACGCTGTTGCTGAAGGAGTCGGTGCTGAGGGACGCCAATAATGAGGGACATAAGAGCTGAGAGAACATCATGTGAGAGGAAGTTGATGAAGGACGTCAGTGAGGGACAATGAATTGATTAAAGCTTATAATGAGGAATCCTGACTGTGAGATACGTCGAAGTTGGAGGCGCTGGTATGATGGACGTCTGGGTTGTAGACGCTGGAATGAGAGATCTCAGTGTTGTGGACGCTGGTGTGAGAGCCTTCAACGTTGTGAACGCCAGGGTTGGAGCGTGGGGGATATAGCTGTGGACACACTGCCAACTTCTGCACAAGGCAGAGGCTTCTGTACATTCTTCTCACTGACCTGTCACACATAACGGAGCTCGGGGTGAACGGAGGCCCCCCCTGAAGACTGGAGGACTCCTCTGCTCACCATTACTCTCTCTCTCTCTCTCTCTCTCTCTCTCTCTCTCTCTCTCTCTCTATCTATCTATCTATCTATCTATCTATATATATATATATATATATATATATATATATATATATATATATATATATATATATATATATATATTCATACATATTCGCCATTTCCCTCGTTAGCGAGGTAGCGTTAAGAACAAAGGACTGAGCCTCTGAGGAACTACCCTCACTTGGCCCTCTTCTCTGTTCCTTCTTATGGAAAATTAAAAACGAGAGGAGCGGATTTCCAGCACCCTGCTCCTTCCCCTTTTAGTCGCCTTCTACGACACGCAGGGAATACGTAGGAAGTATTCTTTCTCTCCTATCCACAGGGATATATATATATATATATATATATATATATATATATATATATATATATATATATATATATATGTATGTATGTATGTATGTATGTATAATGAGCGAATGCTGCCTCTCTTGTATGTTCCTGGCGCTATCTTGCTAACGCGGAAAACGGCGGTTAAATATATATATATATATATATATATATATATATATATATATATATATATATATATATATATATCCCTTCTTTCTTTATGAGAAGTGGGGGAAGTCTGCACTTGGCTCGAATGTCAACCACGCTACACCGTCTCTGTCTAGAAATCATACGAGCAAACACGTTATCGTTAAGGGAAACGAGCTATTAACATTCCATGGAAGAAATCAGTCATCAAGAAGGTAATGCCTCACGACACTGTGTCCTGGGGAAAACAACCAAGGGCAAGAGGAAAGTGCACAGCTTCTAATGATCCACCAGACACATGACACGTTATAGGTAACTAGACAGGACGGGAATGGACAGAGGATTGCTGCCAGAGACGGTTGGGGGTCTGCTCAGGACTGTTATTTGAGTTCTGTAAAGAAGCATTCGATGCAGTCTATAACACCGTCAAGCTACACGAGGGAAGAACATTTCTCTTACATGAATACAGTCCAGTTAGTATAGGATGATGTATACACAATACAGTTGCCCTCGCTCTACCCCCTGATGACTGTCCGGCCTCACCTGGTATGGTTACTTCACGACCCCGTCACCCAAGGCTCTCCCAAACAGTCAAGCTTAAAACGGTATATATCTGGACGGATGGAACGTGGGAAATTCTATTTCTTACTTGAGGAAAACCGAAGTCTAAATATTGTCACCTCCCTTGACCCTAACTCTAGGCGTCTTCTAAATGAACGTCACATCTGTGTCACCTCGAGTCGTATGTCGTAAAAAGAAGCCTTATGTCGTGCGTGACGCTGGGCAAAGGGTCTTTGGTCGACGTAAGACAAATGTGAACCAAGCGTCGGGGTGGAGTAACAGATGAGTCACACGACTCAGCCCGAGTCACAAGATTGTCTTGGTGGGACATGACCCAGGGCGTTCTCGTTTTACCGTCTCGTCGCAAATACCTCGTGATGATAAGGAGGCAGGTTCTACCAGGCAGTGACGACCTGCCTCTCACGAGAACACAGCAAGAGCACGTCCGCTCACGCGCCTGCTGGAGAGCCGCTTACCTGGCTTGAAGTCAGTAGGTTCACCCGCGACGTAGGTGGCATGACGTAAAAGTATAGATCATCCTCAAAAAATCTTCAAAGTTTTGAGAGAGGTAATCTGTGTAAACACCTTACAGGGTCGAGGGCAAAGCAGTCCGACTTGCTCACTTTCTAACCTCAAAACTTGACCCACTTGCCCTAGGTCGCAGCGCTTGTTCTTCATCCTTTTAACGTGGATATTACTGTGATTATTATTCCTGAGAACTGGCCGCTTGTGGGCCCCAGCCATGAACTAGACAAGGTAACAGTCGGCAAGCCACAGTATTACATGATTACTATGTGGACGCTGGCAACTCACAGGTGAGCAGTAGCAATGTCTGCTTCTTTCCTTATATCGCAAATCTTCGGAATCAGTACCTTTTTCTTCATATCATGATCAACAGCCACGACCTGAACCCTTTTCAAATTGTAGGTTTTCCAGTTCTTCCCAAGTCCATACATTCTTTTCTCTTGTCTCTATACTTCTCTATCTTTGATATTTCAAGTAAGGCCTGGCCTCAGTGTGGTCTTTTGTACGTGACTGGAGCCTTTGGAGTGAAAAATTGTGATGGTACTGTTATGCCAGAGCTCAGGGAGGTAAGTGGTGATGGCCGCACTGACGCTCTGGTGGTGACGAGTTGGCTGAGTGAGAGTAAAGTTGAGGACAAGGGAAAAAATATACCGCCCACGTATTACCTGCGTGTCGCAGAAGACGACGAAGTGGGGCGGGAGCAGGTAGCTGGAAATCCTCCCTTCCTGTATAACTTTTCAAAAGAAGGAACAGAGCAAAGGGCTAAGTGAGGAGCTTTCCCTCTAAAGGTCAGTCACTTGTTCTTGACGCTACCTCGCCCATACGGGAAATGGTGAGCATGCATGGATAAAAAAAAAAAAAAAAAATCGGACTGGTCTCCAACTTTGCGTTCCTTTCATCCCTGTCCCCTTACACACAGAACTGGTACCATTTTTCACCATCAGCTCGGGCAAGTTCACTGAATGTAACTTGTGAAAGATAACACAAATGTTCGCTACCATACTCCTGTTATCTGCGTGAACCCGAAAAACTGAATACCAAGTGCATGCATACATCAATAGACCGCAGCGTCCTCCCCAGGATCAGGAACACAACGAAGAGAGAGAGAGAGAGAGAGAGAGAGAGAGAGAGAGAGAGAGAGAGAGAGAGAGAGAGAGAGAGAGAGAGAGAGAGAGAGAGAGAGAGAGCATGAAATCAAAGAATATGCCATTAGACTTTAAATACGGATGCGCAATAACACATCTTGGACTTAAACACAGGTACACGTACAACAAAAAAAATGTGTTGCTTCCAGCTACTCTTGTTGACATGTCATTCCATGTTAACAACCCTATTAGATAAGGACTAGTTGCCTCAAAGTAGAAATAAAAAAAAAGATTATCTACGCGTTTAAATCAAGGTTGGCGGGGGATTGATGACTGTGGATACTTATGGTAAATCTTCTCTTACTCTTCTTTTTTCCAGACTAAATATATTTAGGTCATTTGCACAGCTTTGATAAGATTCGTTTTTCTGTGTGGTAATCATCTCAATAACTCGCCTCTGCAACCTGTTTCATCTACGTCTTTTCATGTTCTTGCGGATAACCAACATTAGCACATTACTGAAGGTACGTTTATTAGCACTACGCACTACTCACTTGACTTACGTCACAAGAGACTTACACCGGTCTTTTTCCTACTGAACGATATGGAGCTAATCAGAGTTTACACTACACTTTGTCTTGTCGTAAAATTGTTAGCTTACAGACATTATGAATCCACTTGCCACTCTGGAGCCCAACCTATCACTTTGTCTAAGTTAATATAAAGCTGTAGACGTTCATTTTCTGTCGTAGCGTTCTGCGTTACAGTTTAGCGTCGCCTGCAATCACTGTCGTCATTAACATACCTTAGAACGTATGCACCTATACATCACTGCACCTGGACCAATGACCGATTGTAACTCATCCCATAACGTCCACTGTGATATTCTATCAACTTTTCAAACACAGTGTTAAGTAAAAGAGTTAAAAGATAGAAACGTATAAACTTGGCCGATGATATCAGTTTATTATGAATTTGACTCACTAGCTCGTGTTTAACGAATTCTGGCTTGGATTCTTCTCCGGGTTGCAGGTGATGTCGGAGCGTTCTTCCTAGTCTACGGATTGAACATGTGACGTTATCGCAGTGTCATTTTCAAGTCTTATGAACTAACTAGTATGACTTGCTTTTCGTAATGCTAGTCAAAAATCTACTTAACAACTTAAAAAACTGAAATTAGTCAACCTGATTCCATCATATGAGTTAATACTGGGATAAAAATGTCAATGTTATAGGGGTAATTATACTAAAATGCATGATCTTAAGGCAACACGTCTGCAGGATGGCGCTCAACCTGATCATGGCAGTGTTATAAAATGCTACGTAAAAAAAGAACAAGTCTTCCTCTCGTAGATAAACCACCTTTAAGATCCTCTCCATGATGAAGAGAGTAGTGGCTATAGTCCCACAATTTGGTGACGGTAAGGCGTTTACGTGGAGAATGTCGGATGAAAGGTGACGACTGGGTGACCACTGAAGGAATGCTGGAGTGATGGGTTAGGACTGACGGTTAGTGAATAATGGGCGGGAAGTTTCGGATAAAGTCCTGGTTTCAATTACTATGTTACCTGTTAAGAATCAAAATCTTTAATTGGAAAAATCCTTCACGAATGTTAAGCAGAATTTCCTTGAAAAAAAATCCAGGCGAAATTAATTTTCCTTTAGTTTCACCTGTTACTTTTTGTTTATCAATTTCCTATCATTATATATATATATATATATATATATATATATATATATATATATATATATATATATATATATATCAGAATCTTTTCCATCTTAGGGGGTAGGAGGAAGCATGGGACACAAACCTCACCTACCTCTGTCTTGTCATGACACTCTTGGGAAACACCTGTTTTTATAAACCACGACTCGACGGTCTTACCTACACCGGGATGAGAGCACTACAGGGGTGAGGACGATCACAGGCTACAACAATCTTGGATAACACTACAACACAACCACCATGACCATCCACTGCTGCCCTCTACCTGAGACCCATTGTTGTTTACATCAGCTGGGTACTCCAGCCACCCGCCACCGCGAGCAAGATTTCTTCCTAGAGCAGTCATCATTTTGAAAAGGTGAGAGAAAATATATATTTTTCTTTAGAGTACTGATATGTACTAAAATATGTATATAATTGAGCATTATAGTTTGAGACACATTTGCCGCCATGACGTTAAGGAACGAACGACAGTGAGGGGGCGTCGGCCAGGTGTCTCCTCGCGGACCGCGACCTTTCTTGGCTCTTTTGTTATGAAACTTTTCTCATGATGGGCCAACCATTCTCGACGAGGGGACAATGCGACAAGGACACATGAGATCCTCTCTGTTAGGGAACTTTTTACCTTTTCGCTGGTGCAGTTACAGTCGGATGTTGCGTAATATCAGTCTCCTGCTGTGAGAATGTCGGTTCCCACAGACGACATCATCCAGGGGAAGACGTTGGTGTACCATCCAAGGACTATCCCTACATTCCGTCGGAAATGAGAAAAGAAGTCACATTTTCCTATAAAAATCAACCTTCTAATCATGGAAACTTTAACTACAGGCCGCAAATGGCTGCAGGTTCGGTAGAACAGCTGATAGTGAGAGCTGAAGGAAAGATTTGTGCTGGTCTTCCGGAGAAGTGCACGCCAGGAATCTCGCGCCTCCTTTTAGGACCTCCCAGGACTAAATCACTGATTTCCGTTCCTTTTCCCGAGAATTTACCCTCTAACCAGTTCCTTTTTCTAAATAATCTCTTCTTATTGCTTTTATTTTTCTCTTTTCAGGTCTTGCTTATTTATTCGTCTTCCCTTTGCCTATATATTATTCAGATCAGCTTATCAATACGTTCAAGTTAGCAAAGCTATTAAGGTAACTGATATTTGTTCTCTAGTAATAAGACTGGACAAAACTACATCTCGAGCTAGCACTAACCGCAACTCTGGTATAATGTTGTTTAAGAATTAGTAACATTAAAGTTACAACTTAGCCTTCAACCTGCTCGAATCGCGTTGGTGGCTTCAAACGGAAAGTTGGATGTTCAAATGTTGCCACACATCAAGACCGCGAATGTACTTCACTTACCAGTCTTCTTGCTAACTTCTTTCGTTCCATCTTCATCTTGCTGCAATCCTTATCACATACCCTCTTATAACTATTGCATGCATGTACAGACAGCAATCCTGGAGCAAATAATGAGTCAACACAATCCTGCAAGAGAAATTTCCTCTCAATCCTCTTAAATATTCGCGTGTCGCCGTGAGTGCCACATACCCCTCGGGCGTTGAGGACGAACAGGTTGGACTGTTTATGATTTTCATTATAATTCCTATTTTCATTTCACACGTTTCACAACTAAATTCAGCTGGTTTTTGTTTATTGTGTGCCATTGTGGTGATATGTAATATGACAGAGTGATGACAGCGGTGTCGGGAACCTGCATTTTGACAGTAATATCAAGGAGGGGCGCCGATGAGGGTGTCAGATGATCTTCAAGGGAAAAGGGAATGATGGCTATCAACGCGGTGCACCACCACTCGACGTAGATCAGGCAGAGTACGCTAAAAGGCATATAAAACATCCGATAGCCCTTAGTTATATGCGGGTTCGACTAACGCTTGATAATCTTTTCATTGACACGATGCTTTATATATCTAGTATTTATTTTATTGAGTCATTGAAATTCTAAACCTGTGAACATGACAAAAAGCAAAGTAAATGCTAAGTAAAAGTTCATGCTGAACTCAGGAAAACAAATCTGTGGGAGGCTGTAGCTACAGACCACTTTAAAAATCTTCCATATGCACACAAGTGATACATATGCGATACACTGTGAAAAAATATTTCAAAGAAGACGTCCCTACGTTCGCAAGATAACCTCGTTATCATTCTTTTTCTATAACTTCGATTGTGGCATAGTCTTGCCCATGGTGTTGGCTACTATCAAAAATGAATTGGTGTCGAATATGCATCTGCCCAAGCCAAGTGGGCTACTCTAAAAGGAAATGCAGATCTGCCCTTTCAATAGTCGGTGGAAGGTTTTGTATCTTGAAAGATTAGAAAATGTTCTAATTACACGAATAGTTCTAAAGTACTTTACATATTTTCTTTACTGAAAATCTATATGTCGCTTCTTATAGAATTTTCAATGAATATAACAATCTAAAGTAATAGAAAAGATCAACTTCCATCATAAAATCTGGTTGAAGTACTCCTTAGCACAGATTTTATCTAAAAAAAAAGTTTACCTTCAGACATGGAGGGTAATGCTGGTATGTCCCAATGATTCCTATCAAATATGATGGTTCATTCCAACTACCGAGTTTTCACCTAAATGGAAACTATAAGACCATATATCACTCTCCAGCGAAACTATATTGGCTCTCTAAATGATAAAAATCATGCGAAATGTCCAACAGTACCTGGCAAGTCACATTGCCCTCGAAGTCTAGCCATCCTGCAGTTTATTTACCATTGGGAACTCTACCCTGCAGGCCACAGGTGATGTGGCCTGCCTAGTAGAAAGACAGCAATGAGAATGTTGGGTAAAATGATCGACAGGTTACATCATGGTGTTTTTCTACTCGGCGGGTATATATCGCAATCGGATTTTCCTTCCCGCCAATAACATTGTTATGGGATCTTAGTACGCGGCAGATCACCCGCTATGTGATCTTTCTACCCGGCAGGTAATATTGTTGTAGGATCTTATATTGCAAGTAACGTTGATGAGCGATCATCCTATCCGGCAGGTAACGTTGCTTTAGGTGTATTTTTAACCTGTTAGTTATGTTGGGCCGGAGTCTCTCTACCTGGGAGGGAACATTGCTCTACGTTTGTGTAGCAGGTCATGTTGTCATTCGCCTATGATGTACCTGCTGCGTAGAAAGTCCCCTGCTGTAATTTATCTATCGGGCTGAAAGTTCTGTGGAACGATGTGACTTGCTCAGTCCTTGAAAGACTGACGTCCAACTGATGGAATCTGTTATTGTTAGTCCTGGTGCTGACTGTTGAAGAATTTGAGCTTCCTTGCATCCATGAATAGACTGCTTGATTTTTTCCAAGCTTACATGATCTAAAATAGCATTTCCCCTTCATCTTAGAAGAGAAAAAAATTTGAGATTTCGGAACCTCAAGGAAGAATAACGGCATGATGTCATCTTGCAGTACATTGAATCTCAGTACCGTCCTTCAGTGTATGGTCCTCAGAGCCGTGAATACTAAATGCCTTTTGTGTCAAAAGTTACTTGGACATATTGTTTGAGACTCCAACTAAAAGCCAGAGGAAGTAAGGGAGAAAAAGAGGGATCAAAGATGAAGGCTAACCAGCGTCTTCATGTGTATCCGCTATCTGGAACGTGATAAATTGATATGACATAAGGGAGAGTTTCGTCATAGATGTAAGCGGGTATCACAAAAGCTGCTATGAAGGAATTTGCTAACGACAATACTTGACAAAACCAGATATAAAGACTAGATGAATTATGCTTCAAAGACTTAATTTGAAAAAAAAAAAAAAAATCCATGAGTAATAAACATTGATCGGAACAGGAACACGAACGTATCACTGACTAAATTACTGAAATACTCCCTCAGTTCTATATCCCCTTCTTTTCCAACACCAAATGACAAATTGGTTACAATAGATCAAAGAACTGAATAGAAGCATAAAGTGAATGATGTAGTATCTTGTTAAAGCATGTGGATCATAGTTTTAAGAGAAATTTCTTCAATTCGCCACCTTACCCTACACGAATAATTTTTGTGTCAAGTCGGAGTCATCATTCTTTATGGACTCAGTGAAAACTTACATACCTATTTCATGTCGTGAAAGCACAAGTTTAGGGTCCAAAGAACAAGAAAACATGCCAAAAAGTTTATGTATTAAGGATTAAGACAGCTTAGGCTTAAACTGGTGGGCTTATTTGAATATCGTCACTAGTACTCCATTATTAAGATTATGTTGAAATTGGATATGAAGTTTTATATCCAAAAAAAATTTTCGTTTCTTCATTTTTTATTCTCAAAAACACTTTACATGAGTTCACGGACGCACAGGCCAAAGGAACAGCTCTACCAAAGTGATGCGAGACAGACTAAACTGTAGATAGATTCCAATCTCGTGCTCAATGCTCAGGTTCTACCTGTGAAAGTTAATACGGTAAAATTCACTGAAAATGACTTTATACATCTAGATTTACGGTGATGTTCTACCGAAAGCGTGAATTGACATTCAAGTTGTCCAAATTGATTTCCAAATCCTATTATCAGTTGCTAGCTAAGTAAGAGAGCCTGAATATTTGGGATTTCAGTATGGCTCATAGATAGACTTTTGTTAATATCTATTTAGTTATCACTTTACATCAACTGTCAATCAAAGCGCACGTTTATAATTGTTTTGATGTGGTTTTTAAAAACCATCCCTCAGAAACTAGAACAGAACAGCAAAGATTAATAATCATCCGGAATTTGGATTCTTGCTCGTCCTCCAACATCTGATCAACAGCTGATTTTGTTCCAGCAACATGAATGTGCTTGCCTTTTTCTACTTTTTAAGCGATAAAATGGAAAGTATTAAATCTTGAAATGCAAAATTGTTCTGTATGAATATTGAATTAAGTATTTTGTTATCTAAGAGTGATATGAGCTATTTGTATGCTTTATGATTAACGAGTTTTACCTATGGTACTACGAGTATTATGGTTGCATCCAATGTTTACATACAGAAGGCTGCCGCAATGATAACGTGTTATGCTTTCCCTATACGCCGCAGTCTTAAATGGACCGTAAATTTTCATAGGAAGGCATTTCATTTATTCCCCTTGATAAATTCTCGAATGTCCACAGGTGAGATTCAAAGTTGATTGATGTAAAGAAGTAGATATAGATGATTATTCAGGTAAATCGGGCAGATTTCGAAATTTAAAAGCCGGTATATTTTACAAACCTGTTTTGGATTACAAGTTCCTGACAGATTATCCAAACTCTTAGGTGTTATAGATCTTAAGACGTTAGCTGTTGTGACACACGGCATATGAAACTTGTACATTAGGAAGGGAAAGCTGAAAAATCGTTTCGTGCATCCCCCAGCTTTCGAAAAATATGGTCAGAATCGTTCAAAAAACACCATAAACTATCGGAAAAACAGCAGCAACTAAACCAAGCCTAACCTATTAGATCTATGTTAACTTGACAAAATTTTCGGTATGTTCGAAACGGTAAGTAAAGAGAATAAGCTACCTATAAATAATTGTTATTTTGCCGACCAATTGGCACCGGCTGGTCTGACGTTATTTAACATTATTTACATAGATTTATGCCACAATTTAGTTAATGTGAGGTTGGGGGCAAAGCATTTTGGTTGGGGGTCGTTAATGTGGTTATGATTGCTGAATTAATAGTTTTGCAGTGCATTGAAACCATCAGTGGTAGATTGATAAATAGACTATGGAATGACAGATGTAGAGCTTGATATGGAGAAGTTTTGGAGGATTCTGAATATAAGGGAAAATGTGATGTTCACCAAATAGTGGGTAAAACACTTATATAAAGTCAATAATATATGAAAAACCTTCTTTACTAGCTGGAATTTTTATTATAAATATGCTCACATTGATATGGTGTGTTGTTAGGTGCTGCTTGTGCAGTGGTTGTGCGGTTGTATGAACGTGTGATATGCCTCAGTTTAGCTGACATTCAACAGCAGTTGATGTAATCTTCAGTTTTTGTTGTATTTGGTACATTTCAACTTGGATGTCAAAAGTTCAGATAGTACTTGGCCGTTGAAATGGTTGATAAAGTTTTTTGTAATTTTTGTTTTATGTTTCCCTTTTAGTTATATTGATTAATTCTGACATTTTCCTTGATATTTATAACCTCACCTTTATTGCCATATTTTTTATAGAATACGATATAATTCTCTTAACTTATATTCAGGTCTCTGAGCTTGATATTACATATGGTTTTAAGAATTAAGTGATTATGTTCTGTAGGGTAAATAAAGTGTTTAAGGAATAATAGAGCAAGATTTGGACCATTTTACATTATTGAATGATATTAATGAAGTATTCCTGGTAAATTATATGGGAGGGTATTGATTGAGAGGGTGAAGGCATGTACAGAGCATCAGATTGGGGAAGAGCAGTGTGGTTTCAGAAGTGGTAGAGGATGTGTGGATCAGGTGTTTGCTTTGAAGAATGTATGTGAGAAATACTTAGAAAAGCAAATGGATTTGTATGTAGCATTTATGGATCTGGAGAAGGCATATGATAGAGTTGATAGAGATGCTCTGTGGAAGGTATTAAGAATATATGGTGTGGGAGGAAAGTTGTTAGAAGCAGTGAAAAGTTTTTATCGAGGATGTAAGGCATGTGTACGTGTAGGAAGAGAGGAAAGTGATTGGTTCTCAGTGAATGTAGGTTTGCGGCAGGGGTGTGTGATGTCTCCATGGTTGTTTAATTTGTTTATGGATGGGTTTGTTAGGGAGGTAAATGCAAGAGTTTTGGAAAGAGGGGCAAGTATGAAGTCTGTTGGGGATGAGAGAGCTTGGGAAGTGAGTCAGTTGTTGTTCGCTGATGATACAGCGCTGGTGGCTGATTCATGTGAGAAACTGCAGAAGCTGGTGACTGAGTTTGGTAAAGTGTGTGGAAGAAGAAAGTTAAGAGTAAATGTGAATAAGAGCAAGGTTATTAGGTACAGTAGGGTTGAGGGTCGAGTCAATTGGGAGGTGAGTTTAAATGGAGAAAAACTGGAGGAAGTGAAGTGTTTTAGATATCTGGGAGTGGATCTGGCAGCGGATGGAACCATGGAAGCAGAAGTGGATCATAGGGTGGGGGAGGGGGCGAAAATTCTGGGGGCCTTGAAGAATGTGTGGAAGTCGAGAACGTTATCTCGGAAAGCAAAAATGGGTATGTTTGAAGGAATAGTGGTTCCAACAATGTTGTATGGTTGCGAAGTGTGGGCTATGGATAGAGTTGTGCGCAGGAGGATGGATGTGCTGGAAATGAGATGTCTGAGGACAATGTGTGGTGTGAGGTGGTTTGATCGAGTGAGTAACGTAAGGGTAAGAGAGATGTGTGGAAATAAAAAGAGCGTGGTTGAGAGAGCAGAAGAGGGTGTTTTGAAGTGGTTTGGGCACATGGAGAGGATGAGTGAGGAAAGATTGACCAAGAGGATATATGTGTCGGAGGTGGAGGGAACAAGGAGAAGAGGGAGACCAAATTGGAGGTGGAAAGATGGAGTGAAAAAGATTTTGTGTGATCGGGGCCTGAACATGCAGGAGGGTGAAAGGAGGGCAAGGAATAGAGTGAATTGGAGTGATGTGGTATACCGGGGCTGACGTGCTGTCAGTGGATTGAATCAAGGCATGCGAAGCGTCTGGGGTAAGCCATGGAAAGCTGTGTAGGTATGTATATTTGCGTGTGTGGACGTATGTATATACATGTGTATGGGGGGGGGTTGGGCCATTTCTTTCGTCTGTTTCCTTGCGCTACCTCGCAAACGCGGGAGACCGACAAAGTATAATAAAAAAATAAAAAAAATAATTAATGAAGGCAATAAGGTTTAAGTATATCAGGGAAAATATTTGGTAATGCAAGAGTAGAATATCTAGTAGCAGGATTATACTAACATAAATCTTTGTCCTGCTGTGAATTGCATGGCTCCTCACTCATTCATGGGTATGACTGTTAGGGAGGTTAAATTAGGGTCTTATGAGTTCCTGTGAATTATTAAAGTTGTATTATCGTGGGGGTATTTGATTTTATCACATGTTTTCCCTGATATACTACTATTACTTTATTTGATATTTTTCAGTAAAATGTGATACTCAGAGTCAAACTCTGCAACATTTGAATTTTTAAAGCATTATACGTGTAGAATAAAATCACTATTCAAAGCTGATAGTGATATAGAGCTAATTATAGCAATCAGCTACCACAAAGTTATTTGGTATTCAAATCTAGTTGTGATGTGTAGCTAACAGGTGAATTACCATTGGTTTGACCATTCTAACCCAACACTTTGTCTGGATTTCAAGTTAGTGGTGGATATGTGCTTTTCAATGACATTTGTGGATATAGTGCAATAAAAGTTTATATTTTCATTCTTAAAATTGATATTTGCAAGAATGTTTCTCTTGCATGAAGCTGATAAATGCAGTAATAGATTGGAAATAAAAGAAAAAAAAAAACGATAGCAAATTACAGAAAGTAGTTGTTACAAGGATTAAGAAGAATCAACAAAATAATGATCTGAATTGTAATTTTGCTCACAGATGCATCAGCAGAGGTGGAGGAAAGTCAGGTGACAACATTTTGATATTGTTTACTTTTCCTAATTCTCTTCATTTCTGGATTTGGTAAAATGTTACCCCAGGCACAGTACAGAAATAACATATGGATTTGGAAGAAGCTCATATGAGTGAATTTGACAGACAGTACTGTAGGAGTGAGTGATATCAGCAATGTACGATTTGGAGCATTTTTGTTCTTGATTATTAACTGTGGCTGTGCCACTTTATTAGCATTTTTTTCAACTTGGTGTATAGAAGAAAAGTTATTAGAAATATCGTAAAAGAAAGTAGTTGAGAGATGTATAGAAGAAAAGTTATTAGAAATATCGTAAAAGAAAGTAGTTGAGAGAAAGGCAATACCGATAATCTGTTTTCACTGAAAAGTTGTACTAAATCCAATGTGATGAACTCCATCAAGTTGCCTGTGTATGGTCTACAGATGTTTATGATGTAGATCCATTTCCTATAAAGCATCAGTCTTTCAGATTCTGGTAAAAGTCCAGTTTAGCTCTGAATCACTTCTGCCTCTGGATATTGAATGATTTTGTTTTACATTTTTAGGGTAGTGTTTAGAAATTAGATATAGAATGGTAGGGAAGCTGGATAGTATCCTTTTGTGTGGTTTAAAGGAGTGTGCCGGTGAAAGTTTAAGAGCATTAGAAATAGGTTAATGAAAATTATTTAAATTGTATTGATTATCTGGATACTTTATCCATGCTAGACTTTTACCTCACTGCTAAGTCCAGTTCACTTTTGTCTATTAATTTTGTATCGTGTTTAATGATTGAATGATGATACCTGTTCCTCCCTACAAGAATATGTGATGAAATAATTTGAGATTAAAGTTCAGGTGTTTAGACTGCCTTCTGATTATAGAAGCCCTCAACACATGGAGAAGACCTTGCCTTTTGTATTACCATATTCCATTCACAACTTGCTGCTGCTGGATGCTTACTATCTATGACCTTAGATCTCCCCATAACTTTGTATGGGCTGGCACAGGATAGAACCTGGTCATTCACCATGCAGGGTTGTTATCTCTCATGGTACTCACAAAGGCACACAAATCAGAAGATTATTGATGTGTTCCTAAATGTTATATTAAGAATAGATATTTTTCTGTGGTATAAGGATAGAAATTTAACGGTGGTGATTTGTAGCTTCTTGCCATGGGGATTCAATTTGTTATTGGGTCAAGCATGGTAATTTTGTTACATTTGAAGGATACAGAAGGTATATATAACATGCAGGTAGTTATATTCAACTTTTTTACTATAACTTTAGATGGCTTGAGCTTGTTTACATTAGGTTTTGTTGATAATTGTTTAGATATCTATAGACATTGTCTTTATCTAACTTTTTTCTTTTGTAAGATTATTTAGATATCAGTTATTAGTATTTGTGTACTTTTTAGACTCTGCATTCCTGCCTTTTGATCAACTTGTCAGCTGTCGACGTGATGAAGCTCAGAGATCATTATTGGTGGAGGTTGCAGGGCCGACATCTGCATCTGACCTTTATCAAGTCTGCTCACAGTATGGCTCTGTGCACAAGATGTTTTACTATTCTGTCAAATTTGATGGTGCAAACAAGGTATTTACTTTTTTTTTTTTTAGATATTAATGTCATGCATATTTGATAACTATTACCTTGTAATTTACTAGACAAATGATAATACTGTTATATATATATACATATGTTATCCCTGGGGATAGGGGAGAAAGAATACTTCCCACGTATTCCCTGCGTGTCGTAGAAGGTGACTAAAAGGGGAGGGAGCGGGGGGCTGGAAATCCTCCCCTCTTGTTTTTTTTTTAATTTTCCGAAATAAGGAACAGAGAAGGGGGCTAGGTGAGGATATTCCCTCAGGGGCCCAGTCCTCTGTTCTTAACGCGGGAAATGGCGAATAGTTTAAAAAAAAAAAGATTATTATTATTATTATTATTATTATTATTGTTATTATTATTATTATTATTATTATTATTATTATTATTATTATTATCATTATTATTATTATTATTTTCTTTTCTTTTAAACTATTCGCCATTTCCCGCGTTAGCGAGGTAGCAGTAAGAACAGAGGACTGGGCCTTTTTTGGAATATCCTCACCTGGCCCCACTCTGTTCCTTCTTTTGGAAAAAAAAAAAAAAACGAGAGGGGAGTATTTCCAGCCCCCCCGCTCCCTCCCCTTTTAGTCGCCTTCTACGACACGCAGGGAATACGTGGGAAGTATTCTTACTCCCCTATCCCCAGGGATATTATTATTATTATTATATTTGATTGCGATGTAGCGCTAGGAAACAGACATAGAAAGAATGGTCCATCCACTCATATACACATATATATACATAAACGCCCATACACACACATATACATATAGATATTAACATTTACACATATACACATGCATACACAGACATATACACATGTACATATTCATACTTGCTTGCCTTCATCCATTCCTGGTGCCACCCCGTCCCACAGGAAACAGCTTTGCTACCCACTGCTTCACCAAAGTAGCACCAAGAAAACAGACAAAAAAGCCCACATTCGTTCACACTCAGTCTCTAGTCATTTGTAATGCACCGAAACCACAGCTCCCTGTCCACATACACAGACCTTTCCATGGTTTACCCCAGATGCTTCACATGCCCTGGTTCACTTCATTGACAGCATGTTGACCTTGTTATACCATATTGTTCCAATTTACTCTATTCCTTGCATGCCTTTCACCCTCCTGTATGTTCAGGCTCTGATTGCTTAAAATCTTTTTCATTCCATCCTTCCACCTTCAGTTTGGTCTCCTGCTTCTCCTTCCCTTCGCCTCTGACTCACATATCCATTTTGTCAGTCTTTCCTCACTCATTCTCTCCATATGTCCAAACCATTTCAAACACCCTCTTGCTCTCTCAACCACACTTTTTATTTTCTTACATCTCTCTTACCCGTTCATTACTTACTTGATCAAACCACCTCACACCACTTATTGTCCTCAAACATTTCATTTCCACCACATCCACCCTCCTCCATACACCCCTATCTATAGCCCATGCCTCACAACCATATAACATTGTTGGAACTGCTTTTCTTTCAGACATACCCATTTTTGCTTTAAGATAACTTTCTCTCCTTCCACACATTCTTCATTGCTCCTAGAACCTTTGCCCCCTCCCCCACCCTGTGACTCACTTCCGCTTTCATGATGCCATTTGCTGCTAAGTCCACTCCCAGATATCTAAAACACTTCACTTCATCCAGTTTTTCTTCATTCAAGCTTACCTCCCAATCAACTTGTTCCTCAACCCTACTGAACCTAATAACCTTGCTCTTATTCACATTTGCTCTCAACTTTATCCTTTCACATACTTTTCCAAGCTGTCACCAACATCTGCAGTTTTACACTTGAATCAGCCACCAGAGCTGTATCATTGAACAACAACTGACTCACCTCCCAGGTATTCCAAATTAACTTTAGCACATGGAGATGACAATCAATTTGGTGATAGTCAGACTAGCATGCACCATTTGCTTAAGTATGGAATATTACTTGGCTGTTTTTTCATTAAGGTTGCAAGATTGGTGTTGAATGAAATGTTTATGGATGATTCTGCAAGTGTCACCGTGTTTCAGTTAAGGGATATTACTAAAAATTTCTGTTTGTGGATTTGTAACTAAGGATCATCTGTTTTTCACTTGTTCTTTGTCCTAAATTCATGCACTTGAGAGAGACAGTAGTGCATCTGCATTGATTTCTCTTTAGTTTGATTTCTGAATTATCATATCTGGAGCTTTTTTCTTTTTCATAGGAGATGATTCTTGTGGAGTTTAAGGAACTATCATCACTCAACAAAGCTCTTCGGTTTGTGTGTTCACTATCGTCAAAATATGTTGTTCCGGCTCAGTCTCCATTTGTTTGGTTAGCAGCTGGAAACCCAGGTGGTAGAACTACCAATAATGACCCTTCAGATTTCTTGACACCAAGTGTGATATACAGTCAAACTGAACTCATGCAGCAAATTTCTCAGTGTTCTACTGTAAGCAGAATTCTTAAATTTATATTTGGTTCTAAAAACTGAAATGTAGTGACCTAGATAACTATTGATTGATTAAGTTATTTATGATCCTTGTGGTTTAATATGCTCATATTTCTCTTTTTAAGTTTGCTCTTAGTTTATGTATCCTTAGAGTTTATATCATAGTCATTTAGGAATAGGAATGGCTTGTCTTTTTGATGAATAGACTGGAAGTATCCAAACTTTTTTCTGTAAGCAAATCGTTTTTAAGATTTCAGAGCAAATTCAGAAGCTGTATGATGGCCTGAAGCTGACAGAATTGGGCTGGAGATTAAGGTTTTTTACATGCAGGCAGGTTAGTGTAATGTTTAATTTTGTAGATTGATAATCAGATGTCCTGTTTATGATATCCTTTTTTTTCATTAGAGTAAACTGTACATAATCTGTATCAAAACAGTGAGTCCTGTTTATGATATCTTTTTTTTTCATTAGAGTAAACTGTACGTAATCTGTATCAAAACAGTAAGTAGAAATTCATTTACTTTTGATGACCTAACTCTTTCACCAAAACTTGACTGGTGCTACCACATCTCTTACACTATCATTCTTTACATGATCAACATTAATCACAAGACATATGGTCCTCAGGCATTTCATATTCAATACTTTCACCCTAATCCTGTTGTGTTTTGGGCCCAAGACTTGCATCCACAGTGCTTCTGGGACTACTGTACCTTTGTCTTAACAACCATTGACCTCACCTTCAGCTCCTCCATAATGCACCCAGGGCCTTAGACCCTTCTTCCACCCTGTAACTTAGCTCCATGGTTTCACCTGCTGCCACATCCACTTGTAGGTACCTGAAACATTCCACTTTTTTCAGATCCTCTCAGTTGAAATTTACATTCACAACATCCTGTCTAATCTCCATACTTCTGCTCATTACATTAGTTTTGTTCATGATAATACCTATATTTCTCTTTTCACATATTCCGAATTTCATGACCAGTTTGTTGAGTTCTTTATGGAGTAGATGGCGTCTGCAAACTGCCACTGATTCACCTTCCTTGCTGACCTCAGCATACCATAGACCTGCCTCTTGTTTCAAGACCATGGCATTTGCCTCCCTAATCATCCCATTTTTCTTGAGATTAAATGACCACATCATACATCCTTCCCTCAGACCCACCTTCACCAGGGATCACTCAGCCTCTTCCATTCCTTGCGACATGCTATTCATCATATTTTCCTCATGAAATTCCTCACTATTTTGTAACTTTTTAGCCAATATATTTTTAGCACCTTCCACAAGACGTCTTTGTTAACCTTGTCATGTGGTTTCTTTGATCCATAAATGTTATGCACAGTTAATTCTATTTCTCCAAGTATTTGTTACATATATTCTTTGAAGCAGACACCTACTCTTCACACCTGCTATCTGTTTTAAAGCCATATAGCTTCTCCCCAGTCACACTTATTGTGCATACCACCACTCTTGTCAGGTATTATTGTCCTATACACCTCAAAAGGTATACTCGACAGCCTTTTAACTGCTCAATTTAAACACTAACTTTGGCCTCCCATGCCTGTACATATACATACATTTTGCAAGTCCTTATGTAACTCACTTTGGTCCATATGAACATTGATTACCTTGATTAACCAGTCAACAACACTGACTCCATCTTCCATTTTCGATGACTCTCTCATTCTGCATACTTCTGTATCCAAAACACACCATATCTGCCACCCTGTCAGCAAACACTTTCAGCAAGCCATTTCAATACTCACTGTGATTTTTTTACTTCTTTCTCTCATACCTCTTCCTCATCCACTCTACTCACTGTCTCCTGTATTTGATTGCTTATTCTCATACTGTTCATCATATTCTTAGATATTTTCTCATTCTGTCTAAAGTTAATCAGTACTCTTTCACCCCATCTCACATTTGCTTTTCTTTGTAGCTCTTGTATCATTTTGTTCCTCAACTGCAGCTTCTTGTAATACTCCTTCCAGTCACACATACTACTTCCCCAGAAGACAGCATCCAAACACATCCCTTTTTTCATTCATTATTGATTTGACTTCCTTATTGGATCACTTACCACCCTTTCTCATATGTCTACATATCACCTGCCATATGTCAGTTACTTCCCCCATACATGTATGAACCAATTTCCTGAATACCTTCCCCTCCCCTTGTTTCACATACTCTCTCCCTATGCCACTTTTCACTGTGTCTTGGTATCTTTGCATTCATGCCTCTGTTAACAGTGTGTTTGTTTTCACTGCTTCTTTCTTATTTTCCCATTAAAACAGCCTTAGACTTTTATAATCTCACATTAAGAAATGATAGGCCATTCCACCTGTTACCTGCTGTCAGCACAGTTACATCCAACAACCTCTCCTTTGCATACTTCTCATTTAGCACATGGTGATTTGATAATGCTTTTTGACTCGTATTCCTACTCCCCATGTATTTTTATGAATACTTTTTTTAAACCAGTTATTTTCAATCAACTCTCCTCTTTCAGCATACTACTTTTCAACCCTTTTCCCATTTTCATATCCAATACTGTATGTCAGGAACCTTGTGCTATAAAGGTATACCTTTGGTTGCCCCATCATCCTTACCCTCAGATCCTCATGCACCAAGATTTGATGCCTGTTTTACTTTTTAATAATCAGTTCCTGCTGTATGCTGTTGCAAATTTTTGAAAAATCTGTAGGGTGTTGAGGTGAACAGCACCTGAATTGTTTGGAGGGGAAATTCTATCGTAACCACACTTCTATGAGTAGGGTAAACTGCATAGGTAACATAGATAAACTGAGTGATAGTAAATGTGTTGAGTATGAAGGTTGAAAAGGAAGTTCAGAATGATGGGCTGTATGCTTTGAGTGGAGTTCAGGAGCGAATGAAAATGCTGACATATAAAGTTATTTGTTTGGAGACATTGATCCCTCCAGGATATTCTTGTTTAAAGATCTTTTTTAACACTGTATATTTTAGGCTTTGTCTGTCTGATACCCAAAATATGATGGTTACTATCTTATGCAAGTTTTGTTTATTGGACAGCAGACTTGGGCCTTTGGGCAACTATTGCATTACATTCAGGTGTTGAGGAGACTGTGTGATGTAGGTTCATCTTTTCCTACATAAAACCTCATTATGACATTAGTTAAAGGAGGTTAAGGCTTATTTTGAAGAAAATAGTAATGCATTATTGTTTGATATACTATATGCCTGTGACCAAGGCAAAAGAGTCTCCACTTATCCGTATCCTTACATGCCTCCCTTGCACAAACAATTCCACACATTTTCTCCCGTTTCTCTGTCTCCAGTTCTCTTCACTGTATTTTACCATGTCACAGGTGGTCTTCCACTCACATCAAACCCTTTTAGTTGTACTATCATACCTTCTTGTATACTCGCCATTATGCATTTTTTCCACATGCCTAGACTACCTTACGATATTGCATTCATCCACTCTACCATTCCACAGTTCATTCCCTTTTCATTCTTTGCCATACCAAATTTCTCGCACACCCCTTCATTACTTTCCTCATTCCCTTTGCATTCCTTGCCCTACCAGATCTCTCATATATCCCTTCTTTACTTCCTTCATTCCATCTATGTATACCACATGCTCTTATGAATAACTCATTTCTGCAGCCTGGATTCTTGACCTCTGTGCTACATCCCATGTTCAGGTTTCAGCGACATAGGTCAGGGTTAAGAGGCCTAAGCTGGCCTGTAATCCTTTCTTCATTTTTGTACTTACACCTCTACTCTTCATTGTTCTATTAAGGACCTAGTGACTCTTTTACCCTGTTCTGCTCTCTTTCCACATCACCAAATTTACCCAAGATAGCTCTTAAATACTTAAAATCTGTCACCTCTTCCAGTCTTTCACATCACTTATCTATAACAGTTTAACACTTTCTGCTCTAACTCTACTGGGCTTTACTGTCAAAGCTGATTCTTTTTTTCTCAGATAGAAGTGGCATTATCAGGGGTATTTCCAAGAGCTGCTGTTCTCCCATTTGGGTCTTCTGTAAACTCCTTTGGAAACATCAACTGTGACTTAGACATGGCCCTTGACCTCTCTAGCATTTCATCAGAGGTAAGGAAATTGATCATGCTGTGGAAAGTTTTAAAGTTTACGTATCCATATGTGTACCTGTGTACTTCTCCACTGTTCTCTAGACTAATTCTTAAGTGATTATTTTACTCTAAGAGGTATGCACTGTATCTAGGTGATGTTACCAGCTCAACTCTTCTGCATGAGATTATCGAAAAGTTTTATATTTGAATTATTTATCTTACCACGTTACTCTCCTTGGTAACTAAGTATCTGAACACACATAAGTACCATTTTTAGTGCTGTTTCTGTTAATGCTTGTTTGTATTATATTTTTATATCACAAAGGATTGCATTATGGCAATGATACCTCATATTTAAATTGTATTGCATGTGTCCTTTGGGTATTCTTTATTAGCTAGTTATTGTGCCAGAACAACCATTTGATGGATGGATTCTCTCACATATTTAGGAAAACACTCAACGGTTGGTCTTTCAAGCAAAGAAATATCCAGCTGCTGCTCGATCTCGGTTTAGACTGCAGCGCCACATGGAAGTCATCTCAGGCATCATAGACAACTTTGTACCAGGTTGTTCCCAGGTGTGTAAGTCATATTTCCTTATCTCATACACTGATTTTGACCTTACATCTAGTTGAACTAGGAGGAGCCTGCTCAAAATACTTTATTGTACAGTTCCTCACATTTCCCTGAAGTAGAATATTTATATGATTTGGCACACAAAAACTATGAAAATTATTTTTTTATTATTAGTTAAATTTTAAGAATTTTTGGTTTAGGGAAAACACATTAATTACTGGACTGGCACTATGAGTAGTAGGTAGTAGGCAGCCAACAACCAGGGAGATATATTACCAGTACTACCCGCCTGGGTATCCGGAGGGTTACTGACATCTGCTCATTGAGCCGGCACTTTAGTGGTTGTCAAGTTGCACTCCTCTGATGCAGGTAGCTATCTTTTCTTTCTTCCTCACTAACATGTGGACTATGTACTGGCATTCTGTGTGCAAACACCATATCTCCTTATCGTATGTAACACTTGACAAAACTTAACTCACACAGCTCATTTTTCATAACTCTAGATTTTCCTGTGGTGTGTACTATGTGCTAGCCCAGCCTTTTGGCAAAATGGTAGGAGCAGTAAGTATAAGTAGTAAGTAGAAAGATTTAGGCAGAAGCATTAGGTAGTAACATTAGGTAGAAGTAGTATGTAGGAGCGTTAGATAGAAGTACTCATTAGGAGTACCGGGTAGAACCCTCAGCAAACACTGCACTAGACTTGCCCTCTGCCTGTGGCCTGTTAAGGGTGAGGCACTAAAGGCCAAGAAGTGGCTCAGGAGTTCTTCAGTTATGGAGACTGTTACCATGGCCACCTCTTTAAGGGAGTTCCTGTTGGAACAGGCATGAAAGATATAGATAGAATAGATAGATAGTGGCAGTGGGCATTGCGTATTCAGTGAGTTCATAGAGAAGGAGTGCAGCCACCTTTCATAGTCACTGGCAGATTACTGAGGTCTCCAGTGGCTCATGATCTGTTTGAGTTGCCATCAGTAGCCAGCCATCTGAGTCTGCAGTGTTTGAAATTCATCTTGTGACAGGAAATTAAAACTTTTTGAGTTCCAGCATCTCAGTAGTTATCTTTCAAAAATTTTTGTTGGTGAATTCACTAGAAATCCAGTTTTTGGTCTGTAGATGTGTTTCTTGGTAAAAATTGTGCACCAACCTCTCCTGTGCATTATGACCAACAGATGCATGTAAAAATCCACATAAGACCAATAAACAGTATCACAAGATATAGTAATGAATGCCCTAACTGGAGTACTGCACCATTTCAAAAGAACTCTCTGTTTAGTGATGATGGTTTCATATGTAGTTTTGGTGTGCATGATTTAACAGGCCAATCACTCATGAATAAAACTATGTAAAAGAGAAACATTTATCCCTGGGGATTTGGGAGAAAGAATACTTACCATGTATTCCCTGTGTGTCGTATAAGGTGACTAAAAGGGGAGGGAGCAAGGGGCTGGAAATCCTCCCCTCCTGTTTTTTAACTTTCCAAAAGAGGGAACAGAGAAGGGGGCCAAGTGAGGATATTCCCTTTAAGGCTCAGTCCTCTCTTCATAATGCTACCTTACTAATGCGGGAAATGGTGAATATGTATAAAAAAAAAGAAACATATATGACCAAAAATTATATCAGTCTTTTTTGTAGTGACCAACATGGTATGAGCAAATGTGCCTCAACCATAGCCATCTCAGATGAGAAGGAAATAGCGTAAGAAAAAATGACGAAATCCTTCAGAGCTCCTTAAGTGTGTAGACTCAACTTTAAAAGGTGCAAAGGTTGTAAGGTTGAAGGTAGCAGGAAGATAAAAGAAGGAAAAGGGGGTATCATTATGGTCCTACTCAACTTTAAAAGGTGAAAAGGTTATAAGGTTGAAGTTAGCAGGAAGATGAAAGAAGGAAAGGGGGTATCATTTTGATCAATCCTTGTGTTCCTGTCTCCACACACAAACTGCAGGTCCAAGCCTTAGTGGTAGGGTCACATGCAGACAGATGTAAGAACAGTGGCCAAAATAATACCCATAGAATAGAGTGAGGGAAGCACATCATGGTGGACAGTGATGGGTGGTGTGGGGAGAGTGAGGCCTTGAAAGTTAATAAGATGGAAGGCTTATCATAAAAATTTTCATAGTATTGGTAGGATGCATCTCAATAAAGATTTATTATTTGTTAAAAAGCCTTTATGAAAATGATTTGTGAATAAATAAAAAAAAAAAGAATATAAAACCAAATACAATGCAACAAATCATAAACATGTATGTTTGAGGACAATGTGTGGTGTGAGGTGGTTTGATCGAGTAAGAAATGTAAGGGTAAGAGAGATGTGTGGAAATAAAAAGAGCGTGGTTGAGAGAGCAGAAGAGGGTGTTTTGAAATGATTTGGGCACATGGAGAGAATGAATGAGGAAAGATTGACCAAGAGGATATATGTGTCGGAGGTGGAGGGAACGAGGAGAAGTGGGAGACCAAATTGGAGGTGGAAAGATGGAGTGAAAAAGATTTTGTGTGATCGGGGCCTGAACATGCAGGAGGGTGAAAGGAGGGCAAGGAATAGAGTGAATTGGATCGATGTGGTATACCGGGGTTGACGTGCTGTCAGTGGATTGAATCAGGGCATGTGAAGCGTCTGGGGTAAACCATGGAAAGTTGTGTGGGCCTGGATGTGGAAAGGGAGCTGTGGTTTCGGGCATTATTGCATGACAGCTGGAGACTGAGTGTGAACGAATGGGGCCTTTGTTGTCTTTTCCTAGTGCTACCTCGCACACATGAGGGGGGAGTGGGATGGTATTCCATGTGTGGCGAGGTGGCGATGGGAATGAATAAAGGCAGACAGTGTGAATTGTGTGCATGGGTATATATGTATGTGTCTGCGTGTGTATATATATGTGTACATTGAGATGTATAGGTATGTATATTTGCGTGTGTGGACGTGTATGTATATACATTGTGTATGGGGGTGGGTTGGGCCATTTCTTTCGTCTGTTTCCTTGCGCTACCTCGCAAATGCGGGAGACAGCGATAAAGCAAAATAAATATATAAATAAATAGTATGTGCTGCTGGTTTTATGTGCCTTTTTCACCTTTTGGTATAAGGAGAGCTCACTACCTGGTTCATGAAAGTATTATGTTATGGATTGACATTCATATCATTTTGCTTGATAACAGTAGATTGTCACCCATTGCATTGAAGTTTTAAATTTCTTGAACATGACATTGTGTCATATGGGAAAGGAACTTTAATGATCACCAGTTTATTGAAATCCTCTTTCTCTATGATAAAAATGATTAGCATCAGAACTGCTTAGAGTTACCTTTTTAAGGATAGTTTCCTTTTGTTGATTTATTTTTCTATGATATTCCATTTCTCCTTTGATGGATGGCAGCTTCAGAATGCTTTCCAAAAACATTTTCTTTTTCAGGACATCTCTATATGTTTAGATTTTAAAGATGCAAGCATTATGATTTTGCAGAAGACATTTGAGTAGATCAGCAGTCACATAGGGGTCAGCACTATTTTGTCTAATAGCATTTCTTATGTGTTTTCTATTCACTGGTACCCACATTGAAAAGAGAATGTTGTATGGAGGATCTTTGTGAAAGCATTTTGTTTATTTACCATCTTTTGCACTGGTAATTAAGATTGATCACCAGTGCCCAGTATTCTTATAATTTTTACTCCTCCATCATTGGAGTAGTTGCAGTTGGAAAAGCTTGTATTAGACAGAGAAGTAAATACAAGAAATGAGTTTTGTCTCTTCAAACATGCTCATGCATATGAGCATAAGTATCTTAGAGAAGCATTGGAGGTTAGATAAAAATAAAGAGATGTGTGGGTAGAAAAAACTATTGAAATCAGTCTCTAATGGATACCATGGAATTTGAACATGGGTAAATTTACATTTTGAGCTGATGTAGAATATTGGGATCATCTGAAGGTACCCCCCACCTCCAGTATCTTTCTAGGCTTTGTTAGATTAGGTTAGATTAGATGAGGTTAGGGTTGTACCTTAACAAAACCATATCTACAGATCTCATGTAAACTGTGGGGAGGTGGGGCATTCTTCATGTGATCCAAATATTGTCAATGAAGTAGAATTATTAGTGGCAGAAAAATGGCCTTAGAGAAATTCAGTATCTTATTCACTTAGATGTAAAAGAAGATCCATTTGGGTATGGATAGAATAGAAATGCTGTGAAAATGTAGTAAGAATTGGTACAGCACTCATCTGTTGTGTGTGTATGGTCATAAAACTGTGGAGTTTGTCATATGTATGCACAGCCATTCCTTTACAAGCCACATGAGTGCAGTCTGCTGCCAGATTGGTCCACCAAATGTATGAAAAGCAGACATCCTTGCTTCAGGTGATTTTTAGAAGGCCAGTGCCAACATGCCTGTATATTCTGTTCTGGGACTTGATGGCTTATTTTGATAGAACAGTGCAGAAAGACTCATGAAAATGCATTTATCACTTCTGGGAAGATAGTTTAAACTTCAAGTGTTATTCCAGTATTTTAAAAGATGGTAACATGCCCCACTGCTTAAAATGTGAGAAAAGTGATTCCCAAATACATTATAAACTGTAAGATATTTGATATAATGTTAAGAAGTAAACTGACTGTTTAAAATCAAATTACATAACCCAGGTAAGTATAACTTGAGGACTGACTATAAGGATAGAATCTGGAAAGTGTTTTAGAATAGTCAGAATGGTGTTGTTGAATATGCAGGTTTCATAACGGTCTGTGACAGCTGTAAGCATTGAGCAGTAGGACCTACATTTCACACAGGGGACATAAATGGTGAAATAGTACATTTGGCACTGTTTTTCATAACCTGATCTTGAAGTGTATTGGAGGAGAGAAAGAGAGAGAGAGATAGGTCACCAAAATGGTTACAATTTCTCATGGGTGTAGTATCTTGTCTTGTTGAAGGCATAGGTTTTAAAAGTTGATGGCCATCTTACGGTGAAATATGAGCTTTGCTTCTTTCTATTAAGCTGCGTTGCTTGGTAGTGTAAACCTTCCCGCTGTCTTTTTTTATTGTCCTGGTTTTCTTTTTCCAGAATAAGGGGTAATTTCATAAATGAGGGGCTAATTTGGTCAAGGGTTATGCAGTTGCTGATAACTTGAAAATTAATCACAGAGATCTTACATTTGTACACCATTACATTTAATTGTGAGTAGTCTGAGACAGTAGGTAAATAAGTACAAACATAAAATTAGCAGATTTAAGGGTTCCCGAACAGCTGTGAGTTTAACAAAAAAAATTTAAATAGTATATTTTTCTGTATAATGTAGCTGATGAGTCATTGCTTATTTCAATACAGTAGAATACCAAAGTATATAGATATGTGAACTACTGATTTTTCTTATCTCAGGTGCGAAAAATTCTAAATGCCAGAGTGCCTATCATCAAATATCGGCAGGATCTGACTGGTGTAGACTGTGATCTTAGCATGTCAAATAGGTGAGTAACATTATTGTATATTATGTAAGGAATTGTTTATACATACTGATAATGTAGTTCTAATGGCTGCAACAGTAATACTATAAATATACGCACATATATGCATTCACTCACATACACATACATATCAGTACATTATTATTTTTTTATTATACTTTGTCGCAGTCTCCTGCGTTAGCAAGGTAGCACAAGGAAACAGATGAAAGAATGGCCTAACCCATCCACATACACATGTATATACATAAACACCCACACATGTACATATACATACCTATAAATTTCAACGTATGCATACGTATACATACACAGACATATACATATATACACATGTACATATTCATACCAGCTGCCTTCATCCATTCCCATCGCCACCCCGCCACACATGAAATGGCACCCTCCTCCCCTTGCATGCGTGCGAGGTAAGTGCTAGGAAAAGACAACATAGGCCACATTTGTTCTCACTCAGTCTCTAACTGTCATGTGTAATGCATCGAAACCACAGCTCTCTTTCCACATCCAGGCCCCACAAAACTTTCCATGGTCTACCCCAGACGCTTCGCATGCCCTAGTTCAATCCGCCAATAGCACGCTGACATATACATATATACGCATACTTGCTTGCCTTCATCCATTCCTGGTGCCACCCTGCCCCTCAGGAAACAGCATCAACACCCCATGTCAGTGAGGTAGCACCTGGTAAACAGTCAAAAAAGGCCACATCATTCACACCCCAGTCTCTAGCTGTCGTGTGTAATGCACCTAAACCATACATAGGTAGCATTAATGGGATGGCTTTGATTTGGGCCTCAGCTGCCCTTGCTGTGGTTTTGGTGCATTACATATGACAGCTAGAGACTGAGTGTGAAAGAATGTGGCCTTTTATGTCTTCTCCTGGCACTACCTTGCTGGAGAGAGAGAGAGAGAGAGAGAGAGAGAGAGGGGGGGGGGGGGGGGGGATGCTATTACATGTGTAGTGGGGTGGCGACGGGAATGGATGAAGGCAGCAAGTATGAATATGAACTTGAGTATATATGTATATGTCTGTGTATGTTTTTTTTTTTTTCCAAACTTCGCCATTTCCTGCGTTAGCGAGGTAGCGTTAAGAACAGAGGACTGGGCCTTTGAGGGAATTTCCGCACCTGGCCCACTTCTCTGTTCCTTCTTTTGGAAAATTAAAAAAAAAAAAATGAGATGGGAGGATTTCCAGCCCCCCGTTCCCTTCCCCTTTAATCGCCTTCTACGACACGCAGGGAATAGGTGGGGAGTATTCTTTATCCCCTATCCCCAGAGATATGTGTATGTATATGTTGAAATATATATGTATGTATATGTGCGTGTATGTATATGCATGTGTATGTGGGTGGGTTGGGCCATTCCTCTTCTATTTCCTTGTGCTACCTCACTGACGCAGGAGACGGCGATTAAGTATAATAAATAAATAGTGGATGAATATATTTATATATATACTCAGATATTCATATATTATGAAAATATTTATAGTAATAACAAGTTCTTAGATGCACACTGTAATGTTTTATACATACCTACTTTTTCAGTTTCTCTGTAATTCATTTTGTCATTGTTTTGGGTAGATCTGGTTTCTACATGAGTCAGATGCTATATATGTATGGGAGCATGGATCCAAGAGTACGTCCAATTGTGTTTGCTGTTCGACGATGGGCAAGAGATCGACACATAACATCACCATATGCTGGTCGATGGGTCACAAATTTTTCACTCACAGTAATGGTGCTCTTCTACCTAATGAATGTGTCACCTCCAGTGATTACATCACTGCATTCATTAAATATTAATTCAGGTAATGATTTTATTGATCTCTGTTTGCAAAGTTGCACGTGTGTGTTTGTCTACAGTCATGTTTTCAAAGTTGTACTCATAAATTCAGGGTGTAATTAATTTTTAAGATTATGACATTATTACACTTGAATATGATCTGGTAAATGAAATTATATACACATGATCTGGTAAATGAAATCATTGTGGCAGATTATCTCATATCTAGCATTTTATGTTGTACATTTAAGTAAACTGATATTTTCTAAAACTTATAAAAGCTTATTTATTTAAGGAATAAATTTATCAGTTTGAATTATAATTATATTCAGTCTGCTTTCAAGCCCTTTTATGTTCAGTGAAACTTTGCTTGTGTCTGTGGAGTGCCATTCTGTTGTTTAGATGCTGCTAAAGCTTCCATGAGGTGCTAATCCATGGTTTAATCAGTTTTGAACACTTGTTGGTCATGTCTGTTGCACTTAATGATAATGTATTTGCCCTTATGATGGCATCCAAGATTCAGTTATGAGTGTAATGGTGTTAGTGGTATGGAGAAAATACACTTTGCTTACAACAGTAGTGGTGTGATTGGGGAGGGAGGCAATGATGTGGCATGAAGTAATAGTGAAATGTGTGGTGAGGAGTGAAGCAATGTAGTGGTAGCCTGGTGTTTAGAGAGGGGGCGACAGTTTGAGGAACAACAGTAGTGATGTGTGTAGGGAGGAGGGATATGACAATATGGTGCAGAACGATATCTGTGTTGGGATGTAGGTGACAGTGTGGTGTGGAGCAGTAGTGATATGTTTAGGGAAGGAAGCAGCAGTCTGGCTGGGAATAGTAGCAGTTTTTGTGGTTAGGACGTGGGCAACAGCATGGATTTAACACTTCCATCCCATTCCCAGGTAACTAAAACACTCTCCACTTCCTCCTTGTCCTCCCCATTCAGGTTGCTCTCAAGCCATCTTGTCTCATACCTTTCATCACTTAATTACCTTAGTGTTTTTTCACATTCAGTCTGAAATTTCTCTTATTACACACACTCCTAATTACTCTCATCACCTGGAGTTTCTCTCCCAAGTCAACCACCAGAACTATCTCACCTGCAAACAGCTACTAAGTCACCTCCTTGTAAACTCAGCCTTAGCATTCTACAAAGTTTTCCCTTTCTCCATGCCATTCATCCTTAAACAAGAGTTTAAACAAACATAGTGGCACCACCTATCCTTGACACAGAACTGCTTTCACTAAGAACCAATCATCTTTTCTTTCTACTTGCACATCCACCATTTTGTATTGGAGTGACTCCTTGCTGCATTTAGTAGCTTTCTGGTTACCTCATATTTTGTAGCACCTTGCAAATAGTCTCTCTTAAACCAATCCTATGGGTTTCTTTAGGTCCATAAATGCAATTTCCTTTCTGTAACTACTTCTCACTCAAATTCTTCAAAGCAGACTCTTAAGACCACACATCTATCTCTTTTGAAACCAGTCTTCTCCCTAATCTGATATTCTATGTATGCTACCTCCCTCTCAGTCATCATTCTCCTGCACAACTTATTAGGTATACTGAATAAAGTTATACATCTAGATTGAGCTTTCTCTTTTACCCTTATACATGCAGTCTTCCACTCCTCATGCACCTCACCATGGGCCATGAAATTTTAAGGAGCTTGACCAACCAATCAGCAACATTGTCACCACTTTCTTTAGAAACTCAACTACAGTCCCATCCATCCAACAGTTTTGCCACATTTCATTTTATGCAAGGCTTTAACTACCTCATTTTTTCACCAGGACTGACTTCAGATGCTACCAATTTTCTCATACCTGTCTCTTGACTTGCCACTTGTTCTTGTACATCTTCCAGTTGCTAATGCCTCTTCCCTGCATGTACTATTCATACTTCTCGAGCAGTTTCACTTCTTTATCCACCTCTCAGTACCTTTGCTCATGTGCCCACCACTCACCTTTGGCATGGCACACAATTCAGCTGCACATTTAAGAACTGCTTCACTGATACCATCCAACCTTCTTCCATTTCAAAGAGATGGTGTGTGACCTCCCTCCATGGTCACTAGTGGGTTACTCACGTATTCAGGTAGTTCAGTTACTCATCTTTGGTTTGCTATCTTTGACCTACCAACAGAGCTTACAGTGCATGTGGAATTCAACTTGTGGTGTGAAATTATGTGAGTAAATTGCCACCAATAGCAGCAAAGTGGTTAACATTTGACTGGATATTTTGACAATTTACTTGGTGTATGCAGAGGTTTATCATAGAATTTCTTATGCATTCCGAGGATTGGCGGAATACATGCATAGTGCCATTGTACAGAGGCAAAGGGGATAAAGGTGAGTGCTCAAATTACAGAGGTATGGGTTTGTTGAGTATTCCTGGGAAACTATATTGGAGGGTATCGATTGAGAGGGTGAAGGCATGTACAAAAGGTATGGGTTTGTTGAGTATTCCTGGGAAACTATATTGGAGGGTATCGATTGAGAGGGTGAAGGCATGTACAAAGCATCAGATTGGGGAGGAGCAGTGTGGTTTCGGAAGTGGTAGAGGATGTGTGGATTGGGTGTTTACTTTGAAGAATGTGTGTGGGAAATACTTGGAAAAGCAAATGGATTTGTATGTAGCTTTTATGGATCTGGAGAAGGCATATGATAGAAATGATAGAGATAATCTGTGGAAGGTATTAAGAATATATGGTGTGGGAGGCAAGTCGTTAGAAACAGTGAAAAGTTTATATCAAGGATGTAAGGTGTGTGTATGAGTAGGAAGAGAGGAAAGTGATTGGTTCTCAGTGAATGTTGGTTTGCGGCAGGGGTGCGTGATGTCTTTATGGTTGTTTGGTTTGTTTATGGATGGGGTTGTTAGGGAGTTGAATGCAAGAGTTTTGGAGAAGGGGACAAGAATTCAGTCTGTAGTGGATGAGAGAGCTTGGGAAGTGAGTCATTTGTTGTTCGCTGATGATACAGCGCTGGTGGCTGATTCAGGTGAGAAACTGCAGAAGCTGGTGACTGAGTTTGGTAAAGTATGTGAAAGAAGAAAGCTGAGAGTAAATGTGAATAAGAGCAAGGTTATTAGATAGAGTAGGGTTGAGGGACAAGTCAATTGGGAGGTAAGTTTGAATGGAGAAAAACTGGAGGAAGTGAAATGTTTTAGATATCTGGGAGTGGATTTGGCAGTGGATGGAATCATGGAAGCGGAAGTGAGTCACAGGGTGGGGGAGGGGGGTGAAAGTTCTGGGAGTGTCGAAAAATGTGTGGAAGGTGAGAACATTATCTCAGAAAGCAAAAATGGGTATGTTTAAAGGAATAGTGGTTCCGACAATGTTATATGGTTGCGAGGCGTGGGCGAAAGATAGAGTTGTGCGGAGGAGGGTGGATGTGTTGTAAATGAGATGTTTGAGGACAATATGTGGTGTGAGGTGGTTTGATCGAGTAAGTAATGAAAGGGTAAGAGAGATGTGTGGTAATAAAAAGAGTGTGGTTGGGAGAGCAGAAGAGGGTGTTTTGAAATGGTTTGGTCACATGGGGAGAATGAGTGAGGAAAAATTGACAAAGAGTGTCGGGTGGAGGGAACGAGGAGAAGTGGGAGACCAAATTGGAGGTGGAAAGATGGAGTGAAAAAGATTTTGAGCAATCAGGGCCTGAACATGCAGGAGGGTGAAAGGCATTTCAAGGAATAGAGTGAATTGGAACTATGTGGTATACCAGGGTCGACGTGCTGTCAATGGATTGAACCAGGGCATGTGAAGCGTCGGAGGTAAACCATGGAAAGTTGTGTGGGGCCTGGATGTGGAAAGGGAAGTGTGGTTTCGGTGCATTATACATGACAGCTAGAGACTGAGTGTGAACGAATGTGGCCTTTGTTGTCTTTTCCTAGCGCTACCTCGCATGCATGTGGGGGGAGGGGGTTGTCTTTTCATGTGTGGTGGGGCAGTGACAGGAATGAATAAAGGCAGCAAGTATGAATTATGTACATGTGTATATATGTATGTGTCTTTGTATGTATGTATATGTATGCGTTGAAATGTATAGGTATGTATATGTGCATGTGTAGACATGTATGTATATACATGTGTATGTGGGTGGGTTGGGCCATTCTTTTGTCTGTTTCCTTGCGCTACCTTGCCGATGCAGGAGACTGCAACAAAGTATGATAAAAAATAATATTCTTATGTTAAAACAGTCATCTGCTAAAGTGGCAGCTCTTTCTAGGGTTTCAGCTCCTTTTTCCTCTAAATGAGTTCGTAGATTCTGCATGTCTGCAATTCCTTTAACAGGAATATCTCTCTAAAATTATTAAAGTACCCATTTACATCTGAAGAACCACCCTGTGGCAAATAATCTCTCCTTTTTCGCATTTTCCATGTAACTATTTCAGTTTTCTATAAGTTTCTGAAATTTTGTATATTGTTTGGAACCCATTTTATAAGCTTTCAAAGTGCTAATTTGTACACCCATTATGACCATTTTATAAGCTTTCAAAATGCTAATTTATAAACCTGTTATAGCACTTGCAATCTATGATTGACAAAGGATTGAAAATTTCTTTGGCCATACCCATAAATGCAGTCTGTAAACATTGTGAAAAAGGTATATTACTACTTATTATGTGAAACAATGTGACACCATGGACAGATTTTGAGAAATGCCCATTGTTTGGGCCTCACATTGGTTGCCATGCTTTCATAATGTTGTTATATATCAGTTGCTAGTTACATTTACTGTCATTTGCCATAATAAATGTTATGTTGATTGCATATTTTGATGGAAATAACTATAAAGTGCGACTACCATTATTATTAGGAAATATGTCTCATGTTCGTATTTACCAACCCATCTGAGACAGTGTACGTCGTGTTGATCATTTTGAGATTCATGGGACCCATCCAGTTTGATACTTTTCTTATTGTGTATACAAGATAGGCCAACATTCATGCGACACTGGCACAACTGTAGCTAACTTCTTAAAGTAGGGGACAAATGATTCTGTGCTTACATTAGAATTAGAGAGCAACTTAGCATACTTATTCATGTCTAAAGATTTACATTCTTACCATCTACTTTAGATATGCCAAGTTTTAGCTTTCTTGATTGTGTCATGCCATCTCCCTCTCTGATGCTCTGATGCTTCTTCCTTATGCTGTAACTCTACCTATTTTCATTTTTTGTATTTCCTCCCTCACGTTCTTCTGCCTCAGGTTTTTGTCTTACGTGACTCTCATATGTTCTGCTTCATCCATTAACTCAAGTTCTGTACATTTGACTTGAGGATGTGTCTCAACTGGAAGTTACTGCTGCATAAATCATTTAAAACACCCCCTTTTGACTAACTAAACCTGGTTACAGAATTCTTTAACTGATAACTGTGTATTGCCATTACATTTTTTTTTGGCTCTCACAAAGTTTGGTTGTTAATTATTAGTGTGTTTATAGAATGATTTGTTCAGGCCAGCTTTGTTTAGATTCATGAACCATGTAGTTTAGAAAGAGTGAGATGGATGGGGGAAAGTCACTTTTTAAGTAATCGAATGAAAATTACCACAAAATTAGGACAGATGAACTGAAGGGATCTTACCTTTGATGTCTTGTAAAGTAAATATTGATAGTAATAATTTAGAGTATGAATGATTCCCATACATCAGTATCAATCTGAGAACTGAAGTAATATTTATATTTAAGTTGTTTATTGCAATTAAGAGCCCAATCCATTCATTAGTTTTTGATTTAACAAAATGTGCATTTCTTCCCACAGACCCAGATGATGAAGCAGATGACGTGAAATTTATTTTTCCCAGAAATCTTATTGATTTGGTTGTTAATGAAAACAAAGATTCTTTAGAGACTTTACTTAGAGGCTTTTTTGAATTTTATGACAAATTCAATTTTCGAGAACGTGGGCTTTCTATTGTACATGGGAAGAGTTTTGTAAAACCTGAACACAATGCATTATACATTCAGGTAAGTCAGTTATAGATTTTTTGAAAATAAATGCAAACTTGTCCTCACTTCAAAGTAATAGATGACTGTACTTGATCATTTGCTTTTTTCTTCCATACATTTATCATCTTTCTGTCTGTGCATAGCTTTTCCTCTAGTAGTATTTATGTGTGTTCTCTTCTTCCTCAGAATCCACTTGAGCTTGAGCTTAACGTAAGTCGTAATGTTACTCTTGAGGAAGTAGAAAGGTTACGCACTGAACTTACCCATGCACGGTTTCTACTAGAGGGCAGCACTCACACCAGTGTAAGTTAATAAGTACTTTGTTTTTAGTTGTATAGGCTTAAAAGTAGCCTATTAGAGGCATTACTGGCAAGATTAAAGGAGAAAGGGTGATTGTAAGAATATAGACAAATAAGTATTCTGGCATGGTTGATGAGGGACGTGTTAAAGAGGGTGTGTATACCACATTTTTGCACTTAGGTATCAAAGAAAGTTCTCCCTATCTATGTATCTGTATCTCTGACGCCTGCCTCAAGAGGGTGGCCACGGCAAAAGAGTCTCCATAGTGCCGCTTTTTAGTCTCTAATGCCTTACTCTTAACAGGCCACTGGCAGAAGGCAACTCAAGCATAGTGTTTTCAAAGTATCCCACGTATTGTTTGTACCTACTACTTCTTGTTAACGTTCCTACCTAATGCTCCTGTCTAATGTTCCTACCTACTACATCTATTTATTGCTCCTACCATTTTCTCAAGACAAGAAGTGCATAGTGCTTATCATGGGAAAAATCTAGAGCTGCAAAGAATGAGCTGTTTAAGTTGATTGTTGTTAAGTGTTATGTGTGTCAAGGAGAGATTGTATATTTGTGGACAGAATGCCAGCAGTCCATATGTGGGTAAGACAAAGAAAAGACAGATACCTGGGTCAGAGGAGTGCAATCTGACAACCATTAAATGCTGGCTCACTACCCAGTACTTACTCTCCCAAAACCCATACAGGTAGCACTGGTAATATTCCTTCTAATTGGTGGCTTCAAACCAACTACAACCTAAAGTGAGGAAAGTTATATAGAAAAAAGTAGGTGTTTATTGTTTATATGGATTTTGAAAATGTTTGATAAAAAGAACGGAAAATCTCTCAAGAAAGCTATTATAATGAACTTAGGGCCCCTTTTCCAAAGCTGTGTTACACTCATTAGCTGGGACAAGATGGACCTCTCTGAAGTGAGAAGTTCTTTGATGAGACTGTACTCTGGTTCCTTAATTGACAATGATACTTGCTGTATATATGTATTTAGGGAAGCAGAGATGGCTTGCGCAAAAGATGCATGTGGCATAAGAAAGGTGAGAGGGGGGCTGATTAGAAAGGGTAGTGAACGTTGGGATGAAGAAGTAAGATTGTTATTGAAAAAGAAGAGAGAGGCGTTTGGACAATTTTTGCTGGGAACTAATGCAAATGACTGGGAAAGGTATGAAAGAAAGTGGCAGGAGGTCAAGAGAAAGGTGCAAGAAGTGACAAAGAGGGCAAATGAGAGTTGGGGTGAGAGAGTATCATTAAATTTTAGGGAGAATAAAAAGATATTTTGGAAGGAGGTAAATAAAGTGCGTAAGACAAGAGAACAAATGGGAACATCGGTGAAGGGGGCAAATGGGGAGGTAATAACAAGTAGTGATGAAGTGAGAAGGAGATGAAGTGAATATTTTGAAGGTTTGTTGAATGTGTTTGATGATAGAGTGGCAGATATAGGGTGTTTTGGTCGGGGTGGAGTGCAAAGTAAAAGGGTCAGGTAGAATGGTTTGGTGAACAGAGAAGAGGTAGCGAAAGCTTAGTGGAAGATGAAAGCTGGCAAGGCGGCAGGTTTGGATGGTATTGCAGTGAGATTTGTTAAAAAAGGGGTGACTATGTTGTTAATTGGTAAGGATATTCAATGTATGTATGGCTCATGGTGAAGTACCTGAGGATTGGCAGAATGCATGCATAGTGCCATTGTACAAAGGCATAGGGGATATATATATATATATATATATATATATATATATATATATATATATATATATATTCCTCGCGTGTCGTAGAAGGCGACTAGAGGGGACGGGAGCGGGGGGCCAGAAATCCTCCCCTCCTTGTATTTTTTAACTTTCTAAAATGGGAAACAGAAGAAGGAGTCACGCGGGGAGTGCTCATCCTCCTCGAAGGCTCAGAATGGGGTGTCTAAATGTGTGTGGATGTAACCAAGATGTGAAAAAAGGAGAGATAGGTAGTATGTTTGTGGAAAGGAACCTGGATGTTTTGGCTCTGAGTGAAACGAAGCTCAAGGGTAAAGGGGAAGAGTGGTTTGGGAATGTCTTGGGAGTAAAGTCAGGGGTTAGTGAGAGGACAAGAGCAAGGGAAGGAGTAGCAGTACTCCTGAAACAGGAGTTGTGGGAGTATGTGATAGAATGTAAGAAAGTAAATTCTCGATTAATATGGGTAAAACTGAAAGTTGATGGAGAGAGATGGGTATTTATTGGTGCATATGCACTTGGGCATGAGAAGAAAGATCATGAGAAGCAAGTGTTTTGGGAGCAGCTGAATGAGTGTGTTAGTGGTTTTGATGCACAAGACCGGGTTATAGTGATGGGTGATTTGAATGCAAAGGTGAGTAATGTGGTAGTTGAGGGAATAATTGGTATACATGGGGTGTTCAGTGTTGTAAATGGAAATGGTGAAGAGCTTGTAGACTTTATGTGCTGAAAAAGGACTGGTGATTGGGAATACCTGGTTTAAAAAGCGAGATATACATAAGTATACTTATGTAAGTAGGAGAGATGGCCAGAGAGCGTTATTGGATTACGTGTTAATTGAGAGGCGCGCGAAAGAGAGACTTTTGGATGTTAATGTGCTGAGAGGTGCAACTGGAGGGATGTCTGATCATTATCTTGTGGAGGCTAAGGTGAAGATTTGTATGGGTTTTCAGAAAAGAAGAGTGAATGTTGGGGTGAAGAGGGTGGTGAGAGTAAATGAGCTTGGGAAGGAGACTTGTGTGAGGAAGTACCAGGAGAGACTGAGTACAGAATGGAAAAAGGTGAGAACAATGGAAGTAAGGGGAGTGGGGGAGGAATGGGATGTATTTAGGGAATCAGTGATGGATTGCGCAAAAGATGCTTGTGGCATGAGAAGAGTGGGAGGTGGGTTGTTTAGAAAGGGTAGTGAGTGGTGGGATGAAGAAGTAAGATTATTAGTGAAAGAGAAGAGAGAGGCATTTGGATGATTTTTGCTGGGAAAAAATGCAATTGAGTGGGAGATGTATAAAAGAAAGAGACAGGAGGTCAAGAGAAAGGTGCAAGAGGTGAAAAAGAGGGCAAATGAGAGTTGGGGTGAGAGAGTATTATTAGATTTTAGGGAGAATAAAAAGATGTTCTGGAAGGAGGTAAATAAAGTGCGTAAGACAAGGGAGCAAATGGGAACTTCAGTGAAGGGCGCAAATGGGGAGGTGATAACAAGTAGTGGGGATGTGAGAAGGAGATGGAGTGAGTATTTTGAAGGTTTGTTGAATGTGTTTGATGATAGAGTGGCAGATATAGGGTGTCTTGGTCGAGGTGGTGTGCAAAGTGAGAGGGATAGGGAAAATGATTTGGTAAACAGAGAAGAGGTAGTAAAAGCTTTGCGGAAGATGAAAGCCGGCAAGGCAGCAGGTTTGGATGGTATTGCAGTGGAATTTATTAAAAAAGGGGGTGACTGTATTATTGACTGGTTGGTAAGGTTATTTAATGTATGTATGACTCATGGTGAGGTGCCTAAGGATTGGCGGAATGCGTGCATAGTGCCATTGTACAAAGGCAAAGGGGATAAGAGTGAGTGCTCAAATTACAGAGGTATAAGTTTGTTGAGTATTCCTGTTAATTATATGGGAGGGTATTGATTGAGAGGGTGAAGGCATGTACAGAGCATCAGATTGGGGAAGAGCAGTGTGGTTTCAGAAGTGGTAGAGGATGTGTGGATCAGGTGTTTGCTTTGAAGAATGTATGTGAGAAATACTTAGAAAAGCAAATGGATATGTATGTAGCATTTATGGATCTGGAGAAGGCATATGATAGAGTTGATAGAGATGCTTTATGGAAGGTATTAAGAATATATGGTGTGGAAAGGCAAGTTGTTAGAAGCAGTGAAAAGTTTTTATCGAGGATGTATGGCATGTGTACGTGTAGGAAGAGAGGAAAGTGATTGGTTCTCAGTGAATGTAGGTTTGCGGCAGGGGTGTGTGATGTCTCCATGGTTGTTTAATTTGTTTATGGATGGGGTTATTAGGGAGGTAAATGCAAGAGTTTTGGAAAGAGGGGCAAGTATGAAGTCTGTTGGGGATGAGAGAGCTTGGGAAGTGAGTCAGTTGTTGTTCGCTGATGGTACAGCGCTGGTGGCTGATTCATGTGAGAAACTGCAGAAGCTGGTGACTGAGTTTGGTAAAGTGTGTGAAAGTTAAGAGTAAATGTGAATAAGAGCAAGGTTATTAGGTACAGTAGGGTTGAGGGTCAAGTCAATTGGAGGTAAGTTTGAATGGAGAAAAACTGGAGGAAGTAAAGTGTTTTAGATATCTGGGAGTGGATCTGGCAGCGGATGGAACCATGGAAGCGGAAGTGGATCATAGGGTGGGGGAGGGGGCAAAAATCCTGGGAGCCTTGAAGAATGTGTGGAAGTCGAGAACATTATCTCGGAAAGCAAAAATGGGTATGTTGAAGGAATAGTGGTTCCAACAATGTTGTATGGTTGCGAGGCGTGGGCTATGGATAGAGTTGTGCGCAGGAGGATGGATGTGCTGGAAATGAGATGTTTGAGGACAATGTGTGGTGTGAGGTGGTTTGATCGAGTAAGTAACGTAAGGGTAAGAGAGATGTGTGGAAATAAAAAGAGCGTGGTTGAGAGAGCAGAGGAGGGTGTTTTGAAATGGTTTGGGCACATGGAGAGAATGAGTGAGGAAAGATTGACCAAGAGGATATATGTGTTGGAGGTGGAGGGAATGAGGAGAAGTGGGAGACCAAATTGGAGGTGGAAAGATGGAGTGAAAAAGATTTTGTGTGATCGGGGCCTGAACATGCAGGAGGGTGAAAGGAGGGCAAGGAATAGAGTGAATTGGATCGATGTGGTATACCGGGGTTGACATGCTGTCAATGGATTGAATCAGGGCATGTGAAGCGTCTGGGGTAAACCATGGAAAGCTGTGTAGGTATGTATATTTGCGTGTGTGGACGCATGTATATACATGTGTATTGGGGTGGGTTGGGCCATTTTCTTTCGTCTGTTTCCTTGCGCTACCTCGCAAACGTGGGAGACAGCGACAAAATGTAAAATTAATAAAAATATAAAATATATATATATATATCAAGAGAAAGGTGCAAGAGGTGAAAAAGAGGGCAAATGAGAGTTGGGGTGAGAGAGTATCATTAAATTTTAGGGAGAATAAAAAGATGTTCTGGAAGGAGGTAAATAAAGTGCATAAGACAAGGGAGCAAATGGGAACTTCAGTGAAGGGCGCAAATGGGGAGGTGATAACAAGTAGTGGTGATGTGAGAAGGAGATGGAGTGAGTATTTTGAAGGTTTGTTGAATGTGTTTGATGATAGAGTGGCAGAAATAGGGTGTTTTGGTCGAGGTGGTGTGCAGAGTGAGAGGGTTAGGGAAAATGATTTGGTAAACAGAGAAGAGGTAGTAAAAGCTTTGCGGAAGATGAAAGCCGCAAGGCAGCAGGTTTGGATGGTATTGCAGTGGAATTTATTAAAAAAGGGGGTGACTGTATTATTGACTGGTTGGTAAGGTTATTTAATGTATGTATGACTCATGGTGAGGTGCCTGAGGATTGGCGGAATGTGTCCATAGTGCCATTGTACAAAGGCAAAGGGGATAAGGGTGAGTGCTCAAATTACAGAGGTATAAGTTTGTTAAGTATTCCTGGTAAATTATATGGGAGGGTATTGATTGAGAGGGTGAAGGCATGTACAGAGCATCAGATTTGGGAAGAGCAGTGTGGTTTCAGAAGTGGTAGAGGATGTGTGGATCAGGTGTTTGCTTTGAAGAATGTATGTGAGAAATACTTAGAAAAGCAAATGGATTTGTATGTAGCATTTATGGATCTGGAGAAGGCATATGATAGAGTTGATAGAGATGTTCTGTGGAAGGTATTAAGAATATATGGTGTGGGAGGCAAGTTGTTAGAAGCAGTGAAAAGTTTTTATCGAGGATGTAAGGCATGTGTACGTGTAGGAAGAGAGGAAAGTGATTGGTTCTCAGTGAATGTAGGTTTGCGGCAGGGGTGTGTGATGTCTCCATGGTTGTTTAACTTGTTTATGGATGGGGTTGTTAGGGAGGTGAATACAAGAGTTTTGGAAAGAGGGGCAAGTATGAAGTCTGTTGGGGATGAGAGAGCTTGGGAAGTGAGTCAGTTGTTGTTCGCTGATGATACAGCGCTGGTGGCTGATTCATGTGAGAAACTGCAGAAGCTGGTGACTGAGTTTGGTAAAGTGTGTGAAAGAAGAAAGTTAAGAGTAAATGTGAATAAGAGCAAGGTTATTAGGTACAGTAGGGTTGAGGGTCAAGTCAATTGGGAGGTAAGTTTGAATGGAGAAAAACTGGAGGAAGTAAGTGTTTTAGATATCTGGGAGTGGATCTGGCAGCGGATGGAACCAAGGAAGCGGAAGTGGATCATAGGGTGGGGGAGGGGGCGAAAATTCTGGGAGCCTTGAAGAATGTGTGGAAGTCGAGAACATTATCTCAGAAAGCAAAAATGGGTATGTTTGACGGAATAGTGGTTCCAACAATGTTGTATGGTTGCGAGGCGTGGGCTATGGATAGAGTTGTGCGCAGGAGGATGGATGTGCTGGAAATGAGATATTTGAGGACAATGTGTGGTGTGAGGTGGTTTGATCGAGTAAGTAACGTAAGGGTAAGAGAGATGTGTGGAAATAAAAAGAGTGTGGTTGAGAGAGCAGAAGAGGGTGTTTTGAAATGGTTTGGGCACATGGAGAGAATGAGTGAGGAAAGATTGACCAAGAGGATATATTTGTCGGAGGTGGAGGGAATAAGGAGAAGTGGGAGACCAAATTGGAGGTGGAAAGATGGAGTGAAAAAGATTTTGTGTGATCGGGGCCTGAACATGCAGGAGGGTGAAAGGAGGGCAAGGAATAGAGTGAATTGGATCGATGTGGTATACCGGGGTTGACGTGCTGTCAGTGGATTGAATCAGGGCGTGTGAAGCGTCTGGGGTAAACCATGGAAAGCTGTGTAGGTATGTATATTTGCGTGTGTGGACGTATGTATATACATGTGTACGGGGGTGGGTTGGGCCATTTCTTTTGTCTGTTTCCTTGCGCTACCTCGCAAACGCGGGAGACCGGCAAAAAAAAAAAAAATAAAAATATATATATATATATATATATATATATATATATATATATATATACATATATATATATATATATATATATATATATATATACACAGATTGGGGAAGAGCAGTGTGGTCTCAGAAGTGGTAGAGGATGTATGCATCAGGTGTTTGCTCTGAAGAATGTATGTGAGAAATACTGAGAAAACAAATGGATTTGTATGTAGCATTTATGGATCTGGAGAAGGCATGTGATAGAGTTGATAGAGATGCGCTGTGGAAGGTATTAAGAATATATGGTGTGGGAGGCAAGTTGTTAGAAGCAGTGAAAAGTCTTTATCGAGGATGTAAGGCATGTGTATGAGTAGGAAGAGAGGAAAGTGATTGGTTCTCAGTGAATGTTGGTCTGCGGCAGGGGTGCGTGATGTCTCTAGGGTTGTTTAATTTGTTTGTGGATGGGGTTGTTAGGGAGGTGAATGCAAGAGTTTTGGAAAGAGGGGCAAGTATGCAGTCTGTTGTGGATGAGATGGCTTGGGAAGTGAGTCAGTTGTTGTTCGCTGATGATACAGCGCTGGTGGCTGATTTGGGTGAGACACTGCAGAAGCTGGTGACTGAGTTTGGTAAAGTGTGTGAAAGAAGAAAGCTGAGAGTAAATGTGAATAAGAGCAAGGTTATTAGGTACATTAGGGTTGAGGGACAAGTCAATTGGGAGGTAAGTTTGAATGGAGAAAAACTGGAGGAAGTGAAGTGTTTTAGATATCTGGGAGTGGATCTGGCAGCGGATGGAACCATGGAAGCGGAAGTGAGTCACAGGGTGAGGGAGGGGGCGAAAGTTCTGGGAGCGTTGAAAAATCTGTGGAAGGCGAGAACATTATCTCAGAAAACAAAAATGGGTATGTTTAAAGGCATAGTGATTCCAACAATGTTATATGGTTGCGAGGCGTGGGATATAGATAGAGTTGTGCGAAGGAGGATGGATGTGTTGGATATGAGATGTTTGAGGAAAATATGTGGTGTGAGGTGGTTTGATCGAGTAAGTAATGATAGGGTAAGAGAGATGTGTGGTAATAAAAAGAGTGTGGTTGAGAGAGTAGAAGAGGGTGTTTTGAAATGGTTTGGTCACATGGAGAGAATGAGTGAGGGAAGATTGACCAAGAGGATATATGTGTCAGAGATGGAGGGAACGACAAGTGGGAGACCAAATTGGAGGTGGAAAGATGGAGTGAAAAAGATTTTGAGTGATCGGGGCCTGAACATGCAGGAGGGTGAAAGGCATGCAAGGAATAGAGTGAATTGGAACAATGTGGTATACCGGGGTTGACGTGCTGTCAGTGGATTGAACCAGGGCATGTGAAGCGTCTGGGGTAAACCATGGAAAGTTGTGTGGGGCCTGGATGTGGAAAGAGAGCTGTGGTTTCGGTGCATTATCCATGATAGCTAGAGACTGAGTGTGATTGAATGTGACCTTTGTTGTCTTTTTCTAGCGCTACCTCGTGTGTGTGCGGGGGGAGGGGGTTGCTGTTTCATGTGTGGCGGGGTGGTGATGGGAATGAATAAAGGCAGACAGTATGAATTATGTACATGTGTATATATGTATATGTCTGTGTGTGTATATATATATTTATACGTTGAGATGTATAAGTATGTATATTTGCGTGTGTGGACGTGTATGTGGGTGGGTTGGGCCATTCTTTTGTCTGTTTCCTTGCGCTACCTCGATAACGCGGGAGACAGCGACAAAGTAAGATAATAGATAAATAAATACTTTGTCGCTGTCTCCCATGTTAGCGAGGTAGCGCAAGGAAACAGATGAAAGAATGGCCCAACCCACCCACATACAACATGTATATTCATTCGTAAATGCCCACACACGCACATATACATACCTATACATTTCAGCGTATACATACTTATACATACACAGACATTTACATATATATTCATGTACACATCCACACTTGCTGCCTTCATCCATTCTGGTCGCCACCCCGCCACACATGAAATGGCACCCCCCTCCCCAAGCGCACGCGAGGTAGCACTAGGAAATGACAATAAAGGGCACATTTGTTCATACTCAAGTCTCTAGCCATCATGTGTAATGCACCCAAACCACAGCTCCCTTTCCACATCCATGCCCCGCAAAACTTTCCATGGTTTACCCCAGATGCTTCACATGCCCTGGTTTAATCTAATGGCAGCATGTCGACCCCGGTATACCCGATATGTTCACTCTATTCCTTGCACACCTTTCACCCTCCTGTATGTTCAGGCCCCGATTGCTCAAAATCTTTTTCACTCCATCATTCCACCTCCAGTTTGGTCCCCCACTTCTCCTCGTTCCCTCCATGTCTGACACATATATCCTTTTTGTCAATCTTAACTCACTCATTCTATCCATGTGATCAAACCATTTCAGTACACCCTCTTCTGCTCTCTTCACCCTACTCTGTATTACCACACATCTCTCTTACCCTTTCATTACTTACTCCATCGAACCACCTCACACCACATATTGTCCTCAAACATTTTATTTCCAACACATCCACCCTCCTATGCACAACCCTATCTATAGCCCATGCCTCGCAACCATATAACATTGTTGGAACTACCAATCCTTCAAACATACCCATTTTTGCTCTCCAAGATAACGTTCTCGCCTTCCACACATTCTTCAATGCTCACAGAACCTTCGCCCCTCCCCCACCCTGTGACTCACTTCTGCTTCCATGGTTCCATCCACTGCTAAATCCACTCCTAGATATGTAAAACACTTCACTTCCTCCAATTTTTCTCCATTCAAACTTACCTCCCAATTAACTTGTCCCTCAATCCTAGTTTACCTAATGACCTTGCTCTTATTTACATTTATTCTCAACTTTCTTCTTTTACACACTTTACCAAACTCATTCACCAACTTCTGCAGTTTCTCACCTAAATATATATATTTTTTCCTAGTTGTTCACCATTTCCTGCATTAAGATGAAGAAATAGCCTCATTTGCTCACACTAAATAAACAGTATGAACACAAGAAAAGAGAATTATTGGCCTGGGATATTGTGAGATGTGTGTTAAGGGCTATAGAATAATTTGAAAAACTTTAGTTTCACAGTATGTTTGGATTGGATCTCTTTATCATTGACTGGCATTTATATGAAAGTATTTACGGTCTTTTTCAAACAACATTGTTATCAGTCATCTTTACTTATTCACTTAAACCAGTCATTACAGAGTATCTTGATTTATCAACAGGATGTTGGGAATCATAAGCGATGGGGAGCTCTCTGCTTGTGGAATGAGGGTTCCTCTGTTAGTTCAAATCATCACACTCAAGAAGGTTCCCAAAATTATGCAATAGATTGGAAAGAAGTCTTTCACACTAGCCATTCAAAATTATTAGCATCTTCTGCTGGACAAGATGGATCATCTTTGAAATACAAAAGTGAAGTGAGTAATAGTACAAGAAAGGAAAATGACATTAAGATTGTTAAAGAAGATAGCAAAGCAAGGAAAGGAAAGGAACAGAAAAATGTCAAAGAATTCAATGGTGTCATATCAAAATTAAAACACAAAGCTTTGCAGAAAGGAAATAGTGGACGTAGATATAATTTTACTCCTAAAGGTAAATTTCGTTAATGGTGAAGCTTTGTGTTGTAGATGTTTTCCTTAAGTCTAAAACTATTATTATAATATGATTGCTAAAATATTTTTTATTGTGATTATGTATGAAGATTTTTTGTAAATTTCATGCATGGACCTGTGCACCATTGTAAGTAATCATGTGCTTTTTTTTTTTACAGTGTAAATAAAATTATGGATTTTTTAATCACAGTTTACATTTTAGAGTATGTACTTATAAGTTCATTTGGAGGATGGATGTGCTGGAAATGAGATGTTTGAGGACAATGTGTGGTGTGAGGTGGTTTGATCGAGTAAGTAACGTAAGGGTAAGAGAGATGTGTGGAAATAAAAAGAGCGTGGTTGAGAGAGCAGAAGAGGGTGTTTTGAAATGGTTTGGGCACATGGAGAGAATGAGTGAGGAAAGATTGACCAAGAGGATATATGTGTTGGAGGTGGAGGGAACGAGAAGTGGGAGACCAAATTGGAGGTGGAAAGATGGAGTGAAAAAGATTTTGTTTGATCGGGGCCTGAACATGCAGGAGGGTGAAAGGAGGGCAAGGAATAGAGTGAATTGGATCGATGTGGTATACTGGGGTTGACGTGCTGTCAGTGGATTGAATCAGGGCATGTGAAGCGTCTGGGGTAAACCATGGAAAGCTGTGTATGTATATTTGCGTGTGTGGACGTATGTATATACATGTGTATGGGGGTGGGTTGGGCCATTTCTTTTGTCTGTTTCCCTGCGCTACCTCGCAAACGCGGGAGACAGCGACAAAGCAAAAAAAAAAGAAAAAAAAGATCATTCCCAATATGATCTCTTTGTTACTGAGAGTATATATAATATCCCTGGAGATAGGGGAGAAAGAATACTGCCCCCTGTTTGTCATAGAAGGTGACTCAAATGGGTGGGAGTGTGGGGCTGTACTCCTCTCCATCTGTTTTGCTTTCCAAGAAGGAATAGAGAAAGGGGCCAACTGAGGATTTTTCCTCAAAGGTACAGTCATCTGTTCTTGATGCTGCCTAACTGGTGCAAAATATGGTGAATATGTATGGAAGATCGGATGTGGGGAAGAAGAGGAGAATGTATATGATATAATTTTTGTCAATTACTTGATGCACTTATGCTATTTCCTGTGGGATGGATTGGTGCTGGGAATGGATGACAGTGAGTAAGTATGAAATGTACATGTGTATGCATATATTATGTTTGTATACATAAAATTTCATGTGTGGTTTGGTGGCGACGGGAATGAATAAAAGCAGCAAGTGCCTAAATGTGCGTGGATGTAACCAAGATGTGAAAAAAGGAGAGATAGGTAGTATGTTTGAGGAAAGGAACCTGGATGTTTTGGCTCTGAGTGAAATGAAGCTCAAGGGTAAAGGGGAAGAGTGGTTTGGGAATGTCTTGGGAGTAAAGTCAGGGGTTAGTGAGAGGACAAGAGCAAGGGAAGGAGTAGCAGTACTCCTGAAACAGGAGTTGTGGGAGTATGTGATAGAATGTAAGAAAGTAAATTCTCGATTAATATGGGTAAAACTGAAAGTTGATGGAGAGAGATGGGTGATTATTGGTGCATATGCACCTGGGCATGAGAAGAAAGATCATGAGAGGCAAGTGTTTTGGGAGCAGCTGAATGAGTGTGTTAGTGGTTTTGATGCACGAGACCGGGTTATAGTGATGGGTGATTTGAATGCAAAGGTGAGTAATGTGGCAGTTGAGGGAATAATTGGTATACATGGGGTGTTCAGTGTTGTAAATGGAAATGGTGAAGAGCTTGTAGATTTATGTGCTGAAAAAGGACTGATGATTGGGAATACCTGGTTTAAAAAGCGAGATATACATAAGTATACTTATGTAAGTAGGAGAGATGGCCAGAGAGCGTTATTGGATTACGTGTTAATTGACAGGCGCGCGAAAGAGAGACTTTTGGATGTTAATGTGCTGAGAGGTGCAACTGGAGGGATGTCTGATCATTATCTTGTGGAGGCTAAGGTGAAGATTTGTATGGGATTTCAGAAAAGAAGAGTGTATGTTGGGGTGAAGAGGGTGGTGAGAGTAAGTGAGCTTGGGAAGGAGACTTGTGTGAGGAAGTACCAGGAGAGACTGAGTACAGAATGGAAAAAGGTGAGAACAATGGAAGTAAGGGGAGTGGGGGAGGAATGGGATGTATTTAGGGAATCAGTGATGGATTGCGCAAAAGATGCTTGTGGCATGAGAAGAGTGGGAGGTGGGTTGATTAGAAAGGGTAGTGAGTGGTGGGATGAAGAAGTAAGAGTATTAGTGAAAGAGAAGAGAGAGGCATTTGGACAATTTTTGCAGGGAAAAAATGCAATTGAGTGGGAGATGTATAAAAGAAAGAGACAGGAGGTCAAGAGAAAGGTGCAAGAGGTGAAAAAGAGGGCAAATGAGAGTTGGGGTGAGAGAGTATCATTAAATTTTAGGGAGAATAAAAAGATGTTTTGGAAGGAGGTAAATAAAGTGCGTAAGACAAGGGAGCAAATGGGAACTTCAGTGAAGGGCGCAAATGGGGAGGTGATAACAAGTAGTGATGATGTGAGAAGGAGATGGAGTGAGTATTTTGAAGGTTTGTTGAGTGTGTTTGATGATAGAGTGGCAGATATAGGGTGTTTTGGTCGAGGTGGTGTGCAAAGTGAGAGGGTTAGGGAAAATGATTTGGTAAGCAGAGAAGAGGTAGTAAAAGCTTTGCGGAAGATGAAAGCTGGCAAGGCAGCAGGTTTGGATGGTATTGCAGTGGAATTTATTAAAAAAGGGGGTGACTGTATTGTTGACTGGTTGGTAAGGTTATTTAATGTATGTATGACTCATGGTGAGGTGCCTGAGGATTGGCGGAATGCGTGCATAGTGCCATTGTACAAAGGCAAAGGGGATAAGAGTGAGTGCTCAAATTACAGAGGTATAAGTTTGTTGAGTATTCCTGGTAAATTATATGGGAGGGTATTGATTGAGAGGGTGAAGGCATGTACAGAGCATCAGATTGGGGAAGAGCAGTGTGGTTTCAGAAGTGGTAGAGGATGTGTGGATCAGGTGTTTGCTTTGAAGAATGTATGTGAGAAATACTTAGAAAAGCAAATGGATTTGTATGTAGCATTTATGGATCTGGAGAAGGCATGTGATAGAGTTGCTCTGTGGAAGGTATTAAGAATATATGGTGTGGGAGGCAAGTTGTTAGAAGCAGTGAAAAGTTTTTATTGAGGATGTAAGGCATGTGTACGTGTAGGAAGAGAGGAAAGTGATTGGTTCTCAGTGAATGTAGGTTTGCGGCAGGGGTGTGTGATGTCTCCATGGTTGTTTAATTTGTTTATGGATGGGGTTGTTAGGGAGGTGAATGCAAGAGTTTTGGAAAGAGGGGCAAGTATGAAGTCTGTTGGGGATGAGAGAGCTTGGGAAGTGAGTCAGTTGTTGTTCACTGATGATACAGCGCTGGTGGCTGATTCATGTGAGAAACTGCAGAAGCTGGTGACTGAGTTTGGTAAAGTGTGTGAAAGAAGAAAGTTAAGAGTAAATGTGAATAAGAGCAAGGTTATTAGGTACAGTAGGGTTGAGGGTCAAGTCAATTGGGAGGTGAGTTTGAATGGAGAAAAACTGGAGGAAGTGAAGTGTTTTAGATATCTGGGAGTGGATCTGGCAGCGGATGGAACCATGGAAGCGGAAGTGGATCATAGGGTGGGGGAGGGGGCGAAAATTCTGGGAGCCTTGAAGAATGTGTGGAAGTCGAGAACATTATCTCGGAAAGCAAAAATGGGTATGTTTGAAGGAATAGTGGTTCCAACAATGTTGTATGGTTGCGAGGTGTGGGCTATGGATAGAGTTGTGCGCAGGAGGATGGATGTGCTGGAAATGAGATGTTTGAGGACAATGTGTGGTGTGAGGTGGTTTGATCGAGTAAGTAACGTAAGGGTAAGAGAGATGTGTGGAAATAAAAAGAGCGTGGTTGAGAGAGCAGAAGAGGGTGTTTTGAAATGGTTTGGGCACATGGAGAGAATGAGTGAGGAAAGATTGACCAAGAGGATATATGTGTCGGAGGTGGAGGGAACAAGGAGAAGAGGGAGACCAAATTGGAGGTGGAAAGATGGAGTGAAAAAGATTTTGTGTGATCGGGGCCTGAACATGCAGGAGGATGAAAGGAGGGCAAGGAATAGAGTGAATTGGAGCGATGTGGTATACCGGGGTTGACGTGCTGTCAGTGGATGGAATCAAGGCATGTGAAGCGTCTGGGGTAAACCATGGAAAGCTGTGTAGGTATGTGTATTTGCGTGTGTGGACGTATGTATATACATGTGTATGGGGGTGGGTTGGGCCATTTCTTTCGTCTGTTTCCTTGCGCTACCTCGCAAACGTGGGAGACAGCGACAAAGCAAAAAAAAAAAAAAAAAAAAATGAATTATGTATATGTCTGTGTATGTATATAGATGTATACGTTGAAATGTATAGGTATGTATATGTGTGTGTGTGGACGTGTATGTTTATACATGTTTATGTGGGTGGGTTGGGCCATTCTTTTGTCTGTTTCCTTGCGCTACCTTGCTAATGTGGGAGACAGCAACAAAGTATAATAAAAATAATAAATAAACAAAATTACATGTATGTACATTATTATTATTTTTTTTATTATACTTTGTCGCTGTCTCCCGCGTTTGCGAGGTAGCGCAAGGAAACAGATGAAAGAAATGGCCCAACCCCCCCCCATACACATGTATATACATACGTCCACACACGCAAATATACATACCTACACAGCTTTCCATGGTTTACCCCAGACGCTTCACATGCCCTGCTTCAATCCACTGACAGCACGTCAACCCCGGTATACCACATCGCTCCAATTCACTCTATTCCTTGCCCTCCTTTCACCCTCCTGCATGTTCAGGCCCCGATCACACAAAATCTTTTTCACTCCATCTTTCCACCTCCAATTTGGTCTCCCTCTTCTCCTTGTTCCCTCCACCTCCGACACATATATCCTCTTGGTCAATCTTTCCTCACTCATCCTCTCCATGTGCCCAAACCACTTCAAAACACCCTCTTCTGCTCTCTCAACCACGCTCTTTTTATTTCCACACATCTCTCTTACCCTTACGTTACTCACTCGATCAAACCACCTCACACCACACATTGTCCTCAAACATCTCATTTCCAGCACATCCAACCTCCTGCGCACAACTCTATCCATAGCCCACGCCTCGCAACCATACAACATTGTTGGAACCACTATGTATATATATGTATATATTTTTTTTATACTTATTCATCATTTCCTGCATTAGTGAGGTAGCAATAAAACAGAGGATTGAGCCTTAGAGGGAAAATCTTCACTTGGCCCCTTTCTCTGTTACTTCTTTTGGAAAAATAAAAACTGGAGGGGAGGATTTGTAGCCCCCTGCTTCCACCCCTCTTAGTCGCCTTCTATGACGCGCATGGAATACATAAGTAGAATTTGTTCTCCCTTCCTTAGGGATATATGAAACATCTGGGGTAAGCCATGGAAAGGTCTGTGGGGCTTGGATGTGGATAGGGAGCTGTGGTTTCGGTGCATTATACATGACAGCTAGAGACTGAGTGTGAGCAAATGTGGCCTTTTTTGTCTGTTTTCCTGGTGCTACCTCCCTGATGCAGGGGGTGGCGATGCTGTTTCCAATGGGGTGGAGTGGTGCCGGGAACGCATGAAGGCAAGTGAATATGAATATGTACATGTGTATATATGTATGTGTCTGTATATGTATAGTATAAGTATGTATATTTGTACTGTATATGTTGATATGTATGTGTATGTGTGTATACGTATATATATATGTGTATGTGAGTGGATGGGTCTTTCTTAATCTGTTTCCTTGCGCTACCTCGCTAATGTGGTAAATGGTGATCAAGTATAATGATAATAATCGGGGCCTGAACATGCAGGAGGGTGAAAGGAGGGCAAGGAATAGAGTGAATTGGAGCGATGTGGTATACCGGGGTTGACGTGCTGTCAGTGGACTGAATCAAGGCATGTGAAGCGTCTGGGGTAAACCATGGAAAGCTGTGTAGGTATGTATATTTGCGTGTGTGGACGTATGTATATACATGTGTATGGGGGGGTTGGGCCATTTCTTTCGTCTGTTTCCTTGCGCTACCTCGCAAACGTGGGAGACAGCGACAAAGTATAATAAAATAAATAAAAATAAATTCTTTATTTCTATTTATTATACTTTGTCGCTGTCTCCCGTGTCAGCGAGGTAGCGCAAGGAAACAGACGAAAGAATGGCCCAACCCACCCACATACACATGTATATACCTACACGTCCACACACGCACATATACATACCCATACATTTCAATGTATAAATATATATACATCTTTCTTTCTTCTTTCAAACTATTCGCCATTTCCCGCATTAGCGAGGTAGCGTTAAGAACAGAGGACTGGGCCTTTGAGGGACTACCACCTCCAATTTGGTCTCCTACTTCTCCTTCCTCCCTCCACCTTTGACACATATATCCTCTTTGTCAATCTTCCCTCACTCATTCTCTCCTTATGTCCAAACCATTTCAACACACCCTCTTCTGCTCTCTCAACCACATTATTTTTATTACCACACATCTCTAGTACCCTTTCATTACACACTTGATCAAACTACCTCATACCACATATTGTCCTCATGCATATCATTTTCAACACATCCACCCTCCTCTGCACAATCTTATCTATAGCCCATGCCTTACAACCATATAAGATTGTTGGAACCACTATTCCTTCAAACATACCCATTTTTGCTCTCCAGGATGACGTTCTTGCCTTCCACACATTCTTCAACGCTCCCAGAACCTTCGCTTCCTCCCCCACTCTGTGACTCAGTTCCGCTTCCATGGTTCCATCCACTGCTAAGTCCACTCCCAGATATCTAAAACACTTCACCTCCTCCATTTTTTCTCCATTCAAACTTACCTCCCAGTTAACTTGTCCCTCAACCCTAATGAACCTAATAACCTTGTTCTTATTCACATTTACTCTCAACTTGCTTCTTTCACACACTTTACCAAACTCAGTCACCAACTTCTGCAGTTTCTTACCAAACTCAGTCACCAACTTCTGCAGTTTCTCACCTGACTACTATACCATCAAATATAACAATCATTGCCTTTAAAACAGTGACCTCTCTTTCCACTTTTTTCTTACTGCACCCTAAACCTTTCCCCCAGACTAAGGCTTACTTCGGTTTCCATGGTTCCAGTCACTGCCTATCCACTCCCATGTATATATAACACCCAACTTCCAACAAGTTCTCTCCATTCATACTCGTATTCCAAGTAACCTGTTTCTTTACACTGATAAACCTAATGATCATGCTTTTATTCACCTTTGCTCAAAATTTTCTCCTTTCACATACTCTACACACCAAATAATGCAGTTTCTCTCTCATACTTGTCACCAGTGCCAGTTCATCAGCAAACATATTACCTTCTAGACCCCTCTACCTCCAACAGACTGCATACCTGCTCCTCTTTCCAAGATCTTTGCATTCATCTCCCTTTCACATAAACAGATTAAACAGCCATGGTGACAAACACACCTTCACATGGAACCATTCAGCCTCCTCTCATCCTACTCACCCCTCACTTTACTCTTTTGAGAAAAACTCCTTACTGCTTCTGGTAGGTTTCATCCCTTAGCATTTGTTTGTAGCACCTTCTCCAGAGCATCTTCATCAACCCTATCATTTGCTTTCTTCAGATCCACAAATGTCACGTAGAAACCACCTCTGTTTCTCCTAAGCATTTCTCATACACATTCTTTAAAGCAAATATCTGATCCATTGTTTTTCTAAGTATTACTCACACACAACATTCAAAGCAGATACTTGATCCATACATTCTCTACCATTCCTTAAATCACATTGTTCTTTCCCAGACTGATGCTACTTGCATGCTGTCACCCTTTCAGTCATAACTCTTCCATACAACTTACAAGGTACACTCAAAAACCTTATACCTCTGTAATTTGAACTTCCATCTTTGTATCCCCACCTTTATACAGTGGCACCATACAAGCCTTCTGTCAATCCTCAGGCACCTCACCATGAACTTTACTTACACTGAAATTCTAACTAAGCTGTCAACAACACATTCACCCCCTTTTGTAAGATATTCAATTGTAGTGCCATCCATTACAGCCGCCTTGCCACATTTCATGTTATGAAAGGCTTTTATCATCTCTTTTCTCTTTACCAAACCATTTGCCACAACTCTTGCTTTACATTCATTCCTGACCCAAACACCCTACATGTGCTACCCTCTCATCAAAATAATTCAAGAACCCTTCAAAGTACTCACTTCATTTATGACTACCAGCACAAAAAATATAAAAACACTTTTTTGAGAGTATGAATTATGACTGAGCCATTCTCAGTTTAGGAAAAACACTTTTATAACGAATTAAGGATATAAAAGATTTTTAACTTTTAGATTAATATGATTAGTTGCACAAAAACTATCAAAGCCATTAATTGTTTCTCTTGAATGAAGAGTTAATTATTCCTAGTTTAGGCAAAACATTTTATACCTCATTGGCAAGTTCAGAGTACAAGCAGCAAAGTGGGCACAGACGTGGTGAGTCCCATGAAAACAATGCATGGCCATCCACCATAGTCACAAGCAGGTTACTAAGGCCTCACTATGGCAGCTTCATTAATCCTTTGTTTGGATTTTCGTCAGTAGCCAGCCAACAGAAAGTACATGTGGAATTCAGCTTATAACAAAAAATTAGATGTATAGATTGATACCAGTAGTACTCTGCCATGCAAGTGTAGATTGATGCCAACAGCACAGTAAGGGTTTAATTATGACAAGTAGCTGTTTTCATTAGCTCAGATTATTCACAGAGAATATTTTTTCTTAATTGAATGTCTATGCCATACCAGCTGCTTCTTCAGTGGCTTCAAGTATTTTTAAGAATCCTTGATTTCTCCAGCTAATATGCTTTGAATCATGGAGGGCAATTAGATTTACTGGAAATGAAATAATTTTTAAAGTAGGCATTTTTGGATCTTATCTATATATTATTTTCCCCTTCAGAGATTAAAGACATCATAAATGTCAACATTAGAGACATTGTTTCATATGATTAGAGTGTTTATCGTAGTGATATCAATAGCTTTCAAGTTAAGCTGTTCTGTCCTCTGACAGCTCCTACCTTTTAATTTGAAACATTATCATCAAGCATGATGTTTGTTTGGTTAGCAATAGGTGCTAGCCTAATGAACCATTTCAACTAACCATCTTTGCACTCCCAGACACTGATCTCTCCCTCCACACAACCCTTAATAAATCCAGGACCTTGGCTTCCTCTTCCAACCCATGGCTCACTTCAGTGTCTTGGTTCCATCAGCAGCCTTGTCCGCTCTTAGGTATATGAGCATTCCACTTTGTTCAGGTCCTCGCCATTAAGACTTACGCTAATTTCATCCTCTCATATTCTCTTGCTGCATCTCAGTGCCTTAATTTAGTTTAGAATTACTCCCAGTTTTCTCCTTTTGCACACACCCAAACTCTTGCACCATCTAAGATTTTCTCTCTCGAGTTTGCTACCAGAGCTTAGTTCATCTGCAAACAGCAAAGGATTCACCTCCCATGCTTTCTTATTTCCAGCATAGACCTTTCCTTTGCACTAAGATCTTTGCTTTTACCTTCATCACAACCCAATCCATAAACATTAAACACCCATGGTGACATTACTCATTCTTAATGTAGATCTTCTTTCACTGGGAACTACTCCTCCTGCTCTCTCTCCCTCTCTGTGCATACTATATGTCTTGTGTTTCATAAGAAACTATACAAAAACCTCGTAATTTCACATAAATATTTAAGGTTCCAGTATGTAATATTTACTAACAAGATCTCATAACATAGTCCACATGGTACTTTATGATTATGCTAGTACAAGATTTGGCTTTTGTCCAGTCTTTTGGAAAGGGCTGTTAGGGTAGTTATTTGTGTACTGGGACTCATTTTCACCAATGAAACTATTTGTGTATTGGGACTCATTCTCTTGGATGAAAGACCCTAGATTAAACTAATGGCTGCCACACAGAAAGTGAGCTGTTGTACGAAAGATGTATTGTATCTTATCTTCACACTAATTTAGATGTTAATACATTGGTGTAAAAGTTCTAATGCATGCCTTTAGAGTAACTGGCAATGAACCATAGGTAAGGTCTTATAAATGGAATGATAAAAAGCTATTTTGAGAGAGCGGGCAGTGATCACAGTCTACTGATTTACCACTGACTGTCATGCACATGGCTTTTCCACATTTGCTGCAAACATTCATGCTTGTATGCTCACTCAAGTGATCATTTTACACATCAGGATGAAACTTATTTAGTAAATGAGGACATAAAAAAATGAAACCAAGCTTAAAGAGTAGTACAAACCATAGGAACTGCACAACTAAGCAATTTTTATCAGAACGTGAACTAGGAAATGGAGTTCAGCAGACATGATATAGGTCATTATTACTGAAGGTTCTATAAAGTTTTCAATGGAATTCATACATAAGTACTTTTAGCATCAAATACAGAGGGAAGGTTAAAGAAAGAGAGGCATATTTCAAGAAAGGGTGTCATGAAGTGAGAGAGCCTAGGTTTGTATTGTGGAGATGGCACAAGCTGGTACTATATCAAGTCGGAATTTGAAAGACATGAAAGAGCAAGAAATTTTAGGTTAAAAATAAACTAATCAGGCTACAAGATTCAGAGGAAAGACTTTTGGAGGATAATATATGAGAAGCTGAATAACAAGTCAAAGGTGTTTTCACAGTGGAAGACACTAACACTGGTGAAGTACAGTGGGGAAGAAAACTTGGAAAGCAATTAAATATTATGTAGAGACAACCATTCTACTAAAGAGCCTTAACTCATACAAAGCTCACTGTCTTGATGAATTTTCTCTGTGTGTGCCAAAGAAGTGTGCAGATATGCTTGAAAAGCCACTTAAAATGTTGAAGATGTTAAAGAGTCAAGTGCCAAGGGAGTGGAAGAGGACAAATGTCATACCTACCATAGGAACTGGGAAGTAGTGCTAAACTAAAGACTAGTCTCCAGTCCAAGTGTGGTGTGCAGAATGCTGAAAAAGATAATAAGAAAGGAAATATATGTTTATATGCAGAGGTGAAACACAATTTAGATTCAGGGAAATTAAGTAATGTGTTACAAATATCTTTGACTATTATGAGATTCCATCTTAGACGAGAATGTTGGGTGGTTTGTATGTGTCTTGGGCTGTTAGAATGCATTTGACTTGACAACATCAGAGGCTGGTAAAATAGCTGTAATTTCCAGTTGACATAAGGAAGAGACTCTTTAAAGGGATAGAAACTTAACTTAGTGGAAAGGAACAAAGGGCACATGTCAGAGGAACCTTGCCAAAATGGATTAGAGTCATCAATTGTTTGCCTTATGGTCCATTCCTGGAATCATTGCTCTTCTTGATTTATGTAGCTGACATTCCAGATAATGTTAACATGATGCCAAGGTCATGAGGGCAGTAAACAGTAAGGAAGATTGCATAAAAAAACAAGGGGTACTAAACAAACTTCTAAGCTGGTCTGATACATGGTTATGAAATTCAACCAAAGTAAATGAAAAGTCACCAGGATGATACATAGCAAGAATCTGTATGCAAGAGGAACTTGGGAGCTAGCATTGTTCCTGATTCACTGCCACAGCCACATCCTCGGGGAATTTTAAAGGAGACAAACTGTTTGGAGGCAAATAATAGAATTGCATTTAAGCCATAGATCAAATATGAACAACTGTTCACATACTATCTTAGGTGAAAACTATAGTAGATAACACTTTTCAAATTTAGTCATAAGCACAGCGAACTAATGGAAAATGTACAGTGGAGGGCAACAAAGATTTACCAAAATTAAAAGAGCCAAGTATTAGTGAGAGGTTATAGGCCTTTGTCATGAAAAAGAAGAGTACGGGAATTTGACACCAACCTTTAGATGTTAAACCTCTTTAATGATGTCAGTAATGAATAATTCCTCAACAGATGTTAAGAGAAAAAACAAGCAATCAGATTGAGTAAAGAACTTGTTAGGAAAGAGTACTATATTTTATATATATATAGAAGAGGATGGATAGAATGAAGTGAGTAAGGAAAATGAAGGCAGATAGCTACAGAAGTTCAAAATCATTTATGATGGGAGAGAAAGCTCAAGAGATGGGGCCAAATTAGTGTAAAACTGTGCCATACAAATAGGTAATTACAAAAACTGCTTTAGATAAGCAAATTCTTATATTTGAGTTTTTTAGGCTAGTAATCCAGTTGTACTGGCCCATTAGCTGAAGTGGGACCCTTGACAGGTAGGCCCAGTGGAGAAGTAAATACTGGTGAAGTTTTTGTGGATATCAGAGAGAGTTTGCTTGTATGAGAAACTTTCCAAAGAGCGGTGAGTTTCCAGCTTTTCAGATTTTTTCATGTCCCAGGATTATAGGTTTTGCAACAGAGGAGTCAAAGGAACACTCGAGGTTGAAATTTATTTACAATGTAGGTGAGACAAAATAAGAAAAATGAAGTCACGAAAATATTTATATTGTTGCTTAAGCAGTCTGTAAGACTAATGCCCAATGAAATTTAGCAAAATTTCGGATTTTTTTTTAGTTTGCAGCACAATAGAATGAAAGTCAGTCATTCAGAAAAAGGTCTCAAATGAAAAGAATGAACTTAACAAGGATGTGTGGACCTGAAATAAGCTATGTTAAAGGATATTATGCCTTAGAAAGGGGAAAATGCTAATGATGATTATGGAACTCTGGTAATTACCAGTCTGGCTCACTAAGGATTTTAACTTCCCCAGATAGCAAGAAAATCAACACAATAAGAAACTGGTAATACTAAAAGGTGTATGCTTCTTACATTTTCCAAACAATTATAGCCAAATAGTGCTCTCACTTTTTTAATCACCCAGGTATTACTTATGCATGTGCCACAATCAGTACCCCAAACCCAATTATTTTAACATGAGTCTCTCATTTGTGTATATTTTAATTTTTTGGTAAATTTCATGTGCCATGAAGCTTGTGAGCCACGGAAGGATCTCCAAGGTTGTGTTAGTGTGTGCTGTCGACAAATGGAGTACCTCATTTAAGCTCAATGTCCCTGCAGTCATCAGTCAGCAAAGACATTCATTGCTTTACCTCCTATTACCAGGACCTCACGTGTTTGCTATAAACATCCATACTGACATCTAGGCAAAATGAATTTTTGTACCTTTAAATGTCTAAAACTTCATTTCTTTTAGTTTTTGATTATAATTTGCATTAATTTTACATTCTGATGACTTTTCTATCTCTTTTTATTTTTTGCAAAGATCTAGTATGTTTGATTGCTTGTTTCCCAACACCTTATATAAATATTTATATTGCAAATAGGAGGCATATCAAAAATGGTCTTGCATGCCTTAAAAAGATGCCTTGTAATAATAGGGAGAATTTTATGTAGACCAGGATAATGGTACTTATTTGATTAATTTTTTTCTTGGTTGAACTGGCTGTAGGTTAGGAGATCTTCGCAGATTAATATTTAGATTCAAAAGATTTTCAAGAAATACCAAACACTCTTATGGTCACCTTAACGAGGTGAGGTGGTTGAGGTTGTGCTGTTGTGATGCATCTTCTAGTGATACAACAAAACTCTAATCATTCGTCACATGGGGTGGGTGCCTTGCAGAGCCTTGAGTATACTTACTGCCATGTTACTTCATAGTCCACCTGCTCTGAAGTCATTATGCACACTCCAGGTGTAAATGCCTTGGTTGTGTTGCACAACCTTCTTACCCACAAGCATAATTCACACCATAGTGACACACCACCTCACTGGAGAGTTGGTCAAACCAGTCACTAACCTCCACAACAACACATAACCTGAAGTACAGCACCACCACCACCACCATATGATTCTGGCATTCCCCCCATCCATTAGGAACTTTATGGGACTTCATCACCTGCTTCTTGCAGAAGTATTGCTGACCTTAGCGATGCCTTTTTCCTCTAGCAACACGATCACAGAACCCAACAACAGTTCCTTGCTGCAATACTTGCAGCTGAGCTGAGACCTCTACGATGCCTTCCTCCTGCAACACAGCCATATACCTCAGAAATGTTTTCTCTTACAACACGGCCACAGGACCTTATCAACATTTTCATGCAGTGGATGCAACACAGCAATGAGACCTCAGTAACACATTCTTCCTCCTGCCACACAACCACAGGAACTCGGCAATATTTTTTTGCATTACTTACAGAAAAACTATGAGACCTCAGCAACAACCTCCCCTTCCCCCAGCAAAACCATGAAACCTCAGCAGCACTCTTCCCTCCTACAGCACATTCACGAGAGCACAGTAATGCTCCTTTACCCATGTAGGATAATCACGGGACCTTAGTAAAGTCGTCTCCCTTCTGCAGCAAAAACCACTTAACAACGCCTCCTCTCCTCCAGTACGTGCAGCACATCTACAGAACCTCAGCAACGCCTCCTCTCCTCTATTCCATGCAGCAAACCTACGTCTTTTCCCACCGGCAATAGTATTATGCCCAAGAGCTGCACTTTCTGTATTTATCAAAATGGCAGTTTGTTACCCATGTTTCTGTACCCCCTCTCCATCCTCACACTCCAAAAGAAACGAGACACACGCATCTGCAAAACTGTTAACCCCTTTGGAATGACTTAGAAAGCAGTCACATGTGGTATGCAGTAATGCTTATTGACAGCCTTCCCATTGCACTCCATGGCTGCAATATCCACACGTCACTTTCGCAGATCTCGGCAACACCAACCCTGTTCCCCAGTACCTCACCGCTAACCCGCTAATGCAGCAGTCGATACCATCACCACCCACATGAATGGCCATGGCTTGATCTACCACTATCCTCACACCACATCCTGTTGGCAGAAAACAACCAGTCAATTGCAGCAGCTCCCTTAGCTCCACTTCCAGTGTTTGCCACGAGAAGTAAGGCGAAACAGGTGGCATTAGCCATGCCTTGTATCTCTTTCTGTAGTACTCTTAAAATTATCACTAATACTTTATGAAAGTGTTTAAATGTTTTTTTTTTTTTTTGGGTGCTATCTATAATATGACTTTGACCTCATTTGACCTCTTACCTTTCTGCATCATCATCATTAGTAACGCCTGTTCGCTTCCGCAGCACAGCCAAGAAACCTCGTTGCTGCCTTCTTTCACGTACAGTACAGTACAGCACGGCACAGTCACAGATTCACGGCAACGCATTTTCCCTCCTGCAGCATAACCATGAAAATAGGCAAACTCTCATCTCTATTCCAGCAGCACCGGCGTCACGGGACTCTTTCCTCACTACTGATAATGATTTTCACCAGCAGTAGCAGTTCGCCGGTTAGACGCATTGGCCTGCGTTTACTTGATTCAGCATTGCTGTGTTATCCGTGATCCTACAGATAGGAAGAGGCGTTGCCGAAATCCTGTGGCGATGGTACAGAAGGGAAAAAAGGGTTAGGAGGCATAGTATACTTGAGGCTGTGCTGCAGGAGGCAGTCGGTGTTGCTGCGGTCCTGTGGTTGTGCTGTAAGTGTGAGGCGTTGCTAAGGTCCCGTGGTATTGCTACTGCAGGAGGGATAAAGCTGTACTTAGGTAATGTGACAGAAGACATTTTCAGGTGCAGGTTTGTGTACTTTATTATTCCTGTAGCTGATGAACTGACATGAACTTTCAAGCAGAGGTGTACGGCAAGGAGAGCTAAAACGGGTTCCTTCCCAGTGTAGTGTAAATCGTTTGTATGCGAGAGACCTGTCACTGAGGTGTGAACTATGGTTGTGGGCAAGGAGGGACTTGTAGGGATCCTAAGGCTTTACAAACGAACCAGCTCATGCAAACCATCTGGAGGGTAGATCATGGCTGAAGGCCAGGTAGGCCGAGGAACATCGTAGGAAGTGAATGCACCGAAAGATTGCGAGTCGCCCAGGGTCTTGAGGACTAAAACGCTGGTAAGGGTTTAGAGGCGAATGTGTGAGAAGCATCATTACTATCCCTTAATGACAGACTATGATAGTCAGTGAGTCCATTAAAGGAATGAGGCGATCGACCAATTTAACTAAAATCTTAATTAATACTTGAGAAATGGAAGAAAAAGTATTATTAAAGGCTTCAGCCATGGAAAGAAATCCTCTTTATCGGAGCCAAGCCAATTAAAAAAGGATTTTGAATTAGGAACAAAAATCTTGAAAAATGAAATACTAGAGAAAATATCATTACGAAAGGTGTCTTTAGGAAGATATTGGTAGGATTGAAAAAGGACGGAGTCTTAGTACTGATTGCAAGAGGGCAAAGACACTCAGTTAGAACTAGATGTACTGGAATTAATGAAACAAACCTTTACGAGATGGCCAAGAAATTAGACCAAATGTATAATAGAATTAGTAATGTGATGCACTGACGCAGATCAGAGATGAAACTTGGAGTGGATTATTACATTTGGTAAAGGATAGGAAAATAAAATAAGAACCAGTAGGGTAAATAAAAGAGGAAAATGTAGTCCTCGGAGTTACATAAACATAAAAATAAAATAGAATGAAAGGGGAGACCTGGAAAGGTTACTTTCATATGGTCTAGTAGCCAAATGGTGATAAAAATTGTGCTTATCATGGAGAATACTGTTTCCTATATAAAGATCAAGGGAGAAAAATGAAAGCAGAAAAAAAACCCGAGAAAGACGGCTGAAAAAAGTACCAGAGCTCAGGTCACCTATAGCACCATCACAATGAAACCAGGTCTGTTAGTGGCAGGGTAGGTCGAAAATAAATATACTTATTGACGAGGCTTCTGGAGCACTCATAAGGGTGTCTGTGTCAATCAGTCTGGACTACAGGTCATGAAGTCTTGTGGTGTTGTGTGCACAGACGGTGCAGGGTAACTGAGTAGTATAGAAAAGGTTTCAAACAGCAACAGGCCACTGGGTCCTTTCATGGCCGTTTTGTGAAAGTGGAAGGTACGAAAGATTAACAGATTAACTTGGTAACGTTGGAAGCCATACAGATGATTCAAAGTAGTAACCTGCAAATTGTCAATGTGATGAAGGAGACGCAAATAATTCGTGGACCTGAGGCGAAATACTTATCAAATCTATTCGTAAACATGTCTATAGTAGTGCTTTCAACCACTCAAATTAGTATTTGCAAATCTAATATAGAAAAAGTGCTTCGCCCCATTCGAGGAATTGAGTTACGGTATAACGTTTGCTTACGAGTTTGTATCCATTACAATGAGTGAAAGCGGACGAACCTTGTATTCGTAGCCTTGTATTCGTAGGGACGGATACTTTATTGATACTCTCATATTCCCACACAGCAACCTGGAAAAGAAAAAAAACATCAGAGAGAAGTATCAGGTAGTGGTGAAATCTGAGTATTTTGTACGGCAAAGGATTCAGAGATATGAGAGAGGAAACTACGCCCAGAGTATTTTGTACGGCAAAGGATTTAGTGATATGAAAGAGGAAACTACTCCCAGAGGTTTTTCCGACCAAACGATTGCTTTAAGGACGCAAGCTGGGAGTCAGAATGTTTGCAGATTCTGGAAGAGTGATGCAAGAGCTTTCTTTTCAACAGCGACTGTCCGTGGCTATCACTGCTAAAGAAAACGAAGACTCTGTAAGACTTACCCCTTCCAACATATTGCCTTTTGACAACTAACACCCTTATAGTGACCTCCCAGGATACCGAGTACCTTGCAACTTCAAGGCCGAACTGTACTGGATCTCGAAATACGTTACAGCTCAGGTACATACCATTCCAACCTCCACCTATGAGCATTTTTTTTCTTCCATTTTAGCAGAGTAAAAACGTTGTCTGAACAGATTGGTTGGCGATGAAGCAAGAGCAGACGGGGCTTCCCAGCTGTTTTTTTCAGCTGTTCATTTAGGAGCAAAATTCTTCGGACACCTGTTGCACCTGTCTAATGACAGCTGCTCGAACGAAAGATTGGAAACGGCTCTGCACAAAAGCCAACCACTTGATATCCTTTCAGAGTAGAGGTTGGTCAGCAGAGCAACATCGTCCTGTACGTACAAGGTGACCTCAAGGTGACGACCCTCCTTCATGGATTAGGTACAATATGGAGATCATATCCTAGAATGATATAGCTCTTTCTAAGGTCTAGAGGTCGCCACAAGAATTTGCGTAAAAAGAGAAACAAAGAACGATTTTGGGAAAGTTTGGCAATGAAGCAGTAGACGCATAAAAGAACCTAATTGAAGAGGAGATTACTGCTGCTACCATTAGGATGTTAGATACTTTAATAACAGAAACACGAGGAGACTAGGAAGAGAAATTTAGAAGATTTCACCGCTGTCACCGAGTGACACCGCTGTCACTCACCGAATACACTGAAGGGACTGAGGTCCCATCAGCACTACGATATCACTTTCATGCACATTATTCTGATAAAGAAAGCACCATTAATGTTACTGGAGAAACGTGTGTTTTTGATACACTCGTTTTGTCGCTCCAAAGCCTTTCTCGCCTGCAGTCATGAGTCCACGAAGGGCTCGTGATGAGAGGCTTGAACGACCTCACTCCTCTCGTTGTAACAAAAGCTTTCTAACCTGTGGTCATGACACACTCCAGATGGCACGAGTGACCTCGACACCTAGTGCAATCTTTAAGTCATTCTACAGCCCTTCTTCCCCACAGCCGTATTTCATAACCCAGCTTTGAATGACCCTCATGCAAATGAATGTTCTGTGTGCCTTTGTAAGATATATGTCACTGTCGTTTCATTAATTAGTCGATTGGCTGTGAACCTCATTGGCTCTGACGTCTCACGCCGTGACCTGCAGCAACGGCGCCATCATGGGATCCAAGCTACAACCTCCCCTTCAAGCAGCAGCATCACTTAGGTAACCTTGCATTGCGTCCTCCACTGGGTGAACTCAGTAACGCCTCCTTCCTGTTGCACATCCACACGACCTGGACAACGCCTCCTGCGGTATGATTTCTTCCTTTTGCAACGCAATCATGGGAACTCGTTAACACCATCTCCATTGCAGCACAACTGCAGGAACTCTGCAACGCCTTCTTCCTGCAGTAAGACTTATTCGGGAATGACTTCTCCCTCTTGCAGCACGGCCTCTGAACCTCATTAACACCTGTCCCTTCTACAGCACAACCACAGGACTTGGATAACACTTTTTCTCAACTGCAGATCTCGGCAACGCCCCCTTCTGTAGCGGTACCACAAGACCAGGCAACGATTTGCATCTCCCGCAGCAGCACCACGGGACTCCTGCTCCCCCTTTTTTTTTTTTTTTTTTCAACACTAGCAACTTTCGTACAAGCCATTGTGCATATATACACAGCTTTGTAGTGTTACCCGTATCTGAGAATCACTCTCCTTCCGTATCGAGTACACTTTAAGCAAGTAGTAAGGATGAGGTGACAAAGGAATCGCTAGGGACCCCGCTGCTAAGGGAAGATGGAAAAAAATGGATAGAAGAGTTCCCTCAGAGAAGTACGTATAATTAACCGGAACAAAGAATTCCCCAGAGAAAGAATAGTTGCGAAGACTGAAATTTGTTATTTTATGTTATAAGTTACGTTCATTGTGTCTGATAATATGTGATATGAAATTCACTCATACTAGCTAGCATAATTTTGCAAAATGGTTTGAAGGAAAGCAAACTAAGAAAACTATAAACAAAGATCTTTAGTATAAGTAAGTGCCGAAGTAATGTTTATGTGATTTTATTACTATTTGAATAAGAATCCTCATACAGTTTAAGAAAAGGTAAGCTAACAAATATATTTACAATACATTTTGATATTTATATTATATGCTCATTCATAACATTTATCACAACGACGCCTTGTATCAACACGTACGGCATAAGAATTTCAATTTCAATTTTTTTTCCAGAAATTATCAGGTATTATTTCATTCGAATATGTTCTTGCTTTAGAGAAACGTCTTAGTAGGGTTGTTAGTATTAACATAATACTTACTAAACTGTAGAGATTATATATTTTTTCGGTAGCTAGTCTGTAAATAGATGGCCTTCTTTTCCGGTCAGTAGTACAGCAGTACTACAGGATTTCTTTGGCGAATTTACCTTAAGCTAATGCTGATTAATTACTTCCTCTCTTCAGGTGATAAGGCTCTGTCATAATATGTTTAGTCATCTTAAGAGACTTCCTGAAATGTACGGAAACCTACGATGAATGTTCAGACGGATGAACTACTGTATATTTGTGGGAAATCGCAAAAACTTATAAATTTATAGAGGATTATTCCCGGCTGAATACCACTGTAAGGTCGTCACTGTATGTTGATATTGGACGAATGCGTTAGTATTTCGATCAATCTGAGTAGATTTTATTTTGATTAGCGCAGTGTAATTTGGAGTATTAGACTTTAGTTATTGCTGTTTAATGTGATTGTAGTGCAGGTGATGAAAAAATCATGTGTTTAATGTGATAGTGGTGCAGGTAATGAAAAATCATGTGGTAAAGTTCCAGTTTAGGGGTTCCACAGAATTAACTCATGGAGTGGGTAGAAGCATGTCACTGAACTCAGTATGGTAGAAGTGATTTAGGATGTGAAACATGATTCCTTGAATTATTTTTTAAAATTGATGTGAGAAGGGAAGGGCTATGATCATCAGGGAAAATTTGGGTTCATAGTTAATAGTCTTTGAAAACCTACCCCATCCACCAAGATTTACCCTATATCCCATGTCATTTAAAAAATGTGTGAATGTCTGGGTGTGTCTGCTGATTTTGATGTGCTGTTATGTGAGTGCCTATTTGAAATTACTCACTTGTACTGTTCATGCAGGTTTCCCTTCTCTTGAACCACATACAACCAATACAGTACAGCAGAATGAAGATCAAGGCAGTGTTGTTTGCATGATTTAACATTTTATTGAAAATATAGGTAAATCTCAGCCCCTAGTTGAAGTTGGGTGTGATGCTCTTAGGTTCTTTTGATTTTTACCTGTGTTGTACTTACTTTTGCCTCATGTTTTCATTAATCATGATATCTATTCTCACTCATTTATTCATTATTCATAAGATAGCGATGTCCCAAATCTTGTTGCTTCAGTGTGAATCACTTCTACTAAGTATGAAGAGTTCTTTGATATGCATTTCCTTCAAATCCATAGTTAATTGTGAGGTAAAAGTAAAAACAGATAGAGCAAATGTTGAAACCATTGTAATGTATTCAATCATCATCTAGCTTTCCCTTCTGTTGCTGCCACTTTTCACCTTAGATTTCAATTCATATTTGTAATATATCAAGGGAATTTTCGTGTACCATATGAGGTAACATACTGATATGTACTCTTCCACAGAATCCAGCTTTGCTCATAAATGATTCTAGGGCTTTGAAGATCAGGAGAATGAGATGTTGATTAATATAAAAGTAGCTGAAGCAGGTTTATAAATGAACAAAATCTCTTAAAACCTCCCTTATGCTTACCAAGTTTCAGTGTTATTCTTGATATATTTAGTTGCACTGAAGCCGATGGAATCCATTTTTTCCTCATGAATGTATCTACCATTCTCATAAATAGAGGCAATGTATTGGTAATATATTTGAAGAGTGGCATAATGATAAAGGAATATACTGCCTACTAGTTGAATTTAGTTGAGCTTTCCATAATTTCTGTTGATTCTACAAGTATTTTGCTTACTTTTGTTGTAGCTGAATATACGTTTTCTTGATCTCGAGAACCTCCACCATCGTTACTATTTTTTATTGTAGGATAAAACATTCTCCTAATCATGCATTTCCTATCTAAATCAGCTTTGATACTTTTAGGGAATGCATTGATCCCAATTTCTTCCAGTTTCATATAGATATAAAGAGACGTATCTAATCTGGTACTTTACCATGTTCTCATCATCTTCATTGATATACTAATGCAGTATCAAAATAATTGTTGAGATATGGCAAAGGTGGGCAAGGCTTGGTGGTATAGAATTGATATCGTATTAGAATAATCATAATACAATAGATTTATCTTAAACAAATGACACAGGTCTTGTTTATTTACCAATTATTATTTTAGTGATTTATATAGCTGTTAATGTAATTATAGAGGAACTTGGAAATACTATAGTGATATACTGTCTCTCCCGATGTATGTCCATATTCTGTTCTGATTGACCAGTCAGATCTTAAAATGGTTGTAAGTCGGATGTATATCAGAATAGCATGTAGAATTTGTATAACTGCACAGCATTCTTTTGTCACTCTCAATTTCTATCATGATTATCTCATTTTTTTATTAAGCAGCTTTATTATATGATTCTGTCATTTCATTTTACTTTTTATTTAAGATTCTTTAGTTCATATTTTGTAATTTTAATTCTTATGTTATGCATGTTCTATCGTGATTATCTCATTTCTTTAACCAGTTTTATGAATTGACTTTGTTTTTTTTAGATCACTCTATGGTTTAGTAAAGAAAAAGACTTTGGTTTTTTTTTTTACCTTTTCAGCAGCTTCATCAGCACTTGCTGCTTCACCTGTGACTCTCACGTTGTGTAAGCTATTTCTTCTTTTAAATCTGTTGAACCAACCATGACTTGCTGTGAAGTTCTCATTGTAATCCTCGCCTGCTTGCTCCTTCAAAGTCTTAGAAAGACTTCTAGCCTTTGCCTGAATTGTTTGTAAGCCTAGTGGTACATGTTTTGGAATTTGATTTTCCATCCACCGCATCAACAACTTTTTCATTTTGTGGATGGGCCCTTGTTGTTGCTTTGTTATTATTGTAGACTTCATACTTGGTGAACTTTTCACTGCTCCATGTTTTTTTTCCCCTATGAAATTGTGGAGACCATCAAATGGGACAACTGCAGATCATGTGCAGTAACATTAACTTTTTTCTTCTTCATGTTGGGTGATTATGTTCATTTTCAATTTCAAATCAAGCTTCTTCCTTGATTTCTTGCCAGATCTAGCAAAATGTGATGGGTTTTTCCTCTTGCTCGTCATCGTCTTTGGGGTTTGATACAAAAATGGTTTAATCCAGCACGAAGGTCCGTTAGATTCACTTGAGCAATGTGCACTTACTGAATGAGAACTGAGAGATGCTGTGATGTACACATTGCCGGGATATTGTCTGACATTCACTATTGTATGCATGCAGCCGTTAGCACGGGCAGATGTACATCCAAGCTTGATTTTATATTTACGTATATTTTTTAATATATTTTTTGTTGTATGTACAGATGGATGTAAGTCACATAGGTCATAAGTAGGGAATAGACAATAGTTTGTGCTCCATGCCACGGTCAAGAACCTTTACCTGTTCATGTAGAGGTCCCAGACATTCTACAGAACAGCATTGTTTACAACTAAGTTTACTTACATTCATTTGCATGCTCAAAAACTGTAGTTTATAAATGCATATCCAAATGGTGTGCCCAGTGGGATCTTGAAGTTGGACACCAGATTCTTGTTTCTGCTGAAGAATGAGCCATCCCTCTGTACTGGGCAAATCTGCATTTAAGTCACAGGACACACCATGATCAGCTCTGACTAGGAACATGTTTGACCACTGATAGGACACCTGCACTGTTTTCTTCAGCAAGGGTACCATGTGACCTTGGCTTCTCCCTCCAGCAGAAGTGCTGTGGGGCAATTTCATCATACCTCCTTCCTGCACCAGCACCAAGGGTCTTTAGTATTGCCTTTGCCTCCTGCAACAACCTATCCTCACTTGCATTAACACCACAAGACCTGGCAACACTTCGTTTCCCTTGCAGCAGCATCACTGTACCATGGAAATGCATCAACCTTCCTGCAGCAGCACCATCAGCACCATGGGACCAAGGAGTGCTTCAACCTCCCTTGAACAGCACTAAGGTGCCTTTTCTTAACTGTCCTGTCTCTCCCAGAAATAGAATTATGACCTCAGGACACAACTGCTGTCCTCCAGCATATAACCTCGTTGTGGAACATCTGTTCTCTTGTTACCTGTCCTTCCCATGGACCTGGGCAGTGCTTCATCTCTCTTGCAGCAGCACTACAGGACACCTATTTCACCTTGTTTACTTGCTTCTGCATCAGCACTAGCTACTCTCCCTCTAGTTTCATGTCTTTTCCCATGTTAATGAAATTGCTATTGTCTTACCTATGCTTCCATACCTTGTGTCAGTCCGCACATTTCTGAAGAGTTTGTAGATATGCAACTTGTGACTAAATGGAGGAGTTTATTAGTGATATTTTATTTTTCAGGTAGTGATGGAAGTTAGTATTATGAATACATATCATGCAAATGAATAACATAACTACTGTACATAAAAACTCCTCAAATTTGAATTAGCATTGGTAGGTTTTGTTGGCTGTGGCTTTATGTACAGTATATATGTAAAATGGTTTGTTTATGGTAAATGAAACATAATGAAGCAAGAAAATTTGAGATTGTAAGTGACTGTAGTTGCAATCTAGGGGAATGAGTATGCTATCATAAAACATTGGTAAAACTGTAGTTTAAGGCTCTTATATGAAAACTTAGAAATGTTTGGAAAGAGGGGCAAGTATGAAGTCTATTGGGGATGAGAGAGCTTGGGAAGTGAGTCAGTTGTTGTTCGCTGATGATACAGCGCTGGTGGCTGATTCATGTGAGAAACTGCAGAAGCTGGTGACTGAGTTTGGTAAAGTGTGTGAAAGAAGAAAGTTAAGAGTAAATGTGAATAAGAGCAAGGTTATTAGGTACAGTAGGGTTGAAGGTCAAGTCAATTGGGAGGTAAGTTTGAATGGAGCAAAACTGGAGGAAGTAAAGTGTTTTAGATATCTGGGAGTGGATCTGTCAGCGGATGGAACCATGGAAGCGGAAGTGGATCATAGGGTGGGGGAGGGGGCGAAAATCCTGGGAGCCTTGAAGAATGTGTGGAAGTCGAGAACATTATCTCGGAAAGCAAAAATGGGTATGTTTGAAGGAATAGTGGTTCCAACAATGTTGTATGGTTGCGAGGCGTGGGCTATGGATAGAGTTGTGCGCAGGAGGATGGATGTGCTGGAAATGAGATGTTTGAGGACAATGTGTGGTGTGAGGTGGTTTGATCGAGTAAGTAACGTAAGGGTAAGAGAGATGTGTGGAAATAAAAAGAGCGTGGTTGAGAGAGCTGAAGAGGTTGTTTTGAAATGGTTTGGGCACATGGAGAGAATGAGTGAGGAAAGATTGACCAAGAGGATATATGTGTTGGAGGTGGAGGGAACGAGGAAAAGGGGGAGACCAAATTGGAGGTGGAAAGATGGAGTGAAAAAGATATTGTGTGATTGGGGCCTGAACATGCAGGAGGGTGAAAGGAGGGCAAGGAATAGAGTGAATTGGATCGATGTGGTATACCGGGGTTGACGTGCTGTCAGGGGATTGAATCAGGGCATGTGAAGCGTCTGGGGTAAACCATGGAAAGCTGTGTAGGTATGTATATTTGCGTGTGTGGACGTATGTATATACATGTGTATGGGGGTGGGTTGGGCCATTTCTTTCGTCTGTTTCCTTGCGCTACCTCGCAAACGCGGGAGACAGCGACAAAGCAAAAAAAAAAAAAAAAAAAAAAAATGTTTTTCTGTCAAACATTACTGAATAACTCAGAAGTGGGTAGGACTTTGAATTTAAGGGAGAATATGGGGTTTAGATATTTAGAACACTGAAAAAGAGATAAAATTGCTAGAACCAAGGAAAATATCATGTGATTTTACCATGGGGTGACATTTACATTAACTATTATTTATAAATGTGCATTGTTATGGTTATACAGTACTACACACATGTGGTGCAGCTGTGTGCATTATAAGTAAGACAAACATGATTTCTTGTCTGAAAATTCATGAAATTTTTATTTTAACCTAATTTTTTTTTTACATTTCGTGCTGTGGACATTAATCTACTATTATGGAGAAGGATGCTATGAATGTCAGTTTATAAGTATAATTTCCCATCACAAGTTAGATTTTGTGTACATTGTGGTTTCTTTTAGCTGGCCATAGATGGCAGCCCAAACAAAGGATGAGTTATGGGAGCTGCCTAGAGTTCTCAGTAACCCACTAGTAAACTGGATGGGTATTTGTGCACCTTTTCTAGGGATTTGATCTATCTTTGGTACCAACCATTGCTTGCTGTACCCCTTGCCTCACCAACTCGTCAGTACTTTGGATTAGTCAGTCTGGTGAGTAATGTATTTTTCTTAAAGTAGGTACTTAACTCTTATTTCATAAGAAAATAAATAATGGTTTTGATAATTATTTTATATTTATTTTGCTTTGTCGCTGTCTCCTGCGTTAGCGAGGTAGCGCAAGGAAACAGATGACAGAATGGCCCAACCCACTCACACATGTATATACATACACGTCCACACACGCAAATATACATACCTATACATCTCAACGTATACATATATATACACACACAGACATATACATATATACACATGTGCATAATTCATACTGTCTGCCTTTATTCATTCCCATCGCCACCCCACCACACATGAAACAACAACCCCTTCCCCCCTCATGTGTGTGAGGTAGTGCTAGGAAAAGACAACAAAGGCCACATTCGTTCACACTCAGTCTCTAGCGTTCATGTAATAATGCACTGAAACCACAGCTCCCTTTCCACATCCAGGCCCCACAGAACTTTCTGTGGTTTACCCCAGACGCTTCACATGCCCTGGTTCAATCCATTGACAGTATGTCGACCCCGGTATACCACATCATTCCAATTCACTCTATTCCTTGCACGCCTTTCACCCTCCTGCATGCTCAGGCCCCGATCACTCAAAATATTTTTCACTGCATAATCATATGCATAAAGAAGTCAAGATTTTTTTGCATACTCAGAATAAACCAGTGCAGTAGATAGTGTTTTTTCTATGTGTGGAAGAGTTAAGTCTTAATTCATAAGAAAACAATTAAGTTTTTTGTATTCTTATGAACCTTTTCATAGATTGATGAATAAAAGATTATTTTTTGTTTTGCACACTGTGGGAGGCCAGAAAAATCATTTACACCCTGAAAGAGTTATATAGGGGATATAGTTTGGAAAGTACATCATGGAATATTAGAAAAAAATTTCTTTTATGTAATGATAGATGGATAATCACTTATAATAGAAAATCCATGGGTATGTTTGAAGGAATAGTGGTTCCAACAATGTTGTATGGTTGCGAGGCTTGGGCTATGGATAGAGTTGTGCGCAGGAGGATGGATGTGCTGGAAATGAGATGTTTGAGGACAATGTGTGGTGTGAGGTGGTTTGATCGAGTAAGTAACGTAAGGGTAAGAGAGATGTGTGGAAATAAAAAGAGCGTGGTTGAGAGAGCAGAAGAGGGTGTTTTGAAATGGTTTGGGCACATGGAGAGAATGAGTGAGGAAAGATTGACCAAGAGGATATATGTGTCGGAGGTGGAGGGAACGAGGAGAAGAGGGAGACCAAATTGGAGGTGGAAAGATGGAGTGAAAAAGATTTTGTGTGATTGGGGCCTGAACATGCAGGAGGGTGAAAGGAGGGCAAGGAATAGAGTGAATTGGAGCGATGTGGTATACAGGGGTTGACGTGCTGTCAGTGGATTGAATCAGGGCATGTGAAGCGTCTGGGGTAAACCATGGAAAGCTGTGTAGGTATGTATATTTGCGTGTGTGGACGTATGTATATACATGTGTATGGGGGTGGGTTGGGCCATTTCTTTCGTCTGTTTCCTTGCGCTACCTCGCAAACGCGGGAGACAGCGACAAAGCAAGAAAAAAAAAAAATTATTACTGATGTGTTGGCTTGGTATAGTGTAAATTGAATAGGCAGAGGGGCATGGTTGACATTTTTGAGAGCTCCCTATGAGGGAGGAAGATGTATGAGGAAATGACATTTCATTTTATCTGTTGAGCTTGCTTTCCTACAATTCTGTACTCTTATTTCATCCATAGGCACAGCTTTGTTAATTAAAGACATGAATATATTTAGAATTATTACGCCTTTTGCATTATCAGTCATTGTGGGGGTGATTGGCTGGCAAATGTGGGTAGGTTATTGAAGGCTTTGTTTCTTTGTTTCATACACAGAAACAGCATTGGTGTTGAATGACATGAATATGTTTGGAAACACTGTCTCTCACTACACATAAGTGGGAGGACATAGGAAGCCTGGAATATGTGGGGAGGATATTGGAGGTGTTTTTTCTTTGGAAATATGGAGTGAAAAAGATTTTGAGTGATCGTTGCCTGAACATGCAGGAGGGTGAAAGGCGCGCAAGGAATAGAGTGAATTGGAACGATGTGGTACCGGGGTTGACGTGCTGTCAATGGATTTAACCAGGGCATGTGAAGCATCTGGGGTAAACCATGGAAAGATTTGTGGGGCCTGGATGTGGAAAGGGAGCTGTGGTTTCAGTGCGTTATACATGACAGCTAGAGACTGAGTGTGAACGAATGTGGCCTTTGTTGTTTTTTCCTAGTGCTACCTCGCATACATGTGGGGGGAGGGGGTTGTCATTTCATGTGTGGTGTGCAGTCTGTTGTGGATGAGACAGTTTGGGAAGTGAGTCAGTTGTTGTTCGCTGATGATACAGAGCTGGTGGCTGATTCGTGTGAGAAACTGCAGAAGCTGGTGACTGAGTTTGGTAAAGTGTGTGAAAGAAGAAAGCTGAGAGTAAATGTGAATAAGAGCAAGGTTATTAGGTACAGTAGGGTTTAGGGACAAGTCAATTGGGAGGTAAGTTTGAATGGAGAAAAGCTGGAGGAAGTGAAGTGTTTTAGATATCTGGGAGCGGATTTGGCAGCACCTTTCTCTTGACCTCCAGCCTCTTTCTTTTATACATCTCCCACTCATTTGCATTATTTCCCTGCAAAAATCGTCCAAATGCCTCTCTCTTCTCTTTCACTAATAATCTTACTTCTTCATCCCACCACTTACTACCCTTTCTAATCTGCCCACCTCCCACACTTCTCATGCCACAAGCATCTTTTGCGCAAGCCATCACTGCTTCCCTAAATACATCCCACTCCTCCCCCACTCCCCTTACCTCCTTTGTTCTCACCTTTTTCCATTCTGTACTCAGTCTCTCCTGGTACTTCCTCACACATGTCTCCTTCCCAAGCTCACTTACTCTCAACACTCTCTTCACCCCAACATTTTCTCTTCTTTTCTGAAAACCTCTACAAATCTTCACCTTCGCCTCCACAAGATGATGATCAGACATCCCTCCAGTTGCACCTCTGAGCACATTAACATCCAAAAGTTTCTCATTCGTGCGCCTATCAATTAACACGTAATCCAGTAACGCTCTCTGGCCATCTCTCCTACTTACATACGTATACTTATTTATATCTTGCTTTTTAAACCAGGTATTCCCAATCACCAGTCCTTTTTCAGCACATAAATCTACAGGCTCTTCACCATTTCCATTTACAACACTGGACACCCCATGTATACCAATAATTCCCTCAACTGCCACATTACTCACCTTTGCATTCAGATTACCCATCACTATAACCCAGTCTCGTGCATCAAAACCACTAACACACGCATTCAGCTGTTTCCAAAACACTTGCCTCATGATCTTTCTTCTCATTCCCAGGTGCATATGCACCAACAATCACCCATCTCTCTCCATCAACTTTCAGTTTTACCCACGTCAATCTAGAGTTTACTTTCTTACACTCTATCACATACTCTCACCACTCCTGTTTCAGGAGTAGCACTACTTCTTCCCTTGCTCTTGTCCTCTCACTAACCCCTGACTTTACTCCCAAAACATTCCCAAACCACTCTTCCCCTTTACCCTTGAGCTTCATTTCACTCAGAGCCAAAACATCCAGGTTCCTTTCCTCAAACATACTACCTATCTCTCTTTTTTTCTCATCTTGGTTACATCCACACACATTTAGACACCCCAATCTGAGCCTTCGAGGAGGATGAGCACTCCCCGGGTGACTCCTTCTTCTGTTTCCCCTTTTAGAAAGTCAAAATACAGGGAGGAGAGGGATTCTAGCCTCCCGCTCCTGTCCCCTTTAGTCGCCCTCTACGACATGTGAGGAATGTGTGTGAAGTATTCTTTCTCCCCTATCCCCAGGGATATATATATATATATATATATATATATATATATATATATATATATATATATATATATATATATATCTTGTGGAGGCTAAGGTGAAGATTTGTATGGGTTTTCAGAAAAGAAGAGTGAATGTTGGGGTGAAGAGGGTGGTGAGAGTAAGTGAGCTTGAGAAGGAGACCTGTGTGAGGAAGTACCAGGAGAGACTGAGTACAGAATGGAAAAAGGTGAGAACAATGGAAGCAAGGGGAGTGGGGGAGGAATGGGATGTATTTAGGGAATCAGTGATGGATTGCGCAAAAGATGCTTGTGGCATGAGAAGAGTGGGAGGTGGGTTGATTAGAAAGGGTAGTGAGTGGTGGGATGAAGAAGTAAGAGTATTAGTGAAAGAGAAGAGAGAGGCATTTGGATGATTTTTGCAGGGAAAAAATGCAATTGAGTGGGAGATGTATAAAAGAAAGAGACAGGAGGTCAAGAGAAAGGTGCAAGAGGTGAAAAAAAGGGCAAATGAGAGTTGGGGTGAGAGAGTATCATTAAATTTTAGGGAGAATAAAAAGATGTTCTGGAAGGAGGTAAATAAAGTGCGTAAGACAAGGGAGCAAATGGGAACTTCAGTGAAGGGCGCAAATGGGGAGGTGATAACAAGTAGTGGTGATGTGAGAAGGAGATGGAGTGAGTATTTTGAAGGTTTGTTGAATGTGTTTGATGATAAGAGTGGCAGATATAGGGTGTTTTGGTCGAGGTGGTGTGCAAAGTGAGAGGGTTAGGGAAAATGATTTGGTAAACAGAGAAGAGGTAGTGAAAGCTTTGCGGAAGATGAAAGCCGGCAAGGCAGCAGGTTTGGATGGTATTGCAGTGAAATTTATTAAAAAAGGGGGTGACTGTATTGTTGACTGGTTGGTAAGGTTATTTAATGTATGTATGACTCATGGTGAGGTGCCTGAGGATTGGTGGAATGCGTGCATAGTGCCATTGTACAAAGGCAAAGGGGATAAGAGTGAGTGCTCAAATTACAGAGGTATAAGTTTGTTGAGTATTCCTGGTAAATTATATGGGAGGGTATTGATTGAGAGGGTGAAGGCATGTACAGAGCATCAGATTGGGGAAGAGCAGTGTGGTTTCAGAATTGGTAGAGGATGTGTGGATCAGGTGTTTGCTCTGAAGAATGTATGTGAAAAGTACTTAGAAAAGCAAATGGATTTGTATGTAGCATTTATGGATCTGGAGAAGGCATATGATAGAGTTGATAGAGATGCTCTGTGGAAGGTATTAAGAATATATGGTGTGGGAGGAAAGTTGTTAGAAGCAGTGAAAAGTTTTTATCGAGGATGTAAGGCATGTGTACGTGTAGGAAGAGAGGAAAGTGATTGGTTCTCAGTGAATGTAGGTTTGCGGCAGGGGTGTGTGATGTCTCCATGGTTGTTTAATTTGTTTATGGATGGGGTTGTTAGGGAGGTAAATGCAAGAGTTTGGGAAAGAGGGGCAAGTATGAAGTCTGTTGGGGATGAGAGAGCTTGGGAAGTGAGTCAGTTGTTGTTCGCTGATGATACAGCGCTGGTGGCTGATTCATGTGAGAAACTGCAGAAGCTGGTGACTGAGTTTGGTAAAGTGTGTGGAAGAAGAAAGTTAAGAGTAAATGTGAATAAGAGCAAGGTTTTTAGGTACAGTAGGGTTGAGGGTCAAGTCAATTGGGAGGTGAGTTTGAATGGAGAAAAACTGGAGGAAGTGAAGTGTTTCAGATATCTGGGAGTGGATCTGGCAGCGGATGGAACCATGGAAGCGGAAGTGGATCATAGGGTGGGGGAGGGGGCGAAAATTCTGGGGGCCTTGAAGAATGTGTGGAAGTCGAGAACATTATCTCGGAAAGCAAAAATGGGTATGCTTGAAGGAATAGTGGCTCCAACAATGTTGTATGGTTGCGAGGCATGGGCTATGGATAGAGTTGTGCGCAGGAGGATGGATGTGCTGGAAATGAGATGTTTGAGGACAATGTGTGGTGTGAGGTGGTTTGATCGAGTGAGTAACGTAAGGGTAAGAGAGATGTGTGGAAATAAAAAGAGCGTGGTTGAGAGAGCAGAAGAGGGTGTTTTGAAGTGGTTTGGGCACATGGAGAGGATGAGTGAGGAAAGATTGACCAAGAGGATATATGTGTCGGAGGTGGAGGGAGCAAGGAGAAGAGGGAGACCAAATTGGAGGTGGAAAGATGGAGTGAAAAAGATTTTGTGTGATCGGGGCCTGAACATGCAGGAGGGTGAAAGGAGGGCAAGGAATAGAGTAAATTGGAGCGATGTGGTATACCGGGGTTGACGTGCTGTCAGTGGATTGAATCAAGGCATGTGAAGCGTCTGGGGTAAACCATGGAAAGCTGTGTAGGTATGTATATTTGCGTGTGTGGACGTATGTATATACATGTGTATGGGGGGGGTTGGGCCATTTCTTTCGTCTGTTTCCTTGCGCTACCTCGCAAACGCGGGAGACAGCGACAAAGTATAAAAAAAAAATATATATATATATATATATATATATATATATATCTTTTTTTCTTTCTTTTAAACTATTCGCCATTTCCCGCGTTAGCGAGGTAGCGTTAAGAACAGAGGACTGGGCCTTTTTTGGAATATCCTCACCTGGCCCCCTCTGTTCCTTCTTTTGGAAAATTAAAAAAAAAAACGAGAGGGGAGGATTTCCAGCCCCCCGCTCCCTCCCCTTTTATTCGCCTTCTACGACACGCAGGGAATACGTGGGAAGTATTCTTTCTCCCCTATCCCCAGGGAAGTATATATATATATATATATATATATATATATATATATATATATATATATATATATTATCCCTAGGGATAGGGGATTAAGAATACTTCCCACGTATTCCCTGCATGTCGTAGAAGGCAACTAAAAGGGGAGGGAGCGGGGGGCTGGAAATCCTCCCCTCTCGTTTTTTTTTAATTTTCCAAAAGAAGGAACAGAGTGGGGCCAGGTGAGGATATTCCAAACAAGGCCCAGTCCTCTGTTCTTAACGCTACCTCGCTAACGTGGGAAATGGCGAATAGTTTAAAAGAAAAGAAAGAATATATATATATATATATCCCTGGGGATAGGGGAGAAAGAATACTTCCCACGTATTCCCTACGTGTCGTAGAAGGCGACTAAAAGGGGAGGGAGCGTGGGGCTGGAAATCCTCCCCTCTTTTTTTGCTTTTAATTTTCCAAAAGAAGGAACAGAGAAGGGGGCCAGGTGAGGATATTCCCTCAAAGGCCCAGTCTTCTGTTCTTAATGCTACCTCGCTAACGCGGGAAATGGCAAATAGTTTGGTAAAGTGTGTGAAAGAAGAAAGTTAAGAGTAAATGTGAATAAGAGCAAGGTTATTAGGTACAGTAGGGTTGAGGGTCAAGTCAATTGGGAGGTGAGTTTGAATGGAGAAAAACTGGAGGAAGTGAAGTGTTTTAGATATCTGGGAGTGGATCTGGCAGTGGATGGAAACATGGAAGCGGAAGTGGATCATAGGGTGGGGGAGGGGGCGAAAATTCTGGGAGCCTTGAAGAATGTGTGGAAGTCGAGAACATTATCTCGGAAAGCAAAAATGGGTAAGTTTGAAGGAATAGTGGTCCAACAATGTTGTATGGTTGCGAGGTGTGGACTATGGATAGAATTGTGCGCAGGAGGATGGATGTGCTGGAAATGAGATGTTTGAGGACAATGTGTGGTGTGAGGTGGTTTGATCGAGTAAGTAACGTAAGGGTAAGAGAGATGTGTGGAAATAAAAAGAGCGTGGTTGAGAGAGCTGAAGATGGTGTTTTGAAATGGTTTGGTCATATGGAGAGAATGAGTGAGGAAAGATTGACCAAGAGGATATATGTGTCGGAGGTGGAGGGAACGAGGAGAAGAGGGAAACCAAATTGGAGGTGGAAAGATGGAGTGAAAAAGATTTTGTGTGATCGGGGCCTGAACATGCAGGAGGGTGAAAGGAGGGCAAGGAATAGAGTGAATTGGAGCGATGTGGTATACCGGGGTTGACGTGCTGTCAGTGGATTGAAGCAAGGCATGTGAAGCGTCTGGGGTAAACCATGGAAAGCTGTGTAGGTATGTATATTTGCGTGTGTGGACGTGTATGTATATACATGTGTATGGGGGTGGGTTGGGCCATTTCTTTTGTCTGTTTCCTTGCGCTACCTCGCAAACGCGGGAGACAGTGGCAAAAAAAAGAAAAAAAAAAATGTGTGTGTGTGTGTGTGTTTGTGTGTGTGTGTGTGTGTGTGTGTGTGTGTGTGTACATATATGTGTATATATATGTTTTTATCGCTTGGGACTAAAAGGCGACTAAAAGGGAAGGGAATGAGAGGCTGGAAATCGTCCTCTCTTGTTTTTGATTTTCCAGAAGAAAGAACAGAGAAGTGGGCCAAGTTACGATTTCCCTCAAAGGCTCAATCCTCTGTTCTTTAATGCTACCTCACTAATGTGGGAAATGGTGAATAGTATAAAAAATATTTATGTGAGTGGATTGGTCTGTCTTTGTCTGTTTCCTGGTGCTAGCTTGCTGAAGCAGGAAATGGCAATCAAGTATAGTGAATAAGTAATTTCTTTCTGAGTACAGTACCTCAGATAAGATTGAGAACAGTAACCCATGAACTCCTAGGGTTGGCTCCTTTTCCTTACTGTAAAAAGTTAACAACTCAGGGATTTTTGTGTTTGATCATAAGTGTTTTTCTCATAGCGATAGGAAAATATATCAAAGTATAAGATTTTAAGAGTATGTTTAGTCCACTTATGTCCTTCTGAGAGTGTGAGAAAGTTTGGAATACCTTGTCAGTGTGGAGGACTAAAGACATGCTTGATGTATGGGTCACCATTCTGCTGATTTAGTATTTGTTTGTTGTTCTTTTTACTTATAGTCTACTTTCTTACTTTTTATGATGAAGTGAACTATTTTCTTTACTAGCCTTGTGATTTATACATATATTTTATTCATAACAATAAAAGGAAATTTGTGTAAAAGTACTAGGTGGTTTGATTCCCCCCCCCCCCCCAGTCTTGCCACCTGGATTCACCAGCCATATACACTGTACACTGAGATTCGTCCACACTTCTTGATTTATTTGTAGTTACATCTATTTTCCCCTGTTCTTTCTCTCTCAGTCTAATACACTCATATTTGCCCCTTAGAGCTGATAGATAAAAAGATAATGTAATCCATAAAATGAATTTATTCCTATAGTATTACTATGAGGTACAGAGCTGATAGATAAAAAGATAATGTAATCCATGAAATAAATTTATTCCTATCGTATTACTATTAGGTACATAATGGTTTGTGTTGGAAAAATTACATGATATTGAGACACATGAATAAAGGAATAAGAATCATAACTATTATGATAATCAGAGTGGAAGGTGATAATACAAAGGATATCATAACAGTGCATTACACATGACAGTTAGGAATGGAAGTGAGCTGATGCGGCATGTCTTTGTTCCTGGTGCTACCTCACTAATGTGGGAAATGGTGATCAAGTATGAAGAGAAGATCAACATTGAAAAAAATAAGTCTTCAATTCTAGATTACTGGAAGTTAAATGATGATGAGTACAAGGTTGTTTAATGATGCTTCCTCTGCTCTTTCTCTCCCATTCTAAAACATTTATATTTTGTAGGTTGATGAATGAAGAAAGTATTTTTTTACAGTAATACTGCAAGGTTAATAATGTTATGTAGTTGATTACATAATAATGAGGTAGTGAAGTAAAGAAATGAGAACAATTTCTTTTATAGTAGGTAGTAGTTGGTAGGCAGCCAATAACCAGGAAAGTATATTACCGGTACTATCCACCTGAGTATTGGGATGGTTGGTGACATCTTAATGAGCCAGCACTTCAGTGGATGTCACGTTTTGATTGATTTGTGCCAGTATCCCCGGCAAATTTATTGTGCACCCCATGGTCATCCTGTGAGTGGTAGTGCAAAAAGGTTATAGGGGTCACAAAGGGTCTTAGTCAGACCCCAGTGGGTTGATATTACAAGTTGTACTCCTTTGAGCCAGGTAGCTGTCTTTTCTTTCTGCCTCGCTAACATGTGGACTACTGGCATTCTTTCCACAAATGTACAATCACTCTTTGTCATAATTGACAATGTAATTGATTTCAGAACAATGGAAAATTGAACAAGGATCATTTCTAGGTTACTGGGAGGTAAATAATGATGAGTATGTGGTTACTTGATATAGCCCTTTTTTCCTTTCCCTTTTTCATAGTCACATTGGAGGCCAATCGCTAAAAGACAATATAATCTATGAACAAGATTTATTCCTTTTGTAACACTGGGAAGTACATAATGAAACAATTAATATTCCTTGAAACAGGGACTTAAGCAGAAAGGAATCACACCCAAGTTAACAATGTACATGCATCTCTGAGGTCTGTGTGTGTGAGGTCTATACCAGTAGTTTGGCAGTCTAATAAAAGGATTTGGGTGACAAGAGTGATATTCAGAGACCACATTAATATTCCTTGAAGCAGGGACTTAAGCAGAAAGGAATCACACCCAAGTTAACAAAATCTTCTGTACATGCGTGTGTGAGGTATGTGTGTGTGAGACCTATACCAGTAGGTTGGCAGTCTAATAAAAGGATTTGAGTGACAAGAGTGATATTCAGAGACCAGATTAATCGCAGTGTTTTGCATGAGATCATGTAATACCTGACCAAGAAGAACCTTCACTTCAGGGTTCTGCTTCTTTTGGATAACATCTGTGGATACATCTCAGACACATCACCATGTTGATTTGATATACCTGCCTCCTAACACCACATTGATTTTGCAAACAGTGGACCAAGAAGTTAACAGAAATATAAGTTTTATGACACCCAAATTGTCACTAGATACAACACTCAGGTATAAATGTTAGTTCATTTGAAAATTTACTCCACTTCCAAAAAGAAAAAAAAGAAAATCCTGTAACATTAAGGAATGCTTCAGTTTTGTCGAGGGGACCTGGGATGAAATTAAACCCAGTGTGTTGAATGCATGCATGCTGTTATTAGCTTTGATCTGCAGTCATGAATAACTTTAAGGGATTTTCCAATGCTAACAAAGAAATTTCTGAGACCATGAAGCTAGTCAAAGAACTTGGAGGGAAGGGGTTTGAAGACATAAGATACAGGGAGGTGGAAGAGCTCCTGCAGCTTCAACACCAAGAGCTGACCAATGAGAAGTTTGAGATGATAGCCTCCCTCTAGCAGCAGTGACAGTGATGAAGAGGAATCACTTGATAATTTGATTTTTCTTAACAAAGGCATTAACAGACTTCTTTTGCAAGATAAAAGAGTGGGCAGAGATTGAGTTGGACGTAGATGGAATAATGGGGAGAAATCTCGCATTTAATAGAGGATTAAAGACTGTCTTAGTACCTTACAGTGAGGAAAGATATACTGAGGAAGGCAATACAACAGATTATCACTTCATATGATAGATTTGTGGTTGCATCTTCTCAGGAACTTGCTCTTAGTTCTCCTTATCAATTGTAGTAGATTTTGAAGTTGGTGATCCTTGGCCATAAAAGTTAACCCCCACCCTTTACATTTATCATCATCATCACTTGCATAAACACACTGTTATCTCATTGGTAAGTACAGTAAAACATATATATTACTTTCCTTTTATTATCTTATTCAATATACAAGTACAATATGTGCATGTATTGTAAAATAATATTCTTTGATAATTGTTTAGTTCATATATATGTACAGGTATCACCATGATATTTTTATTAAGAAACATTAATCATTTTTTCTTTATATCATGTTTTGATGCCACATTCCCTCATTCTCATTATCTCATATCATATTGTTTGTGCAACAGTTTTTTCCAACACACCATTTTCTGTAGCTCCTGTTTTGGACAAGGATTCAGTGAATATATATCTACTGTGGCAGCCTGCAAGTCCAGCATTTTTCAGTTGAGACTACATTCTGTATTCTTCACCAGGGCACTTGAGTTGTCTTGCACTGCACAATAAATATTCAGGCATTTTATTTGAAGGTGCAGTAGCTGGCAAGTCAAGAAGCTCTTACCAACCTTTTTATTTGGTGTCTGCTCTGAAACAGATGGATAGCAGGGACAGTGCTGTCAGTCGCAAATTCCAAGGGTGTATCAGTGATGTGTACCAAGTTGTGTGTAGGGAGGTGGGAATCTGATAATTGAGAAATTCCTTATAATAGTGTTAAGTACCAGAGGAACAAATAATTTCAAACCAATAGAAGGCTAGTATAGATGTATGAGATAGACTTCAGAAAAAATTCTTTGCAATAGTGTGAAATACCAGAGGAACAAATCATTTCAAACTGATAGGAGATTAGTATAGACAGACTTAAGAATACTAAGGGCGTTGATTTGGGACTTATTGAAAGTTCATACTTATAATGTATTACTTTTGATCTACCTGTCAAAGATTAGCATATTATTGCATTGTCTTGTTTGTCCGTTTTGTAGCATTGTCTTTGCAACTCATTATCTTTATCTGTACCTTGTATATTTTCATGAAAACTGGTGCGGCTTGCTTTCAAGAGTATAAAGAAACCATTTCTTTTAAGGTTGTTAGGTCAAAAGTCAAGGTTAGTAACCTGAAGAGAAATTATGCTGTTGCAGGTGTATTATATATTCATTGTATTGTGGTTTATTGTTGCGAAAACCTGTTGTATCTAATTTTTTATTTGCCCCTACACATCTTTAACAGCAAATCAAGCTGTAATATTTTGTTGCTTTGATGTAGCATATGGGTTCTGGTTTGATATTCTCTGCTAAATGAAAAGCATTTGCTTCCCAAACGTTACTTATCTCTCATCAGTTCAGTTTTTACAAGAAGGGAAAAGCTCAGTCTGCAGAAAAATCTCTTAGTATTTCCAGCAATTGTTAATGTATATCTTGAAATGAATAAGAAATTGAATCACAGAACAGAATAGATAAGTCTCACTCATTTTAAGAGAAAAGAGTGAGTATCATAAACTTGTATAAAGTGTGCCTCATTGCATAAGTAGACAATGAAGAAGAAAATTTTTGAGTGTATCCTAACATCTTGTATTGTGTTAGTACCAGTGCAGATCTGTTGAAAGAATCGATATGGATGCCAAAGTGTCACCAGTTACACATGTTGAAGACAAGTAGCAGTCAGCGCACCTTGAGAGTTCCATAAGTTAAGTCACAAACTTTTCTTTGTAGATATTATAGTAAGATTAATAAATCAGTTTTCAAATTGCTCTGTGTATCAGTCACTGCTGTATAAATATATATATATATATATATATATATATATATATATATATATTTTTTTTTTTTGCCGCTGTCTCCCGCGTTTGCGAGGTAGCGCAAGGAAACAGACGAAAGAAATGGCCCAACCCACCCCCATGCACATTTATATACATACGTCCACACACGCAAATATACATACCTACACAGCTTTCCATGGTTTACCCCAGTCGCTTCACATGCCTTGATTCACTCCACTGACAGCACGTCAACCCCGGTATACCACATCGCTCCAATTCACTCTATTCCTTGCCCTCCTTTCACCCTCCTGCATGTTCAGGCCCCGATCACACAAAATCTTTTTCACTCCATCTTTCCACCTCCAATTTGGTCTCCCTCTTCTCCTCGTTCCCTCCACCTCCGACACATATATTCTCTTGGTCAATCTTTCCTCACTCATTCTCTCCATGTGCCCGAACCATTTCAAAACACCCTCTTCTGCTCTCTCAACCACACTCTTTTTATTTCCACACATCTCTCTTACCCTTATGTTACTTACTCGATCAAACCACCTCACACCACACATTGTCCTCAAATATCTCATTTCCAGCACATCCATCCTCCTGCGCACAACTCTATCCATAGCCCACGCCTCGCAACCATACACATTGTTGGAACCACTATTCCTTCAAACATACCCATATATATATATATATATATATTAATTCTATTTATTTTGTTTTGTTGCTGTCTCCCGCGTTAGCGAGGTAGCGCAAGGAAACAGACGAAAGAACGGCCCAACCCACCCACATACACATGTATATACATACACGTCCACACACGCAAATATACATACCTATACATCTCAAAGTATACATATATATACACACACAGACATATGCATATATACACATGTACATGATTCATACTGTCTGCCTTTATTCATTCCCATCGCCACCTCACCACACTTGAAATAACAACCCCCTCCCCCCCTCATGTGTGCGAGGTAGTGCTAGGAAAAGACAACAAAGGCTTCATTCGTTCACATTCAGTCTCTAGCTGTCATGCAATAATGCACCGAAACCACAGCTCCCTTTCCACATCCAGGCCCCACATAACTTTCCATGGTTTACCCCAGACGCTTCACATGCCCTGGTTCAATCCATTGACAACACATCGACCCCGCTATACCACATCGTTCCAATTCACTCTATTCCTTGCACGCCTTTCACCCTCCTGCATGTTCAGGCCCCGATCACTCAAATTCTTTTTCACTTGATCTTTCCACCTCCAAATTGGTCTCCCACTTCTCGTTCCCTCCACCTCTGACACATATATCCTCTTTGTCAATCTTTCCTCACTCATTCTCTCCATGTGGCCAAACCATTTCAAAACACCCTCTTCTGCTCTCTCAACCACACTCTTTTTATTACCACACATCTCTCTTACCCTTACATTACTTACTCGATCAAACCACCTCACACCACATATTGTCCTCAAACATCTCATTTCCAGCACATCCACCCTCTTGCGCATAGCTCTATCCATAGCCCACGCCTTGCAACCATACAACATTGTTGGAATCACTAGTCCTTCAAACATACCCATTTTTGCTTTCAGAGATAATGTTCTCAACTTCCACACATTCTTCAAGGCTCCCAGAATTTTTGCCCCCTCCCCCACCCTATGATTCACTTCCGCTTCCATGGTTCCATCCGCTGCCAAATCCACTCCCAGATATCTAAAACACTTCACTTCCTCCAGTTTTTCTCCATTCAAACTTACCTCCCAACTGACAAAGAGGATATATGTGTCAGAGGTGGAGGGAATGAGAAGTGGGAGACCAAATTGGAGGTGGAAAGATGGAATGAAAAAGATTTTGAGTGATCGGGGCCTGAACATGTAGGAGGGTGAAAGGCATGCAAGGAATAGAGTGAATTGGAACGATGTGGTATACCGGGGTCGACGTGCTGTCAATGGATTGAGCCAGGGCATGTGAAGCGTCTAGGGTAAACCATGGAAAGTTCTGTGGGGCCTGGATGTGGAAAGGGAGCTGTGGTTTTGGTGCATTATACATGACAGGCAGAGCCTGAGTGTGAACGAATGTGGCCTTTGTTGTCTTTTCCAAGCGCTACCTTGCATACATGCAGGGGAGGGGGTTGTTATTTCGTGTGGTGGGGTGGTGACGGTAATGAATAAGGGCAGGCAGTATGAATTATGTACATGTGTATATATGTATATATCTGTGTGTGTATATATATATGTATACATTGAGATGTATAGGTATGTATATGTGTGTGTGTGTGGACGTGTATGTATATACATGTGTATGTGGGTGGGTTGGGCCATTCTTTTGTCTGTTTCCTTGCGCTACCTCGCTAATGCGGGAGACAGGGACAAAGTATAATGTTAATAAAAAAATATATTGGTGACTGGTTGGTAAGGATATTTAATGTATGTATGACTCATGCTGAGGTGCCTAAGGATTGGCGGAATGCTTGCATAGTGCCATTGTACAAAGGCAAAGGGGATAAAAGTGAGTGCTCAAATTACAGAGGTATAAGTTTGTTGAGTATTCATGGGGAATTGTATGGGAGGGTATTGATTGAGAGGGTGAAGGCATGTACAGAGCATCAGATTGGGGAAGAGCAGTGTGGTTTCAGAAGTGTTAGAGGATGTGTGGATCAGGTGTTTGCTTTGAAGAATGTATGTGAAAAGTACTTAGAAAAGCAAATGGATTTGTACGTAGCATTTATGGATCTGGAGAAGGCATATGATAGAGTTGATAGAGATGCTATGTGGAAGGTATTAAGAATATATGGTGTGGGAGGCAAGTTGTTAGAAGCAGTGAAAAGTTTTTATCGAGGATGTAAGGCATGTATACGAGCGGGAAGAGAGGAAAGCGATTGGTTCTCAGTGAATGTAGGTTTGTGGCAGGGGTGTGTGATGTCTCCATGGTTGTTTAATTTGTTTTATGGATGGGGCTATTAGGGAGGTGAATGCAAGAGTTTTGGAAAGAGGGGCAAGTATGCAGTCTTTTGTGGATGAGAGGGCTTGGGAAGTGAGTCAGTTGTTGTTCACTGATGATACAGCGCTGGTGGCTGATTCGGGTGAGAAACTGCAGAAGCTGGTGACCGACTTTGGTAAAGTGTGTGAAAGAAGAGAGCTGAGAGTAAATGTGAATAAGAGCAAGGTTTTTAGGTACAGTAGTGTTGAGGGACAAGTCAGTTGGGAGGTAAGTTTGAATGGAGAAAAACTGGAGGAAGTAAAGTGTTTTAGATATCTGGGAGTGGATTTGGCAGTGGATGGAACCATGGAAGCGGAAGCGAATCATGGGGTGGGGGAAAGGGCGAAAGTTCTGGGAGTGTTGAAAAATGTGTGGAAGTGGAGAACATTATCTTGGAAAGCAAAAGTGGGTATGTTTGAAGGAATAGTTATTCCAACAACAATGTTATATGGTTGCAAGGCATGGGCTATAGATAGAGTTGTGCGGAGGAGGGTGGATGTGCTGGAAATGAGATGTTTGAGGACAATATGTGGTGTGAGGTGGTTTGATTGAGCAAGCAATGAAAGGGTAAGAGAGATTTGTGGTAATAAAAAGAGTGTGGTTGAGAGAGCAGAAGAGGGTGTTTTGAAATTGTTTGGTCACATGGAAAGAATGAGTGCGGAAAGATTGACAAAGAAGATATATGTGTCAGAGGTGGAGGGAATGAGAAGTGGGAGACCAAATTGAAGGTGGAAAGATGGAGTGAAAAAGATTCTGATTGATCGGGGCCTGAACATGCAGGAGGGTGAAAGGCGTGCAAGGAACAGAGTGAATTGGAACGATGTGGTATAACAGGGTCGATGTGCTGTCAGTGGATTGAACCAGGGCATGTAAAGCGTCTGGGGTAAACCATGCAAAGTTGTGTGGGGCCTGGATGTGGAAAGGGAGCTGTGGTTTTGGTGCATTATACATGACAGCTAGAGACTGAGTGTGAACGAATGAGGCCTTTGTTGCCTTTCCCTAATTCTACCTTGTCTACATGCAGGGGGAGGGGGTTGTCATTTCACGTGTGGCGGGATGGCGACGGGATGAATAAGGGCAGACAGTATGAATTATGTACATGTGTGTACATGTATATGTCTGTGTGTGTATATATATGTATATGTTGAGATGTATAGGTATGTATATGTGCGTGTGTGGACGTGTATGTATATACATGTGTATGTGGGTGGATTGGGCCATTTTTTCGTCTGTTTCCTTGCGCTACCTCGCTAATGCGGAAGACAGCAACAAATTTATGATAAATAATAAATAATATATATATGTTTGCGTTGGGGAATTTATGTGGGAGATACTTGGAAAGACAAATGGATTTGTATGTAGCATTTATGGATCTGGAGAAGGCATATGATAGAGATGCTCTGTGAAAGGTATTAAGAATATATGGTGTGGGAGGCAAGTTGCTAGAAGCAGTGAAAAGTTTTTATCGAGAATGTAAGGCATGTGTACGAGTAGGAAGAGAGGAAAATGATTGGTTCTCAGTGAATGTTGGTTTGCGGCAGGGGTGCGTGATGTCTCCATGGCTGTTTAATTTGTTTGTGGATAGGGTTGTTAGGGAGGGGAATGCAAGAGTTTTGGAGAGAAGGCCAAGTATGCAGTTTGTTGTGGATGGGAGGGCTTGGGAAGTGAGTCATTTGTTCTCCGCTGATGATACAGCGCTGGTGGCTGATTTGGGTGAGAAACCGCAGAAGCTGGTGACTTGAGTTTGGTAAAGTGTGTGAAAGATGAAAGCTGAGAGTAAACGTGAATAAGAGCAAGGTTATTAGTTACAGCAGGGTTGAGGTACAAGTCAATTGGGAGGTAAGTTTGAATGGAGAAAAAGTGGAGGAAGTGAAATGTTTTAGATATCTGGGAGTGGATTTGGCAGTGGATGGAACCATGGAAGCAGAAGTGAGTTACAGGGTGGGGGAGGGGCGAAAGTTCTGGGAGCATTGAAAAATGTGTGGAAGGTGAGAACATTATCTCGCAGAGCAAAAGTGGTTATGTTTGAAGGAATAGTGGTTCCAACAATGTTATATGGTTGTGAGGCATGAGCTATAAATAGGGTTGTACAGAGAAGGATTGATGTGTTGGAAATGAAATGTTTGAGGACAACATGTGGTGTGAGGTGGTTTGATCGAGTAAGTGATGAAAGGGTAAGAGAGATGTGTGGTAATAGAAAGAGTGTTGTTGAGAGAGCAGAAGAGGGTGTTTTGAAATGGTTTGGTCACATGGAGAGAATGAGTGAGGAAAGATTGGCAAAGAGGATATATGTGTCAGAGGTGGAGGAAACGAGGAAAAGTGGGAGACGAAATTGGAGGTGGAAAGATGGAGTGAAAAATATTTTGAGCAATTGGGGCCTGAACATTCAGGAGGGTGAAAGGAGGGCAAGGAATAGAGTGAATTGGATCGATGTGGTATACCGGGGTTGACGTGCTGTCAGTGGATTGAATCAGGGCATGTGAAGCGTCTGGGGTAAACCATGGAAAGCTGTGTAGGTATGTATATTTGCGTGTGTGGACGTATGTATATACATGTGTATGGGGGTGGGTTGGGCCATTACTTTCGTCTGTTTCCTTGCGCTACCTCGCAAACGCGGGAGACAGCGACAAAGCAAAAAAAAAAAAGAAAATATATATATATATATATATATATATATATATATATATATATATATATATATATATATATATATGAGAATGTATGTGAGAAATACTTAGAAAAGCAAATGGATTTGTATGTAGCATTTATGGATCTGGAGAAGGCATACGATAGATTTGATAGAGATGCTCTGTGGAAGGTATTAAGAATATATGGTGTGGGAGGCAAGTTGTTAGAAGCAGTGAAAAGTTTTTATCGAGGATGTAAGGCATGTGTACGTGTAGGAAGAGAGGAAAGTGATTGGTTCTCAGTGAATGTAGGTTTGCAGCAGGGGTGTGTGATGTCTCCATGGTTGTTTAATTTGTTTATGGATGGGGTTGTTAGGGAGGTGAATGCAAGAGTTGTGGAAAGAGGAGCAAGTATGAAGTCTATTGGGGATGAGAGAGCTTGGGAAGTGAGTCAGTTGTTGTTCGCTGATGATACAGCGCTGGTGGCTGATTCATGTGAGAAACTGCAGAAGCTGGTGACTGAGTTTGGTAAAGTGTGTGAAAGAAGAAAGTTGAGAGTAAATGTGAATAAGAGCAAGGTAATTAGGTACAGTAGGGTTGAGGGTCAAGTCAATTGGGAGGTAAGTTTGAATGGAGAAAAACTGGAGGAAGTAAAGTGTTTTAGATATCTAGGAGTGGATCTGGCAGCGGATGGAACCATGGAAGCGGAAGTGGATCATAGGGTGGGGGAGGGGGCGAAAATCCTGGGAGCCTTGAAGAATGTGTGGAAGTCGAGAACATTATCTCGGAAAGCAAAAATGGGTATGTTTGAAGGAATAGTGGTTCCAACAATGTTGTATGGTTGCGAGGCGTGGGCTATGGATAGAGTTGTGCGCAGGAGGATGGATGTGCTGGAAATGAGATGTTTGAGGACAATGTGTGGTGTGAGGTGGTTTGATCGAGTAAGTAACGTAAGGGTAAGAGAGATGTGTGGAAATAAAAAGAGCGTGGTTGAGAGAGCAGAAGAGGGTGTTTTGAAATGGTTTGGTCACATGGAGAGAATGATTGAGGAAAGATTGACCAAGAGGATATATGTGTCAGAGGTGGAGGGAATGAGAAGTGGGAGACCAAATTGGAGGTGGAAAGATGGAGTGAAAAAGATTTTGTGTGATCGGGGCCTGAACATGCAGGAGGGTGAAAGGAGGGCAAGGAATAGAGTGAATTGGATCGATGTGGTATACCGGGGTTGACGTGATGTCAGTGGATTGAATCAGGGCATGTGAAGCGTCTGGGTAAACCATGGAAAGCTGTGTAGGTATGTATATTTGCGTGTGTGGACGTATGTATATACATGTGTATGGGGGTGGGTTGGCCATTTCTTTCGTCTGTTTCCTTGCGCTACCTCGCAAACGCGGGAGACAGCGACAAAGCAAAAAAAAAAAAAAAAGAAATACATATATATATATATATATATATAATATATATATATATAATATATATATATAATATATATATAATATATATATATTTATTTATTATACTTTGTCGCTGTCTCCCGCGTTTGCGAGGTAGCGCAAGAAACAGATGAAAGAAATGGCCCAACCCCCCCCCCCATACACATGTATATACATACGTCCACACACGCAAATATACATACCTACACAGCTTTCCATGGTTTACCCCAGACGCTTCACATGCCTTGCTTCAATCCACTGACAGCACGTCAACCACGGTATACCACATCGCTCCAATTCACTCTATTCCTTGCCCTCCTTTCACCCTCCTGCATGTTCAGGCCCCGATCACACAAAATCTTTTTCACTCCATCTTTCCACCTCCAATTTGGTCTCCCTCTTCTCCTCGTTCCCTCCACCTCCAACACATATATCCTCTTTGTCAATCTTTCCTCACTCATTCTCTCCATGTGGCCAAACCATTTCAAAACACCCTCTTCTGCTCTCTCAACCACACTCTTTTTATTACCACACATCTCTCTTACCCTTACATTACTTACTCGATCAAACCACCTCACACCACATATTGTCCTCAAACATCTCATTTCCAGCACATCCACCCTCTTGCGCATAGCTCTATCCATAGCCCACGCCTTGCAACCATACAACATTGTTGGAATCACTAGTCCTTCAAACATACCCATTTTTGCTTTCAGAGATAATGTTCTCAACTTCCACACATTCTTCAAGGCTCCCAGAATTTTTGCCCCCTCCCCCACCCTATGATTCACTTCCGCTTCCATGGTTCCATCCGCTGCCAAATCCACTCCCAGATATCTAAAACACTTCACTTCCTCCAGTTTTTCTCCATTCAAACTTACCTCCCAACTGACAAAGAGGATATATGTGTCAGAGGTGGAGGGAATGAGAAGTGGGAGACCAAATTGGAGGTGGAAAGATGGAATGAAAAAGATTTTGAGTGATCGGGGCCTGAACATGTAGGAGGGTGAAAGGCATGCAAGGAATAGAGTGAATTGGAACGATGTGGTATACCGGGGTCGACGTGCTGTCAATGGATTGAGCCAGGGCATGTGAAGCGTCTAGGGTAAACCATGGAAAGTTCTGTGGGGCCTGGATGTGGAAAGGGAGCTGTGGTTTTGGTGCATTATACATGACAGGCAGAGCCTGAGTGTGAACGAATGTGGCCTTTGTTGTCTTTTCCAAGCGCTACCTTGCATACATGCAGGGGAGGGGGTTGTTATTTCGTGTGGTGGGGTGGTGACGGTAATGAATAAGGGCAGGCAGTATGAATTATGTACATGTGTATATATGTATATATCTGTGTGTGTATATATATATGTATACATTGAGATGTATAGGTATGTATATGTGTGTGTGTGTGGACGTGTATGTATATACATGTGTATGTGGGTGGGTTGGGCCATTCTTTTGTCTGTTTCCTTGCGCTACCTCGCTAATGCGGGAGACAGGGACAAAGTATAATGTTAATAAAAAAATATATTGGTGACTGGTTGGTAAGGATATTTAATGTATGTATGACTCATGCTGAGGTGCCTAAGGATTGGCGGAATGCTTGCATAGTGCCATTGTACAAAGGCAAAGGGGATAAAAGTGAGTGCTCAAATTACAGAGGTATAAGTTTGTTGAGTATTCATGGGGAATTGTATGGGAGGGTATTGATTGAGAGGGTGAAGGCATGTACAGAGCATCAGATTGGGGAAGAGCAGTGTGGTTTCAGAAGTGTTAGAGGATGTGTGGATCAGGTGTTTGCTTTGAAGAATGTATGTGAAAAGTACTTAGAAAAGCAAATGGATTTGTACGTAGCATTTATGGATCTGGAGAAGGCATATGATAGAGTTGATAGAGATGCTATGTGGAAGGTATTAAGAATATATGGTGTGGGAGGCAAGTTGTTAGAAGCAGTGAAAAGTTTTTATCGAGGATGTAAGGCATGTATACGAGCGGGAAGAGAGGAAAGCGATTGGTTCTCAGTGAATGTAGGTTTGTGGCAGGGGTGTGTGATGTCTCCATGGTTGTTTAATTTGTTTTATGGATGGGGCTATTAGGGAGGTGAATGCAAGAGTTTTGGAAAGAGGGGCAAGTATGCAGTCTTTTGTGGATGAGAGGGCTTGGGAAGTGAGTCAGTTGTTGTTCACTGATGATACAGCGCTGGTGGCTGATTCGGGTGAGAAACTGCAGAAGCTGGTGACCGACTTTGGTAAAGTGTGTGAAAGAAGAGAGCTGAGAGTAAATGTGAATAAGAGCAAGGTTTTTAGGTACAGTAGTGTTGAGGGACAAGTCAGTTGGGAGGTAAGTTTGAATGGAGAAAAACTGGAGGAAGTAAAGTGTTTTAGATATCTGGGAGTGGATTTGGCAGTGGATGGAACCATGGAAGCGGAAGCGAATCATGGGGTGGGGGAAAGGGCGAAAGTTCTGGGAGTGTTGAAAAATGTGTGGAAGTGGAGAACATTATCTTGGAAAGCAAAAGTGGGTATGTTTGAAGGAATAGTTATTCCAACAACAATGTTATATGGTTGCAAGGCATGGGCTATAGATAGAGTTGTGCGGAGGAGGGTGGATGTGCTGGAAATGAGATGTTTGAGGACAATATGTGGTGTGAGGTGGTTTGATTGAGCAAGCAATGAAAGGGTAAGAGAGATTTGTGGTAATAAAAAGAGTGTGGTTGAGAGAGCAGAAGAGGGTGTTTTGAAATTGTTTGGTCACATGGAAAGAATGAGTGCGGAAAGATTGACAAAGAAGATATATGTGTCAGAGGTGGAGGGAATGAGAAGTGGGAGACCAAATTGAAGGTGGAAAGATGGAGTGAAAAAGATTCTGATTGATCGGGGCCTGAACATGCAGGAGGGTGAAAGGCGTGCAAGGAACAGAGTGAATTGGAACGATGTGGTATAACAGGGTCGATGTGCTGTCAGTGGATTGAACCAGGGCATGTAAAGCGTCTGGGGTAAACCATGCAAAGTTGTGTGGGGCCTGGATGTGGAAAGGGAGCTGTGGTTTTGGTGCATTATACATGACAGCTAGAGACTGAGTGTGAACGAATGAGGCCTTTGTTGCCTTTCCCTAATTCTACCTTGTCTACATGCAGGGGGAGGGGGTTGTCATTTCACGTGTGGCGGGATGGCGACGGGATGAATAAGGGCAGACAGTATGAATTATGTACATGTGTGTACATGTATATGTCTGTGTGTGTATATATATGTATATGTTGAGATGTATAGGTATGTATATGTGCGTGTGTGGACGTGTATGTATATACATGTGTATGTGGGTGGATTGGGCCATTTTTTCGTCTGTTTCCTTGCGCTACCTCGCTAATGCGGAAGACAGCAACAAATTTATGATAAATAATAAATAATATATATATGTTTGCGTTGGGGAATTTATGTGGGAGATACTTGGAAAGACAAATGGATTTGTATGTAGCATTTATGGATCTGGAGAAGGCATATGATAGAGATGCTCTGTGAAAGGTATTAAGAATATATGGTGTGGGAGGCAAGTTGCTAGAAGCAGTGAAAAGTTTTTATCGAGAATGTAAGGCATGTGTACGAGTAGGAAGAGAGGAAAATGATTGGTTCTCAGTGAATGTTGGTTTGCGGCAGGGGTGCGTGATGTCTCCATGGCTGTTTAATTTGTTTGTGGATAGGGTTGTTAGGGAGGGGAATGCAAGAGTTTTGGAGAGAAGGCCAAGTATGCAGTTTGTTGTGGATGGGAGGGCTTGGGAAGTGAGTCATTTGTTCTCCGCTGATGATACAGCGCTGGTGGCTGATTTGGGTGAGAAACCGCAGAAGCTGGTGACTTGAGTTTGGTAAAGTGTGTGAAAGATGAAAGCTGAGAGTAAACGTGAATAAGAGCAAGGTTATTAGTTACAGCAGGGTTGAGGTACAAGTCAATTGGGAGGTAAGTTTGAATGGAGAAAAAGTGGAGGAAGTGAAATGTTTTAGATATCTGGGAGTGGATTTGGCAGTGGATGGAACCATGGAAGCAGAAGTGAGTTACAGGGTGGGGGAGGGGCGAAAGTTCTGGGAGCATTGAAAAATGTGTGGAAGGTGAGAACATTATCTCGCAGAGCAAAAGTGGTTATGTTTGAAGGAATAGTGGTTCCAACAATGTTATATGGTTGTGAGGCATGAGCTATAAATAGGGTTGTACAGAGAAGGATTGATGTGTTGGAAATGAAATGTTTGAGGACAACATGTGGTGTGAGGTGGTTTGATCGAGTAAGTGATGAAAGGGTAAGAGAGATGTGTGGTAATAGAAAGAGTGTTGTTGAGAGAGCAGAAGAGGGTGTTTTGAAATGGTTTGGTCACATGGAGAGAATGAGTGAGGAAAGATTGGCAAAGAGGATATATGTGTCAGAGGTGGAGGAAACGAGGAAAAGTGGGAGACGAAATTGGAGGTGGAAAGATGGAGTGAAAAATATTTTGAGCAATTGGGGCCTGAACATTCAGGAGGGTGAAAGGAGGGCAAGGAATAGAGTGAATTGGATCGATGTGGTATACCGGGGTTGACGTGCTGTCAGTGGATTGAATCAGGGCATGTGAAGCGTCTGGGGTAAACCATGGAAAGCTGTGTAGGTATGTATATTTGCGTGTGTGGACGTATGTATATACATGTGTATGGGGGTGGGTTGGGCCATTACTTTCGTCTGTTTCCTTGCGCTACCTCGCAAACGCGGGAGACAGCGACAAAGCAAAAAAAAAAAAGAAAATATATATATATATATATATATATATATATATATATATATATATATATATATATATATATGAGAATGTATGTGAGAAATACTTAGAAAAGCAAATGGATTTGTATGTAGCATTTATGGATCTGGAGAAGGCATACGATAGATTTGATAGAGATGCTCTGTGGAAGGTATTAAGAATATATGGTGTGGGAGGCAAGTTGTTAGAAGCAGTGAAAAGTTTTTATCGAGGATGTAAGGCATGTGTACGTGTAGGAAGAGAGGAAAGTGATTGGTTCTCAGTGAATGTAGGTTTGCAGCAGGGGTGTGTGATGTCTCCATGGTTGTTTAATTTGTTTATGGATGGGGTTGTTAGGGAGGTGAATGCAAGAGTTGTGGAAAGAGGAGCAAGTATGAAGTCTATTGGGGATGAGAGAGCTTGGGAAGTGAGTCAGTTGTTGTTCGCTGATGATACAGCGCTGGTGGCTGATTCATGTGAGAAACTGCAGAAGCTGGTGACTGAGTTTGGTAAAGTGTGTGAAAGAAGAAAGTTGAGAGTAAATGTGAATAAGAGCAAGGTAATTAGGTACAGTAGGGTTGAGGGTCAAGTCAATTGGGAGGTAAGTTTGAATGGAGAAAAACTGGAGGAAGTAAAGTGTTTTAGATATCTAGGAGTGGATCTGGCAGCGGATGGAACCATGGAAGCGGAAGTGGATCATAGGGTGGGGGAGGGGGCGAAAATCCTGGGAGCCTTGAAGAATGTGTGGAAGTCGAGAACATTATCTCGGAAAGCAAAAATGGGTATGTTTGAAGGAATAGTGGTTCCAACAATGTTGTATGGTTGCGAGGCGTGGGCTATGGATAGAGTTGTGCGCAGGAGGATGGATGTGCTGGAAATGAGATGTTTGAGGACAATGTGTGGTGTGAGGTGGTTTGATCGAGTAAGTAACGTAAGGGTAAGAGAGATGTGTGGAAATAAAAAGAGCGTGGTTGAGAGAGCAGAAGAGGGTGTTTTGAAATGGTTTGGGCACATGGAGAGAATGATTGAGGAAAGATTGACCAAGAGGATATATGTGTCGGAGGTGGAGGGAACGAGGAGAAGTGGGAGACCAAATTGGAGGTGGAAAGATGGAGTGAAAAAGATTTTGTGTGATCGGGGCCTGAACATGCAGGAGGGTGAAAGGAGGGCAAGGAATAGAGTGAATTGGATCGATGTGGTATACCGGGGTTGACGTGATGTCAGTGGATTGAATCAGGGCATGTGAAGCGTCTGGGGTAAACCATGGAAAGCTGTGTAGGTATGTATATTTGCGTGTGTGGACGTATGTATATACATGTGTATGGGGGTGGGTTGGGCCATTTCTTTCGTCTGTTTCCTTGCGCTACCTCGCAAACGCGGGAGACAGCGACAAAGCAAAAAAAAAAAAAAAAGAAATACATATATATATATATATATATATATATATATATATATATATATATATATATATATATATATATATATATATATTTTATTTATTATACTTTGTCGCTGTCTCCCGCGTTTGCGAGGTAGCGCAAGGAAACAGATGAAAGAAATGGCCCCACCCCCCCCCCCCATACACATGTATATACATACGTCCACACACGCAAATATACATACCTACACAGCTTTCCATGGTTTACCCCAGACGCTTCACATGCCTTGCTTCAATCCACTGACAGCACGTCAACCACGGTATACCACATCGCTCCAATTCACTCTATTCCTTGCCCTCCTTTCACCCTCCTGCATGTTCAGGCCCCGATCACACAAAATCTTTTTCACTCCATCTTTCCACCTCCAATTTGGTCTCCCTCTTCTCCTTGTTCCCTCCACCTCCAACACATATATCCTCTTGGTCAATCTTTCCTCACTCATCCTCTCCATGTGCCCAAACCACTTCAAAACACCCTCTTCTGCTCTCTCAACCACGCTTTTTTTATTTCCACACATCTCTCTTACCCTTACGTTACTCACTCGATCAAACCACCTCACACCACACATTGTCCTCAAACATCTCATTTCCAGCACATCCATCCTCCTGCGCACAACTCCATCCATAGCCCACGCCTCGCAACCATACAACATTGTTGGAACCACTATTCCTTCAAACATACCCATTTTTGCTTTCCGAGATAACGTTCTCGACTTCCACACATTCTTCAAGGCCCCCAGGATTTTCGCCCCCTCCCCCACCCTATGATCCACTTCCGCTTCCATGGTTCCATCCGCTGCCAGATCCACTCCCAGATATCTAAAACACTTCACTTCCTCCAGTTTTTCTCCATTCAAACTCACCTCCCAATTGACTTGACCCTCAACCCTACTGTACCTAATAACCTTGCTCTTATTCACATTTACTCTTAACTTTCTTCTTCCACACACTTTTCCAAACTCAGTCACCAGCTTCTGCAGTTTCTCACATGAATCAGCCACCAGCGCTGTATCATCAGCGAACAACAACTGACTCACTTCCCAAGCTCTCTCATCCCCAACAGACTTCATACTTGCCCCTCTTTCCAAAACTCTTGCATTTACCTCCCTAACAACCCCATCCATAAACAAATTAAACAACCATGGAGACATCACACACCCCTGCCGCAAACCTACATTCACTGAGAACCAATCACTTTCCTCTCTTCCTACACGCACACATGCCTTACATCCTCGATAAAAACTTTTCACTGCTTCTAACAACTTTCCTCCCACACCATATATTCTTAATACCTTCCACAGAGCATCTCTATCAACTCTATCATATGCCTTCTCCAGATCCATAAATGCTACATACAAATCCATTTGCTTTTCTAAGTATATATGATGCCTGTTCCCAACTTGAACTCCCTTAAGGGGGTGGCCATGGCAATAATATATATATATGTATAAGGCCACATTTGCTCACGTTCAGTCTCTAGCTGTCATGTGTAATGCACCGAAACCACAGCTCCCTATCCACCTGCAGGCTCCACAGACCTTTCCATGGTTTTCCCCAGACATTTCACTCACCCTGGTTCAGTCCATTGACAGCACATTGGCCCTGGTATACCACATAGTTCCAATTCACTATATTCCTTTCACGTCTCTCACCCTCCAGTATGTTCAGGTCCCAATCACTCAAAATCTTTTTCACCACCCTTCCACCTCCAGTTTGGCCTCCCACTTCTCCTTGTTCCCTCCACCTCTGACACATATATCCTCTATGTCAATCCTTTCTCACTCATTCTATCCATATGTGCAAACCATTTCAACACACCCTCTGCTCTCTCAACCACACTCTTTTTATTTTCACACATCTCTCTTACTCTTTCATTACTTACTCAATCAAACCACCTCACACCACTTGTTGTTCTCAAACATTTCATTTCCAACACATCCATCCTTCTCTGTACAACCCTATTTATGGCTCATGCCTCACAACCATATAATATTGTTGGAACTACTGTTCCTTCAAACATACCCATTTTTCCTCTCTGAGATAACGTTCTCTCTTTCCACTCATTCTTCATCGCTCCCAGAACCTTTGCCCCCCCTTCTCCACCATGTGACTCACTTCCACCAACATGGTTTCATTAGTTACTGAGTCCACTCCCAGATATCTATAACACTTAACTTACTCCAATTTTTCTCAATTCAAACTCACATCCCAACTAACTTGTTCCTCAACCCCACTGAACCTAATAACCTTGGTCTTATTCACATTTACTCTCAACTTCCTCCTTTCACACGCTTTTCCAAATTCAGTCACCAATTTCTGCAGTTCTCACTCTAAGCAGCCACCAGTGCTGTATCATCAGCAAAGAACAACTGACTCATTTCCCAGGTCTTTTCATCCCCAACAGACTGCATACACGCCTCTCTCGCCAAGACACTTGCATTTACCTCCCTAACCACCCCATCCATAAACATATTAGCAACCATGGGGACATCACACACCCCTGCCACATAGTGACCCTCACTGAGAACCAGTTGCTCTCCTCTCTTCCTTCTTGTATACATGCCTTACACCCTTGTGTGTGTATGTGTGTGTGTGTGTGTGTAGGGCTAGTAAGTGGAAGGTGATGTTTGGCAAGGCGGCTGCTGGAGGTGGTGGGTTAGGAATCAGGTAAGCAGGTTGTGTAGGTTGTGGTTTTGTAGTTATGAAGCATGTTTTACCAGTCATACACCCTGTCAAATTTATAGCCACTCTAAGTCCATAATGTATGCAGAAATCCTTCCATATACATGGTCCTTGATTAATGTCTCCTTGTTCTTCCATGATAGGGATCTCTTTTACATAATTCCAAGTCCATGCTTCATTTTTTTTTCTTTTTTCAGCCACTCACTGTCTTATGTCTCTTTAGTCATTGTTCCCAGTGGAATTTTTCTTTTAATCAGATTACCTCAGGATTCCTTGTAGTGTAAACATCACAATGTAAACTTAATTCCTCTGAATTGTAATACTTCTTACATATCTCCCGCACCCACTTCCAAATCTTTTAGAATCTCTCTGATCTTTCTTCAGAAGCAGTTTTTGTTGGAATTGGTTGCATTGCCTTTTAGCAGCTCTTATCACATATAGAGACATTTTCTTTTGCTGTTGTTTCCTGTAGAGATTTAGTAACTTGCCTGCTTTTTGATGCCCATTAGCATTCATTCTTCCATAGTTTTGAAATGTACTGGAAGTGTCTGAGTTCTTTAAGTCCATACGTCATGCATCCATATTTGTATATTTTTACTCATAAATACAAACACCATGCTTTTATTTTTCTGCTTGCTTAACTCTCATTTTATCATCACCCGCTAAGAATTTTAATCTTTCTGGAAATCTTTTTGTAAATCCCTATACAATTATTGTTCCCACTATAGAGATCTTATAAATGCAAGTTTTTTTCCAAAATCTTTAGCTACCCTTGTAACCAGAATTCTCTAGTTTGTATTGAAATCAATCAAGAGTTATGTCCACGTGAAGCAACCTTGTATTATTCCAATTTTTTAAATTTGTTATATGCTGTGATATCATTGATGAACTCATTATAGTCTTTGGCATCTTTTCTTCACACACAGTGGGAATTACAAGTCTTTTGGTGTGTTTATAGTTTCATTTTATGATTCAGAGTGTCTCTCTTCCTGTTACTTTTGGATGCTTAGCCTTTCCCTATAGTATCATCATGTCTGTATTGACATTCTGTCTTTTGTTTTTAGATTAGTCTTGAATTACCCTAGTAGCCCTATTATCATTAGGAATTTCGAAACCTTTACATTGATAAAAAATTGGAAACCAAAGAAATAGAAAAGGAAGACTTCGTGTCACTGATATTGTGTGAATCATTGATGATTTTGTGAGGTAACATATGTACAATCCATCATCATTTTCCATGTCACCCCTTAGTTTTTTATTGGATGTTTTTTTGTGCTAAATCTGCTAGGGTAGGGCATTGGTGAAAGCAGATATGCATACCCTTTAATTTTCCAGAAACTAATGGCTGAAAACTCACTGTAACGTGTTACAAAACCTTATTCCCTTTTTTTTCTTTGGAGACTGACCTGCTTATCATCTTACATCTGGGTCTCAACTTACTACTAGATGAACAGAGGGGGTCAGGTTTATGAAACTTGTCTAAGTTTTCATCCCACCTGGGAATTGAACCAGGGCCCTCTGACTTGGAGGGCAGAGGCACTAGCCACCACTCTACAGGTCCTATCTCTACGTTTTGGTAAGCATGAGATGTGAAAACCATTTTACTTGTCTGTTGTCAATAATTGTTCACATATATGTACGATGGATGAGGAACATCCGCTCACTGACTTGTATAACATAATGTGTGAATCTTTTTATTATGTAGAAGATTTGTCGATAGTCTGCATGTTTTTTGGTAAAAATAAAGAAATCAAGAATACTAGTATATGGATGAATCATAAGGTAATTGATGCCTTTGTAAGATCTGTTTATAACAGTTAGGTTGAAAAAATACAGGCATTGCTTAAGTGTTTTCTTCATAAATACAGATTATCACATAAAGTCAGTGATGAATGTTTTATAAGAATTACTTGTTTCAGTGTTTCTTTCTGGAAATGAGTTTATGAATGAAGGCATATTGATTTTGTACAGAATAATGCTTAAGAAACTACAGGTATCCTCACTTAATGACCACTCATATATTTTACTGGAATTTTGCTGTAAAGAAACATATTAACTAGGGAATCAGCTCATTAAATGGAATGCTAAAATTACTCTATGATTTTATTTTGTACCTGTAGCATGTAAATTTCTTGCTTGCCCATCTGAAAATTATAAAACTTCAAATTTTAATATGACCAAGAATGAAGGTGAACAGTATGAAAATGAGGCTGTTAGTTTATTACTATATTAGTGTACTCTATTCCTTTCTCATTTTGATGAGGTGGTTCAAATACATGCCACCTTTAAACATAACTCACACACATCTTCAACTCATGGCCAGTTTGTTAACCAATCATGGTCTTACTACAGGGTTTACTAAAGGTAAAGATGATTCAGATGGTGAGGTAGATGTCCATACTTTCCCTCCCTCTTTTTCCAAATAACTCCATCACATCTCTGAAAAATCACCTGAAGTAGCAGCAGCCAGTGTCTTGTAAGTTTTGGAAATTATTATATTATTATTAATTTTTTCTTTTTTTTTCATACATTTTCACCATTTCCTGCATTAGCAAGGTAGCATTAAGAACAGAGGACTGAGCCTTAGAGGAAATATCCTCAGTTGGTCCCCTTCTCTGTTCTTTCTTTTGGAAAATTAGTAATGGGAGGAAAGGATTTCCAGCCCCCCGCTCCCTCTCCTTTTAGTCACCTTCTGCGACTTGCAAGGAATACGTTGGAAGTATTGTTTCTCCCCTATCCCCGGGGATATTAATATTATTATTATTATTATTATTATTATTATTATTAATATTATTATTATTATTATTATTATTACAATGTTGTATGGTTGCGAGGCGTGGGCTTTGGATAGAATTGTGCGCAGGAGGGTGGATGTGCTGGAAATGAGGTGTTTGGGGACAATGTGTGGTGTGAGGTGGTTTGATCGAGTAAGTAATGTAAGGGTAAGAGAGATGTGTGGAAATAAAAAGAGCATGGTTGAGAGAGCAGAAGAGGGTGTTTTGAAATGGTTTGGGCACATGGAGAGAATGAGTGAGGAAAGATTGACCAAGAGGATATATGTGTCGGAGGTGGAGGGAACGAGGAGAAGTGGGAGACCAAATTGGAGGTGGAAAGATGGAGTGAAAAAGATTTTGTGTGATCGGGGCCTGAACATGCAGGAGGGTGAGAGGCAGGCAAGGAATAGAGTGAATTGGATCGATGTGGTATACTGGGGCTGACGTGCTGTCAGTGGATTGAATCAGGGCATGTGAAGCGTCTGGGGTGAACCATGGAAAGTTGTGTGGGGCATGGATGTGGAAAGGGAGCTGTGGTTTCGGGCATTATTGCGTGACAGCTGGAGACTGAGTGTGAACGAATGGGGCCTTTGTTGTCTTTTCCTAGTGCTACCTCGCACACAGGAGGGGGGAGGGGGATGGTATTCCATGTGTGGCGAGGTGGCGATGGGAATGAATGGGGGCAGACAGTGTGAATTGTGTGCATGGGTATATATGTATGTGTCTGTGTGTGTATATATATGTGTACATTGAGATGTATAGGTATGTATATTTGCGTGTGTGGGCGTGTGTGTGTGTAAATTGTGTATTGGGGTGGGTTGGGCCATTTCTTTCGTCTGTTTCCTTGCGCTACCTCGCAAACGCGGGAGACAGCGGAAAAAAAAAAGAAAAAAAAATTATTATTATTATTATTATTATCAATTATCATTATGTGCTGAAATGGTTTAGACAAATGGAGAGAATGAGTGAGGTATTTACAAAGAGGATATATGTGTCATAAGTGGAGGGAACAAGAAGGGGAAGACCAAATTGGAGATGGAGGGATATAGTGAAAAAGATTTTGAGTAACTGGGACCTGAATATGCAGGAGGATGAAAGGCATGCATGGGATAGAATGAATTGGAAGGATTTGGTATACAGGGGTTGAATTGCTGTCATTTGGACTGACTCAGAGCATGTGAAGCAGCTAGTGTAAACCATGGAAAGGTTTGTGGGGCCTGGTTTTGGATAGGTAGCTGTGGTTTCATTGCATTATACATGAGAGCTAGAGAGTGGATGTGAATGAATGCAACCTTTCTTCGTCTGTTTCTGGCAGTACCTCTTTAATGCGGGAAACAGCAATATGATGTATATCATATTAATGCAGTATGTGTTTAAAAGGTTTTTCTGCATTCTTAAGATTGTTTTTGTCACATCCTAGGAGCACAGCTCCAGATACAAAGTAAGAATCTGTTAGAAAATGTGTTTTGCTTATTTGATGTTCAACATTTTAGAAATATTTTGGTTCTGTTAAGTGAGGGATATTTGAAGTTAATCATTTTAAATTCCAGTTGAGCTTATTTCACAGCCACACAACTTATTTTGAAATACTCTATATGCATTGTATTTTAGAAGAGTGTCATAGAAATTTATTTAAATTTTGGACATTGTTGTTAAGGCTGCAAGTATAACCTTGAATGATTGAGCTATAGCTTTAGAAATGAGGATTATAGTCAACATTTTATCAATGTATCATGTTTGGGGATTCTTTTAAGCAATAATTTTTCTCTTTTATGTTTGATAAGAAAATCCTGTAAGAATTGTATGCTTATTCTCTGTGAAAAGCCAGCTATTATTGTATAAACAAATTACAGAAGTTATGACATGAGGCTACAACTTGTTGCTGTAAAGGATAGTGGTTTATGGTAAAAATATCTTGTATGTATGTTTTCCTTTCTTTAGAGGTTCATTAAAATTTAGAAGAGCAGATTTAATAAGAATGACATATTTGTGAAGGTGCTTTTCTTTCTTTTTTTTTTTTTCTTTTTTTCTCGCTGTCTCCCGCGTTTGCGAGGTAGCGCAAGGAAACAGACGAAAGAAATGGCCCAACCCACCCCCATACACATGTATAAACATACGTCCACACTCACGCAAATATACATACCTACACAGCTTTCCATGGTTTACCCCAGACGCTTCACATGCCCTGATTCAATCCACTGACAGCACGTCAACCCCAGTATACCACATCGATCCAGTTCACTCTATTCCTTGCCCTCCTTTCACTCTCCTGCATGTTCAGGCCCCGATCACACAAAATCTTTTTCACTCCATCTTTCCACCTCCAATTTGGTCTCCCACTTCTCCTCGTTCCCTCCACCTCCGACACATATATCCTCTTGGTCAATCTTTCCTCACTCATTCTCTCCATGTGCCCAAACCATTTCAAAACACCCTCTTCTGCTCTCTCAACCACGCTCTTTTTATTTCCACACACCTCTCTTACCCTTACGTTACTTACTCGATCAAACCACCTCACACCACACATTGTCCTCAAACATCTCATTTCCAGCACATCCATCCTCCTGCACACAACTCTATCCATAGCCCACGCCTCACAACCATACAACATTGTTGGAACCACTATTCCTTCAAACATACCCATTTTTGCTTTCCGAGATAATGTTCTCGACTTCCACACATTCTTCAAGGCCCCCAGAATTTTCGCCCCCTCCCCCACCCTATGATCCACTTCCGCTTCCATGGTTCCATCCGCTGCCAGATCCACTCCCAGATATCTAAAACACTTTACTTCCTCCAGTTTTTCTCCATTCAAACTTACCTCCCAATTGACTTGACCCTCAACCCTACTGTACCTAATAACCTTGCTCTTATTCACATTTACTCTTAACTTTCTTCTTTCACACACTTTACCAAACTCAGTCACCAGCTTCTGCAGTTTCTCACATGAATCAGCCACCAGCGCTGTATCATCAGCGAACAACAACTGACTCACTTCCCAAGCTCTCTCATCCCCAACAGACTTCATACTTGCCCCTCTTTCCAAAACTCTTGCATTCACCTCCCTAACAACCCCATCCATAAACAAATTAAACAACCATGGAGACATCACACACCCCTGCCGCAAACCTACATTCACTGAGAACCAATCACTTTCCTGTACAGTAATATTTTATCTTGCAAAACGTCAGGTGCTGTATAAACCTATATGGTACAATAATAGTGAGAACATATATGCAAGCCTGGCTTCAGTTATGTTAGATTACATTAGTGAACTAGTCCTCTTTTTGTTATATATAATTAAACTATGACCAATTTCTGTGAAAGAATAATGGTATTGCCCATGACCTTTTTCTAAAGGCTCCTGCAGCCAAAAGCTGTGTTACATTCAGTAGGTGGGAAATGTGGACTTCTTTGGAGGGATAAGTTCTTTGACAAGACTGTACTCCAGTGATACTGCCTCACCAAAGGTTACTTTTCACTTATAGTGTAGCCTCTTGCAGGCAGAGCCCGATAACACCTACCAATCCTGAGGAAATAGCTGATGTTTGGTTTCAATTTTGGTTTATTTCACAATTGTTTATTTTTTGTTTAAAACTACTTTATTGATAGAGTATAAGTGTGCTTTATTGCTGTTAGAAGTATATGTTTAACACAGTGTTAACACACCTTGTCCTGTAATGTCTGAGTATGTTCTTTGTCAGTCACACTTCTCAAAATTTCCAAGATTTGCATGTAACGGGTATTCATGGGAATTTCCTTTAGATCCCAAACTTAGTCCAGTAGGATCAAGAGAGTCCATCAGAGGTCAAATTCCAATACATTGAAATGGATTAGAACAAGGTTTTGATATATGAATGTGTAGCTCTTGAAGCTAGAGCTGGGCTAGGACATCATTAAGGAAAGATTCTCTAGATGGTCCTCTTCAGAATATAAAGTACTAGAAATATTTGTTCTTTTAATGGTGACAGTTTTCTGCTGGCTTGCTTCTCATTCCACGTGGAGTTCTTTGGTAAGACTACATAGGTGAAAGCCTAGAATATATTGTCCAGTGATCTCAGCCTAATTATATAAGAGTACATTAAGGAGTTGAGTCTTTATTGAGTTCTCTTTAGGTAACGACAGCTTACAAACTAGAAACTTTGTCTTTTCTATGATTCCATGATATTGATATTTATGATGTATGCTAACTTTGTATTCCAGTGTTCATCGACCTCTTTTGTTAAGAACAACTTCCCTGAAATGCTGTGAAGCCATAATCCTTTAAACTTTATTCCATTGTTTCTTAATACTGGATCCCTGTGTACTTTGAAGAGTGGTTTTGTCTATTGATTGTTTGATTTGTTGAGGCCACATCCATATTATAGCCTCACATTGAAATGTGTTGTAATTTTTCATCATTGGGATATCCTTTACTGCCTTTTTTTATATATTGCTTAGGTTACCTTGCATGTTGTATTCCTTTCACTATGTGATTCTTTTATTTCCATTTTTTTGGTTAATGGTAGACAACTATGAGTTTGTTGCTTTATGGTTGTTTCACAGTCATAAATTTGTTTATTTTTGTAATAGCTTAATTTGATTGCTAGACATTTTTTGATAAATATTGTTGAGACAAGACAATTCACTTAGTGATTTTCTGCCGTGAAGTACCACTTCAAATCCCTTAAATACTATACTATCGTACTTGATATTGTGATTTATACTTTGTAGTGTTTAATATTGTTGATAGGTAATTTGATATCACAGTTAAGTGTATCAGCAGTTTAGTCATTTAAGTATTAAATGAGTGCAAGGATAGAACATAAATGAAGTGTGTAGTTTATTGTTTGTATTATAGCGAAGTTACAAATGATCACCCAGAGGCTTTTATTTACCGTATTTTTGTTGATTCATTTAAAAGTAAACGGTAATAAATGATATTTTTTCTTACCCAAACTTTGTTTTTCCCCTCTTTCTCGGATGTCATTATGCTGCGGTAACTCATGTTTTCAATAATGTGGTTTCTATGAGATAAACTGTTTTCCCTCTTTTCAGTTACCAGAAGATTGAATCAAGATGGGGAAGGCAGAAAAAGGCACACCAAAGGACCTGGCAAACAAGATGAAGGCCAAAGGTTTGCAGAAACTACGCTGGTATTGTCAGATGTGCCAGAAGCAGTGCCGGGATGAAAATGGTTTCAAGTGTCATACTATGTCTGAAAGTCACCAAAGACAGTTGCTGCTTTTCGCAGATAACCCAGACAAATTTCTGGATAGCTTTTCCCAAGAATTTTTGGATGGGTATGTGAGTCTTCTTAAACGCAGATTTGGGACAAAGCGTGTGCATGCCAATAATGTATATCAAGAATACATCCAAGATAGACATCATATACACATGAATGCCACACAGTGGGAGACTCTGACTGACTTTGTCAAATGGCTGGGACGTGAAGGTCACTGTGTCGTTGATGAGACAGAGAAAGGCTGGTATGTGGCTTACATAGATCGAGACCCAGAGACAATCAGAAGACAGGAGCAACTTAAACGAAGAGAAAAATTTGAAAAAGATGAAGAGGAAAGAATGCAGGATTTCATTAACAAGCAAATTGAGTTAGGTCGTTCAAAGTCTGGTGATGGAAGTCAGACTCAGTACACACAACTTCAGCGTGATGAAGGGGAGACTATAGCACTGAATCTGAAGTTAGGAGCAAGCAAACCAGTTAAGCCCAATTTGGAGGTTAGAAGTAACATACTGAAAGCTCCCTCAACCAGCAAGATGAAGGCTCAAGACAAAATGAGAAAACATGTCAAGAAGCGTACAGCATTAGATGATATAATAGAGGAAGAAATGATGGCAAAGAAACTGAAGGATGAAATTGCAGCAAAAAAACAGACTGAAGAAAAGACTCAAAAGGAGGAAAGTCCTTGGTTAACTGAAAATATAGTAGTTAAGGTGATTACAAAAGACCTTGGTTCTAAGTATTACAAACAAAAGGGTATTGTTCGGGAAGTCCTTGATAACTATGTTGGGTTAGTAAAATTGCTAGAGTGTGGAACTAAGCTGAAATTGGACCAGGCACATTTGGAGACCGTGGTTCCATCCATAAACAGAAAGGTAATGGTTGTAGAGGGTCAGCATCGAGGAAAAGAAGCAGTGCTCAAGAGTATTCAAGAGGAAACTTTTAGTGCCACTTTAGAGCTACAAGATGGCAAGACTGTCCATGAAATACCATATGAACACTTCAGTAAATTGTATACATCTTGATTTTATGAATTCTAGTTAGTGAATTATTTCACTAATTTTTGACCAGTGGAAATGCAGCTCATGATTGTTTCCTTTTATATTGTTATTGCTTTTCCACTTACACAACTCAAGAGCTTGGGGATAATAGTGATGGGTTGGTCCAGTATAGTTGGAATTTCCTGGTGAAGTTTAAAGAGTTTGCTTATTATGCAAAGTTACTGAGTTCGTTAAATTCTTTTCTTGTGTTTGGAGGACTGTTCCCCACAAAAATGAAAAAATTGATTTAATATGACTGATCTTTTGCTTACTGATATTGTTGGCAAGTGAATGGTGCAGTCTACATTCTCTTATGACTGTGCACTTGAGTAATTTGAAATTGTGCATGAAAAAAATATGGTATGTTGTTTAAGGCATGAAATAGCTTAAGATACAAAAAGTTATTGGTACAGTGACATTACTGACTCGTCTGAAAGCTTGAATGACTAGATTTAACCCTTTGGCCATGAATTACAGCTTAAGTTGTAATACACAATATTCCTTCTCACTGTGAAATACAATTTTATTCCTAAGCTATAAAACACAGTTTGTGTACATCTTGCACATTTCACCAACCTTCCTATAATCAGGAAATGGAGCCAGTTTCTCTTAAGGTGCTGCCTCTATTTAGTGGCTTACTGAAATTACATATAAACAATGACAATTAGCTGATAGCTGCCACCCATAAAGTGATTTACCTCTATTTTATCATTTTACCTTGTTTTCACCTTTACTGAGGTAATACGTATAAGTGTTACATGGAGTGAGGATGAGCCTGTCAAATTTATGTTTTGAGAAAAGCATTTAAAAGTGTTTAATTTGTAAATAGCTTAAACATTAATTAACACCTCAGCAGTTCATTATGTAGAAAAACCTCATTGACAGCTGCAGTGTCATCAACGCTTTCTTGTAGTGCAATGAGGTTCATTGAAATTACTAATGTAGAAGCAAGACCCATGACGGGGAATGCGATAGGGTGAGTGGTCTAACAGCTTATGTATGCAACATAAGTGTTTCTTTCCTGTACTGCCTTCACCTTTTTCCACTTATCTGCATTCTTTTGCCTCTCCCCAAAGTAGTCTGACATACTAGACTGCACGTCACTATCAGAATTCGTAATGATGACCATAATTGCAAAGTTTTGGCCAAATGAACTGGTACCTGGCAAAGGCAGAGTCATCCTTGGTGCTTGTTTGTCAGTTTTTTAAAACATGATGGCGACTTTGCAGTATTATAGGAAATGGACAGACCTTTCTGCTGCCATGGAAAACTGATTTTTTGGACCACGGCAGGCTCAACTTTGTTACATGGAGTACCTTGTATATGGAAGTAATGATGTCAAGATATGCCGTGTAGGTGTTTGTTATGTATTGTAATGCATAAGGAAAGATAAATAATGATCATATACAACACTTTTGAATTTTTATGAATGAACAACACCAGGCTGCTTAGTGTTCATTTAAATCTTATTCTCTGTTTGTACAATTTACAGTTTGGTCAGTGTTATGTGTGTATTATGTATTTCAATGCATTGATAAAGTTATGTATGGTAATGGTACCATTCAATGTTTTTGATGTGTGCTTATGAGGTGGCAATGCTGGATGCTTAGTACCTACTGTATTGAGCCCTTTAATTTCTGTTTGCATCGTTTACAGTTCATTCATCATCATGAGTGTGTGCTAATAGATAAAAATATGTAACGACACTACACTGACGACAGGTTTTTAAAAGTTTGCAGTGTGGTGCTGCCTAGTGTCTGTTTAAATCCAGTTATTAAATTTTTTTCCACACCCTGTACAATTCATTAATTAATATGAGTGTAAGGAATAAGATGCCTTACACTTAAGGAAGTTTATGCCATCCATCAGGCATCTGCTATATATACTTTTAAATTTTTTTCCCATTCCCACAGCTGGTAGATGTTTTCAAGAAATGTGAATGTCAGATATGAAAATTAAGCTTTTGCTTTTGTAAAAAAGTAGCAAAAAAGGACCAATTAACACTTTTCATATTTTGCTGGAGAATTGAAACCTCGGAAATGCAGCTGGAAATTCATCATGTGGCCAAAGGGTTAACTAAAAGTTCATAGCAAGTAAATTACATGAATGTTCGTCACTAAAGTTTGTCCTTACCAACCTTCTTACTACCAGGAAAAACGACTTTCAGGAAGCATACTTAAATTTAAGTCAACAAATTCTGTAAAGGGTTGTACAGTATATGTAAGTACACTGGCATCTCTGCTCAATTACTTGGTCTCATCCAAACACTTCAACATCATACTGTTCACTGTAATGAAGCTAGGTGAAGTGTACTTTGTAGTGAAACTGTATTGTTTATCTGTGCCCTTTTAGTTCTTAAGATTCTTGGGAATTATTTTTCAGTCCTTATTTTGTATGGAGGTGTGTCTTAATCTTGTTACCTTCAAGTTGAAAGATGTAACAAGTTTTCCTTTATAAGGAATAAACAAATATATTTCAACCTAATAGTAGCTAGGAAACAAAGTATTGCAATCTTTATAGTGTGGATTTATACGTAGATGATTATTTGATAGAAAAAATGTAGTAAATATTTATATATATATATGTGTGTGTGTTGTATTTTTCACCAGATTGAAACTGTGATGACTAAACTCTCTGGCAGACTTTGCTCTTTTTGGTCTGACTCTGCTTCTGAGTAAACCATATATTTCCACTGTTAACTATATTTATTCTGCCAAAATAATGCATCCCTTACATGGGAATTTCAAAAGAAAATGTGGACTAATATGGTATAAAGTAATTTTGTACCTACTTTATTCAGTCTGAGAGCTACCTTTGTAATACCTGATAAAGATTGAAGAGAATAAGTGAACGCAGACTTATGGCCCATAGCTTTATTAAGCTGACTTGTTTTCTTACAAAAGTAGCAATTTAGAGTGTAATATAGTTTTTTCATATTGCCCAGCTATCATGAACTTGAACATTTTTTTGTGTAAACCTGTAACAGGTGAGGGAAAAGGATAGGTACATAAGAAGACTAATGTATTTTGTTACCTAGCTGGTAACTAGACAGACTCCATGTGACATTAAGTAAAGAAAGCTAAACACAATACATCCAGATTGGTACAATAGTTATGCACTGTAGTTGCCTTCACGAAAAAATAGACCATATTTTTCGCCAGATAACATTGCAAAAATGTTCATGATACATTGATAATCAAAACCAATAAATTTGTGGAGGTGAACAGAAAACCGGCAACAAAGTTAACTGGATCAACAGAAAATGTTTGTGAAAACAAAACTACTCCGGTGTATCCAAGGGGAAGGGGTAAGTAGAATCCCTTTTGAGGCATACACTGTGTACAGTACTGTGCTGCACATTGCACTTAATGATTTATAAACATTTAATCTTATTTAAATCCTTTGTCACTCAAAAGGAAACACAATACATACATGAGGGACAAATGGAGCAACTTTGTGTTTCACTGTTTTCTAAGAGTACTTACATATGCTTATATTAAAAAAAACTCCAACAGCTAAAGACACTGAATAAAATTCATTTGAATTTTTGTCAACAGTTGTATGTTAGGAGATACCAAATTTATTAACATAAAAAAATGGACTCGTCCTAAAATAATCTGACTTCCCTACAACAGCTAAAATCTATTATATAAGAATTTGACCAATATCAGTGATTTGGATTAAGCCAAATAAATTTTTTTTTTTTTCTTGCAATTCTCTTGAGCTGTTAATTATCTTCACGAGTTGGTAATTCACCCCCACCCCATGTAGATTTAGACCAAAGTACAATGGGTAATTACTGTAAACTTAGCAGCACATAGAAGCCTAACCCGGCTATGATAAATAAAAAGGAAATCCCTTCACCCCCATACCATTTTCACTTTATCGTGTCTTATCCTCGCCTAAATTCACACACAACCCATGCAAGCTGGTTCAAGCCCTGGATTTTACTCATTCCTTTTCGCCACACCAATTTTCTTTCCCAGCTCTTATCTCTGCTTTTCCATTGAAGTAATTTCCTATCCATACTTTCGTTCATTCGTTCGTTATAGCGCCTACATTTCGTATTTAGCGCGTTTTTCGGCGTTTATTGTATTTAGTGCCAAACTTTATTGCAATATGGGTGGAAATTCAAACGTTTGTTAAAACGTTAATGTGATTTAGGAAGTTTAATCGAAACTTGCTTTCACAGGAAAACAATACAATTATTACGCGTAATTCATTTTTATCGAAACGATTATGTTCGAAAATTTTGTAGCAGGTTCAGTTCGGGTTCATTCTGAGGTGCTGACAAAATTAACGTGGGCCTTGAAGTACTAACATTGCTAGTTGTGTGTCTGTTCAGGCCGTTACATTAAACGAACACATTAAAGAGTAAGAAGTATATTCAACGCTTTTGAGCAGAGTGGTTGAAAGACCCAAAACATGAAAAGTGGTTAAGAAAAGTAGAGGAGGATGAACACAAAATGTCTTTGCAAGTACTGCCATTGTCCATTGTCCGCCAAACTTAGTGACAGTGAAAGACACAAGAAAGCTAAAGAGCCATTCAGAACTAAAAGACAAACCACCATACTGTTTGATAAAGTGAGTGATGACGCACAGGAGACTGAAGGAAATGCATTACTATTCATTGCTGAACACTTCATTACGTGTTGTTGATTATCTGAGTTGTGCAAAGTCGATTCACAAACAGTAAAGTATGCAAGAAGTTCAAGTTAAAAAGGTTGTAGTCAAGTGCAATGTGATGGCCCCGGAATTTAGGTGACTTTAAAAGTGATACAGACAATCAGAATTTTAGCCTCTTGAGAGTAATGACATTACGGTAACGAAACTATTGGGTATCGCTGTTCGGTTCTATTCTGAAAGTAAAAAAATTGTATCTGCCTGACTGTAATGCTAATGGGATATGCGATACTATGCCATCCTGATATTCCTGAAACGTATTCTTGGAGAAGTTCAGCGTGTTAATGAGAAATTTGAAGCGGCGGTACAGGATACAACCAAACAGCTAAGTGACTTTATTCAATTAATTGATTCCATACGTTCCAAAGTCCATCCGACAGAAAATAAAAGATAGGAAATTCACCAAAGTACTATGTAAACCCACATCCGTACTTTGGGTACGAGTTTGGAAAGATGGCACAATGTAAGTTACCTGATGAAAAGGATATTAGGGGAAGATGCATACAATTTGTAAGTGGAGTTGGTGAAACAGCTTCGTCAGCGTGTGCCAGACAGTGAAACAGCTTCATCAGCGTGTGCCAGACAATGTCCAGGTAATGAGTAAGTGTTGTCACTGAGTGCAGATGAATGCCTGCAACCCTTAAAGCCTGGAATACTGGAATCAGCAAAGATGTTTACTGATAACGAAAAAATTCTCATGCATTGTGTTCCTGAGGAGGAAGCTTCATCATGTATTGAGAAAACAGAACACTGGCATCCTAGCACTCAGGGCTGACATATACTTGTGCAAGGATGCAACAGGAGAAAATCCCTTTAGTAAACTCTCAGAGTTGGCTTTAATTGTGCTGAGGTCGCCTCACTCCATCGCTGATATAAATTTTCTTAGTCATATGAACATCGAGAAGTTAAAGCTTTGAAATAGACTATCAAAAGCTTAAATGCATCACTAGTTATCAAGTATGGGCTAAGAAGAAATGGAAACTGCTGTTATGATTATAAACTGCCTAAGGAAGTACTGGAAAAAAAAAAAAAGGGTCCTTAAAAGCATACGAGCCATCGCAACCGCAATCAGAACCCTCATATAGACCCCCACAACCCCTTCACATTGAGGACGAAGTGAGATTGCGGATTGGGAATTAGCAGATCTCAATTAATAGAGTGTTTTGTATCAAAACAGTCAGTCATACCTGTTATTAATATTGTGGCACGTCAAATAGCATAATTAATTCGAAGAGCATTTTTACGATGCCAGTCTGGTAAGCTTAGTGATTTTTTTTAGCGCTTTTCGGGAGTGAATCTAGCGCCATCAGAGTTTGAGCTGGCAACTGCGTGCGTAAGATGGTAGTAAGGCAGTTGATTTGCTGTAGACAAGTGATCCACTCCAATACTTAAAGTTTAGGCCAAGTGACTCCAGACTCAAGCCGCCCTGAGGGTGCATCCTCTGTCAGTAGAAGCCCAAAGTGACTCCTGACGTTTCATCTTCCTAGCAGTTTTCCTTGTGATACCTAATCTCTGACATCCACGTTACGAGAAGCAGATGTAACAAGAAGGGATCTACTTCCAACGCACGTGGCACTTCTGCAACCCACGCGCAGTTCGGTAGCCGCAGCACTCTCCAGGATAAGCGTCACATCCACCTTCTACAGGAGATCCATATATAGTCTGCATCATGATTTTTCTCCCATATTCTCCTGCTTCATCTGGCATTCTCACCAGCATCACAGGACCCCTGCTAAGCCTGTCTCGTATTGATAAGCCTACTTCACTTTACCTTTCCTTCTTCACCATTATCCTACACCTCTAGTAGGTAGCTCATTGTCCCTGGGCTATTTCACTTTTTTTTACCTTAACCAATAAATCATTGTTGTTGTTCTTATTGGATTATTGGACTGGAGTAATTGAGAGAGGGACACTGAAACACTTAACAACAAAACACGCTAAAACCTGTCAACAAGTCAAGGCGCGAGGGTGGGTAGCTACAAAGCTATCCATGCAGTTACAACGGAAATCGAGACGTTTAGCATCAAGTTTTCCTTTGTCGATAATGATGTCATTACTGTTGACAATTTCAGGTGACCCAGTGCGACGGCCGCCATGCATTTTATAAGCCGTTGCCTCCCGCTAGTTTGCGACGTCTGCGAATATCTGATAAAATTTGCCTAACTTATTTATTACAGTTAACAGAAAAAACTACCGTTTATTTGTCAGACTAAAATGTTTTGAATTTAATGACTGCAATAATTGAGGCACTCGGTTTTCAGATTTTATATGTCAACTATGACCCATCCTAACAATCGGTTCGATGTTAAACCTTGTTACTTGAGCCCGGCCAGGTGACGGTAGCAGCTCTACTCAGTCAGTTCAGCCCTGACGTCTGTGCTGATAGGACGTTGAACCTAAGTGTACGGTATACTTGCTGTGTAGCGCTTTACTTACATTTGATGTTAGCAAACGAGAACATTGATGTGATCATATTATTAACCCCCGTGTCTGTAAATGTGGAATAGTAAGTGTTTGGCCGTCAGATTGTAATCACGGGTAAATCATAGTGCAAGAACTTTATTGCATTTAATTCTTTATATGAAATATTCAGATATATTTCGGGTAAAACAAAAATGACGTAAAAAATCATATGGATGATTGGCAACTCGTTTTATCGGGTTAGGAAATAAGTATGTGAATACATCTTCGACCCTCGTGTGGATTAGGTCAGTGTGATCACTTGTGCATTGGATTTAAGCCTACAAGATATCGGTACTGTCAATCGTGTCACTTTATGCACGTGCGGCTGTATGCATGTGTCACTCATGGCTGTTATGTACATACAATCATTGTTATACTCACGTCACCCATGGCTGTACACACTTGCCACTCATGGCTGAACCCACACGTCATTCATGACTGTACCCAGTTGTCATCGTGGCTGTACCCATACGTGACTCATGGCTTTACTAAGTGTTACTCGTGATTTGAAACGGAAAAAGTGTGCAAAAGTGATATTGAAGATGAGAACATTTAAAGACATGAACAATAAGATGAAAGATTGCAGCAGAATTTTGTGACGAACAAAATGATGGAAATACTGCAAAATAATGTCATTACTTGGAAAACAAGTGATGAGTATTCTGAACGTCTCGCTACTGTAAGGTGACTGATGACTATTCCAGCCTTACACTTGACGTGTGATGGAAGGTAAGTAATATGTTGCTCATTTGTAAATCTGGTAATTGTGTAGGATATCTGTGAATCGTCATTTGCTTGGAATATTAACTGATTATGCTTGCGTTGTGTGTGAATGCTTAGCCCCTATAATGATAGTTGCAGACCATGATAGTTGCAGACCGTGATTTGGAGCGTTGTATTCTATTGAATTATATCAAAGACGGCGATAAGGGTTGTGTGCAAAGCCGTAACAAGGAAGATAGGAAAGCGAGGGGTCTTTGGTTGTGTGTGTTAGAGAAAAATGTGGTGTTAATGTACAAAAAGGCAATACACAATATATCAACATGTAAAAAACTTCACCTAATCTCAATTAATGACCGAAATTATTATAGAAATGTCATTTAAATCATTGGCTTCAGAGGATCGCATTCGACGTCTGTTTGTTGACACCAGGCGCGATACAATTCCATGGGTGTGACGTAATGTAATAGAATATTGGACATGGAAATAAACCTTAACGATTGCGAAGGTTATGTGAAGTTTCCTTAGATTTTGTTGTTATATTTCAAGAGTATTACCTATTTTTCATGACATTGATTAACATACAGTGTTCTTGATATACCATTAAGGCCATGTTATATATCGTCAGTACGAAAGATTGGCTGTATCGGTCCTGAGCAGGTACTTCACTGATCACAGAAACACTTAACATAGTAATAGCCATTCCCAGGAACTAGTTTCGGTAGATGCTGGATAAGTGCCGGTGAACCATTAGAGTATTCAACAATATTTTTCCTAGCATAGACTTGTAGTGCTTCAACGTTGAAATGGGGTCTATAACCATTATTTATTTTGGTGTATTTGACTGATAGTAATTAAATCTAACATCCATAAACTCAAATGGTGTTAACTGTTCTAAGATACATTATATATTCTGATATACCACTTGTTGTAAGCTTTTCATCAGTAGTTTGGTGAAGTCGTTTATGTCGCTGCTTCTCTCCATAACGAAATCTAGAGACGCTCCTGCTTCCCCTGAAATGTGTCGGGAATTCTCAGTGCCAAGAGATTTGTTCGCAGTTGTTGATCACATGGCGAAGGTATTTGTTTAGGTAACGTTTCAGTGCGGGATGTGGGGAATACCATCACCATTTGTGTGAATAACAAATTCTTGAAAAGTGAATTTCGCAATATGAAATGAAAAAAAAAATGGGTTACAAAAGAGGAAAAGTAAGAAAGTATTGTACAAAAAATCCTTTGTTGGTTTAGTCCATTAGTGAAAAGGGGACTGATGGGGATAGTTAACATTTAAAAGCTGTCAAGAAGAGGGGTGGACGTGGTGGTTTCTTTCTCTTGGACTTTGTTAATCATATCACTCGTATTTCGTACCACTTGCAGATGAAGCCCGAGAACGCTCATACATCATCTGTTTAAGGAAAGGGAGTACAGTCCCGCCTACCATGCATAAGATCCGGGGTTCGAGTCTGTCTGTTGGAGGTTTGTGTTTTATGGAGGTGCGCGTTCATTTGCTCTCTCTCTCTCTCTCTCTCTCTCTCTCTCTCTCTCTCTCTATATATATATATATATATATATATATATATATATATATACGTATGTGTGTGTGTGTGTGTGGTCCAACAGAACAGTGTAAGCTGTAGTACGGACATCTCTGATGACAATCTTGTTAGAAAAAACTATAGTCACCCAAAATGGGTGGCTACGACTTGAGTGCTTGCTGGGTTGATGACGTAAATTACCAAAACACTCCAGCTTAGGTTTTCGGATACTTTATTATATTTTCCCCTTTAAAAACGTTAATTTTACGTCACACATTTCAACCAGCTGTCATAAGGTGATGAAGAGCGCTTGTTAACTAGCAAAGCGATAACCCAAGTCAGAGTTCATCGTGAGCAGCAGCAGCAGCAGCGTCTTCCTCTGTCATGTTCTCCAAGATTGACTTGTGATGGTACGAGTGGATGTTGTCAAGCATCTGGGTTCTCTCTGGGCCCTCGAACTTCCTGCTGGAGAAGGACCCATCTGCACCCAAAACTAAGGTTTCCTGAAGTGTTTTCGTGAACAATGGCCAGTGTTCTCGAGGAAGTCTGAAGAATTAGGAAGGGTCTCAAGCTATGGAAGTACACAGCAAAGAAATACAAGACAAACGGGCAAAAGATTCATAATGAAGCATTAACAGAAAACTTGGACGACATAATGAAAACGATGATATTAATAATCATAACTTTGGCCAGACATGAGAACAAGAGGGTTGAACCTACGCACCTTCCATTGGCATAGTTCTCGATTATATCGAGGAGGGCTTCACTCACGGTCTGCTGCTCCGGGGTGAGGTTGACGGGGTAGTCCGGGAGGAGGAAGGCCATCTCATCTCCATGGCTCACAGCTGGGGGAAGTGGAGGCGCCTCAGTGGGGTCCGGGTGACGGAGGTTAAACAATTTTGGTCCTCCTTCGTACTCAAACCTGACGAAGGAAAGGATTAAGGTAAACTCTACATTTTGTACGTATTTGATTCGAAAGATATTACTTGTGATAAATAGAGTGGTGGTGTAATAACTTCCATGAGATTTTAAATATACCTTTTTATAACTATTCTTACAATATATATAGTACAGAACTGTATTTATGTAACTACATAAAATGACATATATCTAATCGATGCACTGAGTGGTTATTTAACCTCAGGAATCTACTTATGATGCTTTTGTAGCTTAAAGGCTGCACTTCATATGGGAACAGGGTAAGGTGGGATCCTTTGAGAGCGATGAAGTTCCTCTTCTGCATCAGCTGACGGTGATAACGGCCTCGCTGGATGCGACATTTCGCCTGCGGTATATTTACCACTTGCAGGAGGAGGACGCAAGGAGCAAAACTCTCGGAATAAGAGACAGTAATACCGAGAAATCTGGTTCTTTTCTCATAGTTAGACTTGGAAAGTGCTCGATGTTTGTTGAGGTGCTGATGATTTTTGACTTTGGTCGGTTTTAACGTGTCGATCAGTTGACTCGTGCTCGGACAGTGTCATTCGTCCGATAGTTGACTCGTACGGGGTCTATGATCACTCTCTAACAACTGACGTACGGGGTCTATGATCACTCGCTAACAACTGACGTACGGGGTCTATGATCACTCGCTAACAACTGACGCGTTCTGGGACGGCGTCACTCACCTGACAGATGGCAAATTCTGGATCTGTGTTCACTCACCTGAGCATGCGCGTTGGCACATGCTGCGACAGGAGGTTGGCCGTACTCAGGATCCCGGCCTTGTAATGTATATCCCCCAGCATCTGCAGGAAACACCGTCGTCACTCGGGGATTGCTAAACACACTGCTATGTTTTTTAAATTAACACCATCAGCCACAATGAGCAAATGTTACGATCTGAGCATTTCCCGTAATTCCTCTTGGAGAGAGAGAGAGAGAGAGAGAGAGAGAGAGAGAGAGAGAGAGAGAGAGAGAGAGAGAGAGAGCCCACCCTCGATAGGATATAAACTACTCTTAAAAAACGAAAAACAAGAGCCTCTATAAAACTGAATGATATACGCAGGTGATTGTAGCCTACTTCGTTATCACACACACACACACACGCGCGCGCACCTATATGCCCATCTGTGTTGATTTTTTTTTTTTTTATCGCGAACTATTGCAGTTGGACCACAGTGATCCTGCTCCGCACACCACGATGTAAGGCTCATCCCTGAACATTAAAGCTTCCTTTCGGGACTCCTCACTCATACATTCCTTTACCATCACTCCATTCTCATCTTCAGATCACCTATAAACATTTTGCAATCATTTCTTCTTCTTGAACGTTCTTTCAACATGTATGCCCTCCATGTACCTATACTATTTTAGTAATTCACTGATTAGCGTTCATTCATCCAATAACATTGTTCTCTCATTCCTTTGTCACTATCTTCCTATTTCTTAAAAACCGCGTATTTATGTATCAGCAAAGATATTCCCCGGTCTTAGTTATAGGGATAAAATATAGAGAACCTTCCAATATTTTTGTTGTCTGCATCACATAGCAGAGGATATCTAGTAAGCAATCACAGAGGGGGGGAAATATTTTAGCAAGGTGAGCTGTAACATAAATTCATCCGTTAACCTGTACTTGCTTCACAACATATCACCAGTGTAATAGACTTGGCCAAACGTATTGATTCACATATCATTCCATACAGAGCCATATGGCATTTTAAACGCGCCTCACCTCCGCCAGGCCCGGAAGAATTTCCTCGAGCTTGTCGAAGGTGATCCCTGGGAAGTAGAAGTTGACGAACTCATCTTCGTGTGACGCAGGGTCAGGGATAACTGTGGAAAGGCAGGATACATCATTCTTAACTCACTATTTGAATAATGGTACATCTTAATGTAGTTGCTGCTTACCACGTCAAACATTAATGGATGTGGAAAGGGAGCTGTGGTTTCAGTACATTATACATGACAGCTAGAGACTGAGTGTGAATGAATGTGGCCTTTGTTGTCTTTTCCAAGCGCTACCTCGCGCACATGCGGGGGGAGGGGGTTGTTATTTCGTGTGGCGGGGTGGCGATGGGAATGAATAAAGGCAGACAGTATGAATTATGTACATGTGTATATATGTATATGTCTGTGTGTGTATATATATGTATACGTTGAGATGTATAGGTATGTATATTAGCGTGTGTGGACGTGTATGTATATACATGTGTATGTGGGTGGGTTGGGCCATTCTTTCGTCTGTTTCCTTGCGCTACCTCGCTAACGCGGGAGACAGCGACAAAGCAAAATAAGATAAAATGAAATATATATATATATATATATATATATATATATATATATATATATATATATATATATATATATATATATATATCTTTTTCTTTTCTTTCATACTATTCACCATTTCCCGCCTCAGCGAGGTAGCGTTAAAAACAGAGGACTGGGCCTCTGAGGAAACATCCTCACCCGGCCCCCTTCTCTGTTCCTTCCTTTGGAAAGTTAAAAAAAAAAAAAAATGAGAGGGGAAGATTTCCAGCCCCCCGCTCCCTTCCCTTTTAGTCGCCTTCTACGACACGGAGGGAATACGTGGGAAGTATTCTTTCTCCTCTATCCCCATATATATATATATATATATATATATATATATATATATATATATATATATATATATATATATATATATATATATATTTATTTATTTATTATTTATTTTGCTTTGTCGCTGTCTCCCGCGTTTGCGAGGTAGCGCAAGGAAACAGACGAAAGAAATGGCCCAACCCACCCCATACACAATGTATATACATACACGTCCACACACGCAAATATACATACCTATACATCTCAATGTACACATATATATACAGACACAGACACATACATATATACCCATGCACACAATGCACACTGTCTGCCTTTATTCATTTCCATCGCCACCTCGCCACACATGGAATACCATCCCCCTCCCCCCTCATGTATGCGAGGTAGCACTAGGAAAAGACAACAAAGACCCCATTCGTTCACACTGTCTCTAGCTGTCATGCAATAATGCCCGAAACCACAGCTCCCTTTCCACATCCAGGCCCCACATAACTTTCCATGGTTTACCCCAGACGCTTCACATGCCTTGATTCAATCCACTGACAGCACGTCAACCACGGTATACCACATCGATCCAATTCACTCTATTCCTTGTCCGCCTTTCACCCTCCTGCATGTTCAGGCCCCGATCACACAAAATCTTTTTCACTCCATCTTTCCACCTCCAATTTGGTCTCCCACTTCTCCTCGCTCCCTCCACCTCCGACACATATATCCTCTTGGTCAATCTTTCCTCACTCATTCTCTCCATGTGGCCAAACCATTTCAAAACACCCTCTTCTGCTCTCTCAACCACGCTCGTTTTATTTCCACACATCTCTCTTACCCTAACGTTACTTACTCGATCAAACCACCTCACACCACACATTGTCCTCAAACATCTCATTTCCAGCACATCCACCCTCCTGCGCACAACTCTATCCATAGCCCACGCCTCGCAACCATACAACATTGTTGGAACCACTATTCCTTCAAACATACCCATTTTTACTTTCGAGATAATGTTCTCGACTTTCACACATTCTTCAAGGCTCCCAGGATTTTCGCCCCCTCCCCCACCCTATGATTCACTTCCGCTTCCATGGTTCCATCCGCTGCCAGATCCATTCCCACATATCTAAAACACTTTACTTCCTCCAGTTTTTCTCCATTCAAACTTACCTCCCAATTGACTTGACCCTCAACCCTACTGTACCTAATAACCTTGCTCTTATTCACATTTACTCTTAACTTTCTTCTTTCACACACTTTACCAAACTCCGTCACCAGCTTCTGCAGTTTCTCACATGAATCAGCCACCAGCGCTGTATCATCAGCGAACAACAACTGACTCACTTCCCAAGATCTCTCATCCACAACAGACTTCATACTTGCCCCTCTTTCCAAAACTCTTGCATTCACCTCCCTAACAACCCCATCCATAAACAAATTAAACAACCATGGAGACATCACACACCCCTGCCGCAAACCTACATTCACTGAGAACCAATCACTTTCCTCTCTTCCTACACGTACACATGCCTTACATCCTCGATAAAAACTTTTCACTGCTTCTAACAACTTGCCTCCCACACCATATATTCTTAATACTTTCCACAGAGCATCTCTATCAACTCTATCATATGCCTTCTCCAGATCCATAAATGCTACATACAAATCCATTTGCTTTTCTAAGTATTTCTCACATACATTCTTCAAAGCAAACACCTGATCCACACATCCTCTATCACTTCTGAAACCACAGTGCTCTTCCCCAATCTGATGCTCTGTACATGCCTTCACCCTCTCAATCAATACCCTCCCATATAATTTACCAGGAATACTCAACAAACTTATACCTCTGTAATTTGAGCACTCACTCTTATCCCCTTTGCCTTTGTACAATTGCACTATGCACGCATTCCGCCAATCCTCAGGCACCTCACCATGAGTCATACATACATTAGATAACTTTACCAACCAGTCAACAATACAGTCACCCCCTTTTTTAATAAATTCCACTGCGATACCATCCAAACCTGCTGCCTTGCCGGCTTTCATCTTCCGCAAAGCTTTTACTACCTCTTCTCTGTTTACCAAATCATTTTCCCTAACCCTCTCACTTTGCACACCACCTCGACCAAAACACCCTATATCTGCCACTCTTATCATCAAACACATTCAACAAACCTTCAAAATACTCCATCTCCTTCTCACATCACCACTACTTGTTATCACCTCCCCATTAGCGCCCTTCACTGAAGTTCCCATTTGCTCCCTTGTCTTACGCACTTTATTTACCTCCTTCCAGAACATCTTTTTATTCTCCCTAAAATTTAATGATACTCTCTCACCCCATATATATATGGAAAATATACAGTTAAATGTTCGTCCAAAAACATTGATAACTGAAAAAATGAAATTAGATTACTACAAGCACTGTTTTGGTCATTTACGTAGCAACTGATATATATAATGTATAAGAGCGATGCACCTCACCAGACTAAATTCATATATAGTTCTATCTAAATATCATCAATTGATAAAAATGATCATTTATATGCCTTGTTTCTATTCATCAATTGGATCTGCACTTCCCCTCAACCTGGTGTCACCATCGAATACTAACAGTATCAAATGGTGGGACCAGGTGGGTAAAGAAATACTATCATTGCTGTGAAAATAAACTAAGGAATATGTTAATAAAAGGCATGATTGGGTTAACTGAACGGACATCACGCCGAAAAATCTTTGAATCAAACTCTTTGTTAACGTTCTCATCTCATTTACTTAGTCTCTGTAGACAAATTCAGGGAAACCTAAACCGATTAAGAAAAATATATTCGACACAAAAGAAATTTAAATAACTTCAAGTAACTTACGACATTCCTTGAGCAGCATGACCAGAATTTTATCCAAAAACTCGGGATCTTCTTCCAGCCTGAACAGAAGGAAGTCGTACAGCACTGAAACACCAAGATTAATTGTAAGATGATCAGTCAGTAACAAATAACTTCAGGCAGTATGGTCGATCAATGACCAGCGAGAGTGATGGAGCCAGTGCCCCCTTCCACCCCCAACGGAATGAAAACTATCACTTTTTGCGTGTCTCAGCCCGGAATATGTTCATTATATTGTTATGGTATAAACACATCTTACAAGACTGCATTAAGTACTGAAGTTGTGATGACATAGTAATGGTGAAAAAAACTAGCATTTCCTTTAGACTTAAAAGCCTATCATTAATCGAGCTCTTTTTTTTTTTTTTTTTTTTTGAATTATCATACTACCGACTGAATATGTGCATACATGAAGGATTGCTTTAGACCATAGAATCATTGTTATCTGACAGTTAGACTGGCTGTTCTGACTATCTGAATATCAAGGGCATTACGGATACAACTCTAGGGATGCGCTTGTCTCGATACATGCGTGGTAGACTACTCTCTCTCTCCACCCGTCTAGGGAAAGAGCCCGGTACAGATAGCTTTGTTCAAGCGCGTCGTAGGACTTGGTATCAGCGTCTTTATATGTGTTCTACCCTGACTTACTCATGTCCACGAGGTAGCTGCCGACGTCCCTGGTCACCCCCATCAGGACGGGGATCTTATGGATGTTCCCGTCTGTGAGGGCTCTCAGCGGGTGCTGGTCCAAGAAGAGCGACGCTTCATCGTTGTGCTCCGCCTGCTGCACGGATGGCGATAGTCTGTGGTTCCCGACAAGTAGGTCGCGAGCCTAGAAATATCACAACTCATGTGAGATCATAGGGGATACATTGTAGTCCATTATTTCTTTCTACCTGATCTGACCGATCAGAGGGGCACATCCATCTCAGAATTTAAGTTCAGTCTGAATTAGGATATCCAGCCATTTATGGGTAACAAAGTCTAAACCCTATCACTGTACTTGCAAACGCTAGTTCATTCTACTGGCAGAGCATAATACAACAGAGGGACGTACGAATGATTTTTTATTTATGTTTTAAGTTGCAATAAGAAAAACTATAAGATTCATGGAAGAGGGACGTTTAGCTGATACAAAAATATTTTGAAATTTTGTGGGTGGATATATATATATATATTTTATTTTTATTTATTTTATTATACTTTGTCGCTGTCTCCCGCGTTTGCGAGGTAGCGCAAGGAAACAGACGAAAGAAATGGCCCAACCCCCCCCATACACATGTATATACATACGTCCACACACGCAAATATACATACCTACACAGCTTTCCATGGTTTACCCCAGACGCTTCACATGCCTTGCTTCAATCCACTGACAGCACGTCAACCCCGGTATACCACATCGCTCCAATTCACTCTATTCCTTGCCCTCCTTTCACCCTCCTGCATGTTCAGGCCCCGATCACACAAAATCTTTTTCACTCCATCTTTCCACCTCCAATTTGGTCTCCCTCTTCTCCTTGTTCCCTCCACCTCCGACACATATATCCTCTTGGTCAATCTTTCCTCACTCATCCTCTCCATGTGCCCAAACCACTTCAAAACACCCTCTTCTGCTCTCTCAACCTCGCTCTTTTTATTTCCACACATCTCTCTTACCCTTACGTTACTCACTCGATCAAACCACCTCACACCACACATTGTCCTCAAACATCTCATTTCCAGCACATCCATCCTCCTGCGCACAACTCTATCCATAGCCCACGCCTCGCAACCACACAACATTGTTGGAACCACTATTCCTTTAAACATACCCATTTTTGCTTTCCGAGATAATGTTCTCGACTTCCACACATTCTTCAAGGCCCCCAGGATTTTCGCCCCCTCTCCCACCCTATGATCCACTTCCGCTTCCATGGTTCCATCCAATGCCAGATCCACTCCCAGATATCTAAAACACTTCACTTCCTCCAGTTTTTCTCCATTCAAATTCACCTCCCAATTGACTTGACCCTCAACCCTACTGTACCTAATAACCTTGCTCTTATTCACATTTACTCTTAACTTTCTTCTTCCACACACTTTTCCAAACTCAGTCACCAGCTTCTGCAGTTTCTCACATGAATCAGCCACCAGCGCTGTATCATCAGCGAACAACTGACTCACTTCCCAAGCTCTCTCATCCCCAACAGACTTCATACTTGCCCCTCTTTCCAAAACTCTTGCATTTACCTCCCTAACAACCCCATCCATAAACAAATTAAACAACCATATATATATATATATATATATATATATATATATATATATATATATATATATATATATATATATATATATATCTTTTTTCTTTCAAACTATTCGCCATTTCCCGCATTAGCGAGGTAGCGTTAAGAACAGAGGACTGGGCCTCTGAGGGAATACCCTCACCTGGCCCAATTCTCTGTTCCTTCTTTTGGAAAATTGAAAAAAAAAACCGAGAGGGGAGGATTTCCAGCCCCCCGCTCCCTCCCCTTTTAGTCGCCTTCTACGACACGCAGGGAATACGTGGGAAGTATTCTTAATCCCCTATCCCCAGGGATATATATATATATATATATATATATATATATATATATATATATATATATATATATATATATATATCTCGGAAAGCAAAAATGGGTATGTTTGAAGGAATAGTGGTTCCAACAATGTTGTATGGTTGCGAGGCGTGGGCTATGGATAGAGTTGTGCGCAGGAGGATGGATGTGCTGGAAATGAGATGTTTGAGGACAATGTGTGGTGTGAGGTGGTTTGATCGAGTAAGTAACGTAAGGGTAAGAGAGATGTGTGGAAATAAAAAGAGCGTGGTTGAGAGAGCAGAAGAGGGTGTTTTGAAATGGTTTGGCCACATGGAGAGAATGAGTGAGGAAAGATTGACCAAGAGGATATATGTGTCGGAGGTGGAGGGAACGAGGAGAAGAGGGAGACCAAATTGGAGGTGGAAAGATGGAGTGAAAAAGATTTTGTGTGATCGGGGCCTGAACATGCAGGAGGGTGAAAGGAGGGCAAGGAATAGAGTGAATTGGATCTATGTGGTATACCGGGGTTGACGTGCTGTCAGTGGATTGAATCAAGGCATGTGAAGCGTCTGGGGTAAACCATGGAAAGCTGTGTAGGTATGTATATTTGCGTGTGTGGACGTATGTATATACATGTGTATGGGGGTGGGTTGGGCCATTTCTTTCGTCTGTTTCCTTGCGCTACCTCGCAAACGCGGGAGACAGCGACAAAGCAAAAGAAAAAAAAAAAAAAAAAAAATATATATATATATATATATATATATATATATATATATATATATATATATATATATATATATATATATAGGGAGGCATATGCAGGAACAGACGAAGAAAGGCCACGTCCATTCTCTTGCTGTCATGTGTAATGCACCAAACCCACAGCTCCCTATCCACAACCAAGCTCCACAGACCTTTCCATGGTTTACCCCGGACGCTTCATATGCCTACAGTGGGTTACACCGCGAGTGAAAAATCATCTTTGGTGGAGCTGTATCACTAAGAGTACAGTCTCGTCAAAGAACTTCGCACTTGACAGGCATCCATTCCTCTATACTGGACGTAGCGTACGCTTTAGATCTGCAGGAGCTCATATTAAAGGGGTCCCGTAGCAGCTATAGTTGACTAATCATATTCTTTTTCAAATCATTTGTCATACCTCTATAACCAACTGCGCCCCTTCGAGCAGCTCGGCTTGTTCCAGCTCCTGGAAGCACTGGACCATGAGGCTTTTGTCGTAAGCCGGACACTTGATGTAGTTGGCCATGATGAGGATGAAGCGGTGCATCCTGGTGCTTAACGCCCACGGAGACAAAGGCGACCCGGACAGTGACAACACTCGGTGGAACAGACCTGCCACACACCCAGGCTTAACACTTAGTATTGTGTCATGTTAAGAAATATACACAATACGTTACTAAAGTTCGTTAAGTCGTTATCGTCCTGTGCGAGTTCTGATCCTAGCCTCCTTCTCTTTATAAAATGGTAGAGGGTAATGAAATAATCTAAAAGCTAACCATAAACAATTATGTGAGGTCTGTATAATAATTTAAAACTGATATAGATTGAAGAGAAGATTATACCAGACAACAGCTACTCACCTGCTGACTTTGGTGACATCATGTGGTAGATGGCGGCAGCTCCGCCCGCACAGTCACCCGCTAGCGTCACCTGGTCCGGGTTCCCGCCGAAAGCTGCCACATTGTCATGGACCCAGCGGAGCGCTGCTGTCTGGTCCATCATACCCATATTACCCGGACTGTCTCCCGTGTTGGTGGAGAAGAATCCTTGGAAGATGAACAGCCATCGTGGGGTCAGCCCCAGATTCGTTTCGTTTTTTTTTTTTTTTTTTTTTTTTTACTACACTGAGATTAATAGAGTTGAATAACTCAAACCTTTTTGGAACTTATACTGAATTCTTGATTACAGTGACATTAACCATTTGTACAGTAACCATATTAATCTATAATGAAATTTATTGCCTTTAATCCGATGACCTAATTTGCCTTTCAATGCAAGTAACTAATTCAGGGCGACAAAAGTGTGTATTATGATGGCATATCTCTTTGATAGTATAGATGACGCTTCGAGTTATAGCACATTAGCTCTCTTAGTACTGTGAGTAACAGTACTACTGTAAAAGCATCTTTTTTTTTTTTTAACTGATCGCGTGGCAACGAAAAACTAATCTTGTTTACATGTAACACCAAGAGAAAGATCTCGACTGTAGTTTAAGTATCGACTTCAATGAAACTCTAAGTTTGCGGAAGAATAGCATTTTCCCCACGTGCTTTCAGTACGGTTACATAAGACTTGTAGCAACTGTTTTCAAGGAGGTGCACATTCCTGATATTCAAGGTAACTGATATTTCTGATATTCCTGATATTCGTGTAACTGATATTTCAAAATCTGGATGACTGCTTGACCATCAGGAAGCTAACTTCAAGTGCTTGTATCCTGGATTGCCCGTACACCAGCGTCTCTAACTGGTCTTTTCCTATAGTTGTGGTCAGTTCCTTGACGTGGCCGTTTTTTTTTTTTAAGATATTTCAACTTTAGATTCGTTTTCAGCAGGAAAAATATTCTTGATACTGACATTTTCAAGTAAATCTGTTATACCAATTATTGCAGATAGTAAATAGTTCAGGGCATTATTTTATAGCCCCCCAAAAGTCTTTGTTTTAAAGTATACAACATAATGAACGCTTTTACACTTGAAGTAATCATGGAAAAATACCTCAGGATTACATACCTATTAAGGACGAGGAGAATAATGATAAAAGGTTTTGAAAGTGCAATAATTTAATCACAGGCGGTAATTACCCCTAAGCAATATTTCAACCAATGATTCGTATTCAACTGAGGGCAACGGGTTGCTTGAAAACATCGGTATAAGGACTATTTCTCGCGGTGAAAACGAATCTGGGGTTGAAATGTTGTTTGGGGGGTCATTATGGCCTGTAATTAAATGATTGTATTCTAAAAAGATTTTGTCATTCTTCTCTTTGTATTTACTGAGTATCAGTCACCAAACGAAAGCATTATGAGATATTTTCCGAAACCATTCTAGCCATCTATATATCTTGCCGCCAGATGGCCCCTCATCCCCGAGTTGCAGTTCGGCACGACTGCGTCGAGCCTATCCGAATCCTCACAGATCCTTATAAGAACGGCCTTATTCCAAACAATGTGAAGATTCATGGAATGATGATTATCCACCGTACTGTGCCTAACCCTTGACGTTACACGTATCATAGTTAACCTTTTGTTAAATTTGGCTCAAAAAACGTTCTTTACTTAAGCCTAATTGAATTGATCATAATCACATTGCATAAAGTAACCCACATAAGCTACCATACCTAGGATTCCGAGACGGTATTGAGGGATCACAAGGACGACGTCTCGGTCCAAAAGGTAGGACTCGTCGAGGGCGGCGGCTCCTCCCACCACGAAGCTGCCACCGTGCAGCCACACCACCACCGGCAGGGTCACGTTCCCGCCCGGGAAAGGCAGCTGCCGAGAGTATTGCAACGGCTTAGATAACTGAAGATCAAAGTACTTTAATACCCCATAAGCATCAATAGCATTACCCGTTAAGGGCTTCATAATACCTATTTAATTATTATTATTATTATTATTATTTTTTTTTTTTTTTTTTTTTTTATACTTTGTCGCTGTCTCCCGCGTCTGCGAGGTAGCGCAAGGAAACAGACGAAAGAAATGGCCCAACCCCCCCCCCCCCCCCATACACATGTACATACACATGTCCACACACGTGTATACATACCTACACAGCTTTCCATGGTCCACCCCAGACGCCTCACATGCCTTGATTCACTCCACTGACAGCACGTCAACCCCTGTATACCACATCGCTCCAATTCACTCTATTCCTTGCCCTCCTTACACCCTCCTGCATGTTCAGGCCCCGATCACACAAAATCTTTTTCACTCCATCTTTCCACCTCCAATTTGGTCTCCCTCTTCTCCTCGTTCCCTCCACCTCCGACACATATATCCTCTTGGTCAATCTTTCCTCACTCATTCTCTCCATGTGCCCAAACCATTTCAAAACACCCTCTTCTGCTCTCTCAACCACGCTCTTTTTATTTCCACACATCTCTCTTACCCTTACGTTACTTACTCGATCAAACCACCTCACACCACACATTGTCCTCAAACATCTCATTTCCAGCACATCCATCCTCCTGCGCACAACTCTATCCATAGCCCACGCCTCGCAACCATACAACATTGTTGGAACCACTATTCCTTCAAACATACCCATTTTTGCTTTCCGAGATAATTATTATTATTATTATTATTATTATTATTATCATTATTATATTATTATTATTATTATTATTATTATTATTATTATTATTATTATTATTGATATTTTACGGTGGAGGCTCCATTCAAGGACAAAAGTCCACATTAAAGGCTGGGCCTTAATTGAAAAAAAGAAGAGACAAGGGAAAGTATTTACGAATTTTGGAGGAAGTGAAAACTTGTCATAGCTATTGGGAAAGACATGAGAACGTGGTTCCAAAGCTTTGAAGTGTGGGGAGAGAAACAATTATTAAAGCGGCCCACCCTTGAGTTGCCAATGGCCACACACTAATCATGTGACGCAGCTGATTATATATGTTCATTATGGGTAAACTCCAGTCTGTTTTTGAGGAATGCAAAAGGTTATGTAAAACGTAAGGCTATATATATATCGGCTGGCACACAAGGCTATATATTTATCGGCTGGCACACAAGGCTATATATTTATCGGCTGGCACACGTGTTGATGGTGTTTCAGTGCATAAGTGTAGTTTCAAAACAGGGAAGAGACATTTTATTTATAAAGCCGATGAAGTGCAATCTTAGGACCCCACGATTAAGTATTGAATGCTACGATATTCCTTAAACGGATTGGTCAGTCCTGAAGAAAGTTTTATATCCATCAGCGCCTTATCTTCCGAAGTAGGATGTAACTTCATAAAAAGTGCTTTATCTCACGAAGGAACTTGCCCTAGTAGAGAAAGATGACGTGTGAGTGAGATACCAGGAAAGGTCATTCCTAATTTTAAGGAGTTACAATCACACGCACAGATAATGCGTTGACACATTATATATACTTACCCTGGGCGTGTAGACGTACAGGTTAAGACAGTCCTCGACGCCGGCCACAATGCCCAGCGCTGCCTGAGCGCACGGCTCCCCCGGCTGCGTAGCGTCTAGTACCCCCGGCCATTCCACGCCAGGCAGCGTCGGCTGGGGGGGGGGATTCAAATATGATTATATAAGAACTGTACAGATAGAAATATCATATTATATTCCTACTATCTGGTCCCAATCCATATCCATTTAGTATTTCCACTGTCTCTTACTTTTACCGTTTTGATAGCACATTAAAATTTAACTGGTCAACACGTTCAGTCACACAGTAAACTGACTGCTTTTTTCTTTTGTACAAACAGTGGCCTCTAAGTGAATAATTTCTCGTAATTCGATGACCATAGAGGGTATTCAAGTCAATATTAATACTCTACAGTTTAGGCGCGTTTCATGGAATAACAATGTCATCTCTTGTTGACCTATAATTCATTTAATCGTTTTCTTGTTAGTAGTACCGTAGAATCCAAGCTGACAGTGTTTTAAAGGAACGAGAACAGACTTACTGAGTAGATTTAATACAAACCTAGATCCTCTTCAGACTTGCCTACACCCTTTGTCTTATTCTCTTCTTAAATATGTATCCGACGCTGGGGTGGGAAGAGAGACCTTGGCTACCATCTGACATTTATGAGAGTAAATTCTTTCCTCTAGCTCGTCCATGGAACCTAAGACCGTACAGAGAGTTCTAGGCACAAAACCAGAGTCGTTAACAAAACTTCTGCGATAGAACTTCAGGCGGGCTGCCAGAGTTTGTGGATTCATTTGCCAGAATAGAACTTCAGGTCCTCTGGTATTCTCTTACCGTCCCCCTTCCAGCAATCCAAATGCCCACAATGCTTAGACAACTTTGTTTAGAATAGAGAGCTTCAAAAGTCTGTGGTTACTTGGTGACCTCAACCTTTAGGTCGTAAACTTAAATGCATGTTCACGTATTTTACACCATCCACAACAGCGATATATATGCACCCTGTTGCGGATAGAACCCTCCTGAGAGAACTATTATCAGTGTCAGTGTAGTCCTTGGAAAAGTGGAGACATTCTTTTTTTATAAGTGAGTAGTTCGTCACTACTGGAGTATCTATAATTCAACACATCCGAGCCAGAAAGACACGGACAGTCTTAACGATAGATACATCTTCAGTCGCTCGGGATTACTAACATCAATACAAACAACTATGGGCCAATATTTTTTGTCAGCTGAGTCGGCACGGGCAACTGATGCCCTTATCAAGGCCAACTCATTAACGATATATATATATATATATATATATATATATATATATATATATATATATATATATACATACATATATATATATATATATATATATATATATATATATATATATATATATATATATAGTCTTGGAAAATCGCATATTTACCAAATGGCATCCTAGCTTCGTCTCTTCGATGTATATCAACTGACTTATATTTCTCTCTAGTGTCTACCCTGATGATGTGATTATTACACGAAAGTGCACTTGGAAACTTATCGTGTTTCATTTTCCCCATGGACTCATAGGAATATCTTGATCACGCGCAAAATTGTGATCCTTTCCAATATATATATGTATGTATATTTTGAGTAATGTATGTATACTTCTGCCCCAGGATCCCTTTTAGGGGCTCCCGCATCACTCAGTAAGCCAATAATTCCACCGGGCATAATCACAGGTGAACAAATGAGGTGTGTGTTTGTCCTGGTGGTGTGAATACAGTGTACCAGAGGTATAGGTGGTCACTGTTTTCCGTGGGTAGGTTGCATCCTGCGCGTAAGGAGCTTTACGACACGCCGAGTCCATGTTTGTCGTGTTAGAGACGTGCGGTTTTGTTCAGAGCGCAGACTGGAAAGTGTGACTCATACATGTCTGGGAACATGGTTTTATATAGTGGAGTTGGGTTTGGGCGAGGAGGGACGACTGTTTAGTGGAGTAGTTCGTAGAGGTGGGTGATCTGGGAAGATAGGTTGGTGAAGTATGAAGCAGGAGTGAGCTTTTCATCCCTGCGTTTAAGATTATTGAATGGTTATGGGGTAGTTAAGGTGTGCTGGGGTTAGTGCTTCTACAAAGACTGGAGTGCCAAGCACGTTTAGGTGGGATTGTATTGAAAATGTTTCGTTTCTTATTCAACCAATGATTATTCTGAGTGTTTTGTGGATGCACTGCGGGCTTGCAAGCAATCCTATCCTTCACATTTGATTATCAAACTGCTTAATAGTTTCACTATCATGACGATGATCATTATCATTAATGTCATGGGTGTCGTTACCATACCAACATTCATTTAGACCTTACCATGAACCTGTTCTTGTCCACGGGCGGCTTGGCGTATGGTATGGCGTGGAAGGCGTGGTAGTCCCGCCCACTCCTGCTCTTCTTGACCACGCCTCTCACCAGGCCGCCGCTCACACGCACTTCGGCGCCAACGATCCCACACACGCCCACCACCACTGCAAGCACCACCGTCCACGCCCATGCTCCAGCCGTCGGCGTCATGATCACCCGTTTTTTGAGATAAGCGATCGACCTTTCCTTTAGGATAAAAGCACATATTCTTATAATGGAAAAAACATTTACTGGAAACACATCTGGGGCGGTGTACGTTGATATCAGGATTTAATTAATTACTGATGATGATAATCAATCATCATAAGAAGATCCACACCAAATGAGGGATATATCACCTCGAGCAATAATTCATCTTATAAACATGACCTTCACAATTCTAATCTTCGTTGCCGTTTTCTGCAGCGACATGGAAAGAAAATCTGCGCAGGTGCTTCCTTAAGGGTTCAGGGAGACGAACGTTACAGGGTAAAAGGTCAAGGCTGCACGGTAGTGGTCACAGTGCAGCAACTCCTGCTCGGGGGATGAGTCACTGGCATCACGTTATCATGCAGCAACCAAGATTGTTCAGCATATCAAAACTCTACATATTCTAAGCGTCTTGGCAGAAAACATAAATCTCTAAGTCCCAAATGGCCCCAGAATAATATTCCTCTCAAGCTTACTGATGAATTTGTGAACTGGAGAGTAGAAGACGAATCTTTATCAAACACGCCAAACTGTGGAAAAGAGATCTGGGTCCGTGTGAAATGATCATCTGTGCGTTGACTTGGTCCTCAAACTGCTCACTGAACGTTACCCTATGGATGAATGACCTTTGCAGCATAAGTTGAATGCGTCGTCTCCACTTAATCATTCCTTTGATGCGGAATATATTATCATCCGTAAAAGACTTCCTCGTATACCCGGGTCGCTGCTGGTCCAAAGCATCACAAACCTCTCCGTTTTCGGAGGCATCGCACCAAAACTAGACCTGTTTACGTAACGTTGTCTCCATATAGTTTCAATCTTTGGTGATGAATTTCATAGTTTTGCTCTGTGTGTATGGAAATCAAATCCCGTTGTGTTCTTCAACGTTTGATCATATTTTCACAATGCCATCTTGAAACCTATAGACAGAAAGGAGAAGCTGTTGATAATGTTGAAAGGCACTGCACTCATTCATCCTTACACAGTAACGCGTTTCTAATCATGAGGTATTATTGCTTTCCTGAAACATACCGCCTTGTAATGACTTGGGTTCGTCCAGACACGGACAAAAGCCGTCTTAGAGGGCAGTAAGGATGGTAATATTAACTAGGGCGGTTGCTGTTTACTTCCTACTGACACGGATGGTGTAAGATGGCTCCGGGCATCATTTAAGTTAGGACGTTGGCGCTTCCTTCAACGAATGCTGTTCACAGTATTCTCTCTTCTAGTCTCTCTCTCTCTCTCTCTCTCTCTCTCTCTCTCTCTCTCTCTCTCTCTCTCTCTCTCTATATATATATATATATATATATATATATATATATATATATATATATATATATATATCGTCATTACTATCATTTTGTAGGAACAGCTATTGAGGTATCTCACCTGTATGTGTGTGTGTGTGGCCGGTCAGGTGTGTATGTCTGACCAGGTCGAGTACTCGCGCGAGAGTGACAAGAGCGGTGCGCCACGTGTATCGCCGGTACAGCCAATCGTAACTCATTATCATTATGGTTGTACACAATATCAAGACGGATGAGTATAAGTAGGAGAGTGTTACATATACTCCACACAGGATGAAACAACGATCGTGTATGGTTCGCTATTCTGGGGAAGAAGGTTGTTAGACATTTACTCGTATGCAACCAGATGTTTAAAACATAACACCAGAGAAAGATCGTAGTGAGCGAACTTCATTGGCTAGGCTATGGATTACCTTATCAGTCGAGGCAAGGCTGGCGGTCAGGGAGACTGGGACTTCCACATCTGGGAACACCTTTTGTTGGTCATCGTCTGCTTTGACAGATACACTTACGTTTCTTGGTAAATATATATATATATATATATATATATATATATATATATATATATATATATATATATATATATATATATATATATATATATATAAAGATCCACATCTAACTTTTTCATTTATCATATAAAAATTGCAAGAGTATTTCATTTATGAAATTGTTTTGTGTTCAGTGATGAACTCTGCAGCAGACTAAACAGACGGGGTAGATGAAAAGTAGTAAGGCCTGTGACAGTAGCCAGATACTGGTGAGAATCCGGCAGCTGTTAGAGTGCAGTTTTGTTGGCGGTCTTGCCATACTGAAATCCCAAAGATAACTCATTTAACGACATGCATTTGAAAATTATGGCTGCACATCCTATTGATAGAGTTACGGCAATATGATACATGATTATTTTTAATAGTCAATCGTTGCAAATGCTGCACATGACTTAATTAGTCTTATTTCAAGTACAACTTCTTGAAAATATGACGTTCTTATTGTATGACTCATGGTGAGGTGCCTGAGGATTGGCGGAATGCGTGCATAGTTGCATAGTGCCATTGTACAAAGGCAAAGGGGATAAGAGTCAGTGCTCAAATTACAGAGGTATAAGTTTGTTGAGTATTCCTGGTAAATTATATGGGAGGGTATTGATTGAGAGGGTGAAGGCATGTACAGAGCATCAGATTGGGGAAGAGCAGTGTGGTTTCAGAAGTGGTAGAGGATGTGTGGATCAGGTGTTTGCTTTGAAGAATGTATGTGAGAAATACTTAGAAAAGCAAATGGATTTGTATGTAGCATTTATGGATCTGGAGAAGGCATATGATAGAGTTGATAGAGATGCTCTGTGGAAGGTATTAAGAATATATGGTGTGGGAGGAAAGTTGTTAGAAGCAGTGAAAAGTTTTTATCGAGGATGTAAGGCATGTGTACGTGTAGGAAGAGAGGAAAGTGATTGGTTCTCAGTGAATGTAGGTTTGCGGCAGGGGTGTGTGATGTCTCCATGGTTGTTTAATTTGTTTATGGATGGGGTTGTTAGGGAGGTAAATGCAAGAGTTTGGGAAAGAGGGGCAAGTATGAAGTCTGTTGGGATGAGAGAGCTTGGGAAGTGAGTCAGTTGTTGTTCGCTGATGATACAGCGCTGGTGGCTGATTCATGTGAGAAACTGCAGAAGCTGGTGACTGAGTTTGGTAAAGTGTGTGGAAGAAGAAAGTTAAGAGTAAATGTGAATAAGAGCAAGGTTATTAGGTACAGTAGGGTTGAGGGTCAAGTCAATTGGGAGGTGAGTTTGAATGGAGAAAAACTGGAGGAAGTGAAGTGTTTTAGATATCTGGGAGTGGATCTGGCAGCGGATGGAACCATGGAAGCGGAAGTGGATCATAGGGTGGGGGAGGGGGCGAAAATTCTGGGGGCCTTGAAGAATGTGTGGAAGTCGAGAACATTATCTCGGAAAGCAAAAATGGGTATGTTTGAAGGAATAGTGGTTCCAACAATGTTGTATGGTTGCGAGGCATGGGCTATGGATAGAGTTGTGCGTAGGAGGATGGATGTGCTGGAAATGAGATGTTTGAGGACAATGTGTGGTGTGAGGTGGTTTGATCGAGTGAGTAACGTAAGGGTAAGAGAGATGTGTGGAAATAAAAAGAGCGTGGTTGAGAGAGCAGAAGAGGGTGTTTTGAAGTGGTTTGGGCACATGGAGAGGATGAGTGAGGAAAGATTGACCAAGAGGATATATGTGTCGGAGGTGGAGGGAACAAGGAGAAGAGGGAGACCAAATTGGAGGTGGAAAGATGGAGTGAAAAAGATTTTGTGTGATCGGGGCCTGAACATGCAGGAGGGTGAAAGGAGGGCAAGGAATAGAGTGAATTGGAGCGATGTGGTATACCGGGGTTGACGTGCTGTCAGTGGATTGAATCAAGGCATGTGAAGCGTCTGGGGTAAGCCATGGAAAGCTGTGTAGGTATGTATATTTGCGTGTGTGGACGTATGTATATACATGTGTATGGGGGGGGGGGGGTTGGGCCATTTCTTTCGTCTGTTTCCTTGCGCTACCTCGCAAACGCGGGAGACAGCGACAAAGTATAAAAAAAAAAAAAAAAAATATATATATATATATATATTATACTTTATCGCTGTTTCCCGTGTTAGCGAGGTAGCGCAAGGAAATAGACGAAAGGCCCAACCCACCCACATACACATGTATATACATACTCATCCACACATGCACATATACATACCTATACATTTCAACGTATATATATATATATATATATATATATATATATATATATATATATATATATATATATATATATATATATATACATATATATATATATATATATATATATATATATTTTTTTTTTTTTTTTTTTTTTTTTTCATACTATTCGCCATTTCCCGCGATAGCGAGGTAGCGTTAAGAACAGAGGACTGGGCCTTTGAGGGAATATCCTCACCTGGCCCCCTTCTCTGTTCCTTCTTTTGGAAAATTAAAAAAAAAACGAGAGGGGAGGATTTCCAGCCCCCCGCTCCCTTCCCTTTTAGTCGCCTTCTACGACACGCAGGGAATACGTGGGAAGTATTCTTAATCCCCTACCCCAGGGATAATATATATATATATATATATATATATATATATATATATATATATATATATATATATATATATATGTCTGTGTGTGTGTGAGTATGGGGGTGAGTTGGGCCATTTCTTTCGTCTGTTTCCTTGCGTTACCTTGCAAACGCGGGAGACAGCGACAAAGCAAAATAGGGGACGGGAGCGGGGGGCCAGAAATCCTTCCCTCCTTGTATTTTTAACTTTCTAAAATGGGAAACAGAAGAAGGAGTCACGCGGGGAGTGCTCATCCTCCTCGAAGGCTAAGACTGGGGTGTCTAAATGTATGTGGATGTAACCAAGATGTGAAAAAAGGAGAGATAGGAGGTGTGTTTGAGGAAAGGAACCCGGATGTTTTGGCTCTGAGTGAAACGAAGCTCAAGGGTGAAGGGGAAGAGTGGTTTGGGAATGTCTTGGGAGTAAAGTCAGGGGTTAGTGAGAGGACAAGAGCAAGGGAAGGAGTAGCAGTACTCCTGAAACAGAAGTTGTGGGAGTATGTGATAGAATGTAAGAAAGTAAATTCTCGATTAATATGGGTAAAACTGAAAGTTGATGGAGAGAGATGGGTGATTATTGGTGCATATGCACCTGGACATGAGAAGAAAGATCATGAGAGGCAAGTGCTTTAGAGCAGCTGAATGAGTGTGTTAGTGGTTTTGATGCACGAGACCGGGTTATAGTGATGGGTGATTTGAATGCAAAGGTGAGTAATGTGGCAGTTGAGGGAATAATTGGTATGTATGGGGTGTTCAGTGTTGTGAATGGAAATGGTGAAGAGCTTGTAGATTTATGTGCTGAAAAAGGACTGGTGATTGGGAATACCTGGTTTAAAAAGCGATATATACATAAGTATACATATGTAAGTAGGAGAGATGGCCAGAGAGCGTTATTGGATTATGTGTTAATTGACAGGCACGCGAAAGAAAGACTTTTGGATGTTAATGTGCTGAGAGGTGCAACTGGAGGGATGTCTGATCATTATCTTGTGGAGGCTAAGGTGAAGATTTGTATGGGTTTTCAGAAAAGAAGAGTGAATGTTGGGGTGAAGAGGGTGGTGAGAGTAAGTGAGCTTGGGAAGGAGACTTGTGTGAGGAAGTACCAGGAGAGACTGAGTACAGAATGGAAAAAGGTGAGAACAATGGAAGTAAGGGGAGTGGGGGAGGAATGGGATGTATTTAGGGAATCAGTGATGGATTGCGCAAAAGATGCTTGTGGCATGAGAAGAGTGGGAGGTGGGTTGATTAGAAAGGGTAGTGAGTGGTGGGATGAAGAAGTAAGATTATTAGTGAAAGAGAAGAGAGAGGCATTTGGACGATTTTTGCAGGGAAAAAAATGCATTTGAGTGGGAGATGTATAAAAGAAAGAGACAGGAGGTCAAGAGAAAGGTGCAAGAGGTGAAAAAGAGGGCAAATGAGAGTTGGGGTGAGAGAGTATCATTAAATTTTAGGGAGAATAAAAAGATGTTCTGGAAGGAGGTAAATAAAGTGCGTAAGACAAGGGAGCAAATGGGAACTTCTGTGAAGGGGGCAAATGGGGAGGTGATAACAAGTAGTGGTGATGTGAGAAGGAGATGGAGTGAGTATTTTGAAGGTTTGTTGAATGTGTTTGATGATAAGAGTGGCAGATATAGGGTGTTTTGGTCGAGGTGGTATGCAAAGTGAGAGGGTTAGGGAAAATGATTTGGTAAACAGAGAAGAGGTAGTAAAAGCTTTGCGGAAGATGAAAGCCGGCAAGGCAGCAGGTTTGGATGGTATTGCAGTGGAATTTATTAAAAAAGGGGGTGACTGTATTGTTGACTGGTTGGTAAGGTTATTTAATGTATGTATGACTCATGGTGAGGTGCCTGAGGATTGGCAGAATGCGTGCATAGTGCCATTGTACAAAGGCAAAGGGGATAAGAGTGAGTGCTCAAATTACAGAGGTATAAGTTTGTTGAGTATTCCTGGTAAATTATATGGGAGGGTATTGATTGAGAGGGTGAAGGCATGTACAGAGCATCAGATTGGGGAAGAGCAGTGTGGTTTCAGAAGTGGTAGAGGATGTGTGGATCAGGTGTTTGCTTTGAAGAATGTATGTGAGAAATACTTAGAAAAGCAAATGGATTTGTATGTAGCATTTATGGATCTGGAGAAGGCATATGATAGAGTTGATAGAGATGCTCTGTGGAAGGTATTAAGAATATATGGTGTGGGAGGCAAGTTGTTAGAAGCAGTGAAAAGTTTTTATCGAGGATGTAAGGCATGTGTACGTGTAGGAAGAGAGGAAAGTGATTGGTTCTCAGTGAATGTAGGTTTGCGGCAGGGGTGTGTGATGTCTCCATGGTTGTTTAATTTGTTTATGGATGGGGTTGTTAGGGAGGTGAATGCAAGAGGTTTGGAAAGAGGGGCAAATATGAAGTCTGTTGTGGATGAGAGAGCTTGGGAAGTGAGTCAGTTGTTGTTCGCTGATGATACAGCGCTGGTGGCTGATTCATGTGAGAAACTGCAGAAGCTGGTGACTGAGTTTGGTAAAGTGTGTGAAAGAAGAAAGTTAAGAGTAAATGTGAATAAGAGCAAGGTAATTAGGTACAGTAGGATTGAGGGTCAAGTCAATTGGGAGGTAAGTTTGAATGGAGAAAAACTGGAGGAAGTAAAGTGTTTTAGATATCTGGGAGTGGATCTGGCAGCGGATGGAACCATGGAAGCGGAAGTGGATCATAGGGTGGGGGAGGGGGCGAAAATCCTGGGAGCCTTGAAGAATGTGTGGAAGTCGAGAACATTATCTCGGAAAGCAAAAATGGGTATGTTTGAAGGAATAGTGGTTCCAACAATGTTGTATGGTTGCGAGGCGTGGGCTATGGATAGAGTTGTGCGCAGGAGGATGGATGTGCTGGAAATGAGATGTTTGAGGACAGTGTGTGGTGTGAGGTGGTTTGATCGAGTAAGTAACGTAAGGGTAAGAGAGATGTGTGGAAATAAAAAGAGCGTGGTTGAGAGAGCAGAAGAGGGTGTTTTGAAATGGTTTGGGCACATGGAGAGAATGAATGAGGAAAGATTGACCAAGAGGATATATGCGTCAGAGGTGGAGGGAACGAGGAGAAGTGGGAGACCAAATTGGAGGTGGAAAGATGGAGTGAAAAAGATATTGTGTGATTGGGGCCTGAACATGCAGGAGGGTGAAAGGAGGGCAAGGAATAGAGTGAATTGGATCGATGTGGTATACCGGGGTTGACGTGCTGTCAGTGGATTGAATCAGGGCATGTGAAGCATCTGGGGTAAACCATGGAAAGCTGTGTAGGTATGTATATTTGCGTGTGTGGACGTATGTATATACATGTGTATGGGGGTGGGTTGGGCCATTTCTTTCGTCTGTTTCCTTGCGCTACCTCGCAAACGCGGGAGACAGCGACAAAAAAAAAAAAAAAAAATATATATATATATATATATATATATATATATATATATATATATATATATATATATCCCCTGGGGATAGGGGATTAAGAATACTTCCCACGTATTCCCTGCGTGTCGTAGAAGGCGACTAAAAGGGGAGGGAGCGGGGGGCTGGAAATCCTCCCCTCTCGGTTTTTTTTTCTTTTTTTTTTCCAAAAGAAGGAACAGAGAATTGGGCCAGGTGAGGGTATTCCCTCAAAGGCCCAGTCCTCTGTTCTTAACGCTACCTTGCTAATGCGGGAAATGGCGAATAGTTTGAAAGAAAAAGAATAATATATATATATATTATATATATATATATATATATATATATATATATATATATATTGTGCGTGTGTGGGCATTTGTGTATATACATGTGTATGTGGGTGGGTTGGGTCATTTCTTTCGTCTGTTTCCTTGCGTTACCTTGCAAACGCGGGAGACAGCGACAAAGTATAAAAAAAAAAAAAAATATATATATATATATATAATATATATATATATTATATATATATTATATTTATATATATATATTATATATATAATATATATATATATATAATATATATATATATTTTTTTTTTTTTTTGTTTTTTTTTTTTTTTTTTTTTTTCATACTATTCGCCATTTCCCGCGATAGCGAGGTAGCGTTTAAGAACAGAGGATGGGGCCTTTGAGGGAATATCCTCACCTGGCCCCCTTCTCTGTTCCTTCTTTTGGAAAATTAAAAAAAAAAAAAATTATATATATATATAATATATATATAATATTTATATATATATTATATTTATATATATATATATATAGTCTTGGAAAATCGCATATTTACCAAATGGCATCCTAGCTTCGTCTCTTCGATGTATATCAACTGACTTATATTTCTCTCTAGTGTCTACCCTGATGATGTGATTATTACACGAAAGTGCACTTGGAAAACTTATCGTGTTTCATTTTCCCCATGGACTCATAGGAATATCTTGATCACGCGCAAAATTGTGATCCTTTCCAATATATAAGTATGTATATTTTGAGTAATGTATGTATACTTCTGCCCCAGGATCCCTTTTAGGGGCTCCCGCTCACTCCAGTAAGCCAATAATTCCACCGGGCATAATCACAGGTGAACCACAATGAGGTGTGTGTTTGTCCTGGTGGTGTGAATACAGGTACCAGAGGTATAGGTGGTCACTGTTTTCGTGGGTAGGTTGCATCCTGCGCGTAAGGAGCTTTACGACACGCCGAGTCCATGTTTGTCGTGTTAGAGACGTGCGGTTTTGTTCAGAGCGCAGACTGAAATGTGACTCATACATGTCTGGTAACATGGTTTTTATATAGTGGAGTTGGGTTTGGGCGAGGAGGGACGACTGTTTAGTGGAGTAGTTCGTAGAGGTGGGTGATCTGGGAAGATAGGTTGTGAAGTATGAAGAAGGAGTGAGCTTTTCATCCCTGCGTTTAAGATTATTGAATGGTTATGGGGTATTTAGGTGTGCTGGGGTTAGTGCTTCTACAAAGACTGGTTTGGCCAAGCACGTTTAGGTGGGATTGTATTGAAAATGTTTCGTTTCTTATTCAACCAATGATTATTCTGAGTGTTTTGTGGATGCACTGCGGGCTTGCAAGCAATCCAATCCTTCACATTTGATTATCAAACTGCTTAATAGTTTCACTATCATGACGATGATCATTATCATTAATGTCATGGGTGTCGTTACCATACCAACATTCATTTAGACCTTACCATGAACCTGTTCTTGTCACGGGCGGCTTGGCGTATGGTATGGCGTGGAAGGCGTGGTAGTCCCGCCCACTCCTGCTCTTCTTGACCACGCCTCTCACCAGGCCGCCGCTCACACGCACTTCGGCGCCAACGATCCCACACACGCCCACCACCACTGCAAGCACCACCGTCCACGCCCTAATGCTCCAGCCGTCGGCGTCATGATCACCCGTTTTTTGAGATAAGCGATCGACCTTTCCTTTAGGATAAAAGCACATATTCTTATAATGGAAAAAACATTTACTGGAAACACACAGTGCGGTGTACGTTTGATATCAGGATTTAATTAATTACTGATGATGATAATCAATCATCATAAGAATGATCCACACCAAATGAGGGATATATCACCTCGAGCAATAATTCATCTTATAAACATGACCTTCACAATTCTAATCTTCGTTGCCGGATTCTGCAGCGACATGGAAAGAAAATCTGCGCAGGTGCTTCCTTAAGGGTTCAGGGAGACGAACGTTACAGGGTAAAGGTCAAGGCTGCACGGTAGTGGTCACAGTGCAGCAACTCCTGCTCGGGGGATGAGGCCATGGCATCACGTTATCATGCAGCAACCAAGATTGTTCTCATATCAAAACTCTACATATTCTAAGCGTCTTGGCAGAAAACATAAATCTCTAATCCCAAATGGCCCCAGAATAATATTCCTCTCAGCTTTATGAAGAATTTGTGAACTGGAGAGTAGAAGACGAATCTTTATCAAACACGCCAAACTGTGGAAAAGAGATCTGGGTCCGTGTGAAATGATCAATCTGTGCGTTGACTTGGTCCTCAAACTGCTCACTGAACGTTACCTATGGATGAATGACCTTTGCAGCATAAGTTGAATGCGTCGTCTCCACTTAATCATTCCTTTGATGCGGAATATATTATCATTCGTAAAAGACTTCCTCGTATACCCGGGTCGCTGCTGGTCCAAAGCATCACAAAACCTCTCCGTTTTCGGAGGCATCGCACCAAAACTAGACCTGTTTACGTAACGTTGTCTCCATATAGTTTCAATCTTTGGTGGATGAATTTCATAGTTTTGCTCTGTGTGTATGGAAATCAAATCCCGTTGTGTTCTTCAACGTTTGATCATATTTTCACAATGCCATCTTGAAACCTATAGACGTAAGGAGAAGCTGTTGATAATGTTGAAAGGCACTGCACTCATTCATCCTTACACAGTAACGCGTTTCTAATCATGAGGTATTATTGCTTTCCTGAAACATACCGCCTTGTAATGACTTGGGTTCGTCAGACACGGACAAAAGGCCGTCTTAGAGGCAGTAAGGATGGTAATATTAACTTGGGCGGTTGCTGTTACTTCCTACTGACACGGATGGTGTAAGATGGCTCCGGGCATCATTTAAGTTAGGACGTTGGCGCTTCCTTCAACGAATGCTGTTCACAGTATTCTCTCTTCTAGTTCTCTCTCTCTCTCTATATATATATATATAAATATAAACTGTGTACTCAGCTTCTATAAGCAACAAGAGTCAAAACACTACATATCTGGAGTAGAAACTTTTATTATCTTTATTTTTCACAGTTCAATTCAATACAGTGCCTTAGAACAGAATTTCGGGCAGGGGCCAGACAAGCTTTTAATGATGTAGGAAGAAGAAAATGGAGGAAAACTGCAGTATCAAGATAAAAAAAAAAGTTAACTGTATTCTACGGATTCTAAAAGATGTATCACACTACACTAATGCTGCCCCCTAACAATGCACTTGCTGAATAGTGATGAAAGTTAAAATGCTTGCTGGCCTGAGGCAAACAAGCCCTGTGGATGGATGGGTCCAGAAATGGTGGGAATAGAACTTTTATTTAATAAATAAAACCCCCACAAAGACACAAGAGAGATGGAGTATGGTAAATTCACTGATGACTATAATATATATCTAACCCATGAGTGCGTACCACTTTGAGTATACATTTTTGAGTTTCACATTTCTTTCAGTATAATAGGTTTCTTTATTTAATGCTCCAAAAACTAAAGGTATCACATGTTCCCATTATACAACAATCATGGATAGGTTAAGGGTAATAAAAATTACAATACTATGTATGTATGTGTGTGTGTTTGCGTGCATGTGCGTGAGCTCATATTTTGTGTACGTGAAAACAACAAGACCCACGGGGAAAGCGAGATGTGATGGTAATCTGCAATAGCTGGTAAACATAAAGCAGTCACATGGACTCTGCACCATTGATTACATGCTTCTCGCCTACAGCATCTGTTGCTATAATTTACTTCTCCAAACAGGATCATAGGAGGAGTAACCATGGACGCGGTATGTTGAGATGAATGAACACAGTAAACCCTTGTGTGTACATTAAAGCAGTATATTTCCTAGTTTGGCTCCATTACTGGGTCATATACATGAATGCAACATGCTGCTAAATCTCACCCTAACCCTTTTTTGGATATCCAACAAATAATAAAGTAATCAAGAAATTGTATAAAACTTGGTAAAACCCATAACCAAACCCTGAGCTAATACCTAAATTTTACCTTTCTTCTAAAGAAGAAATAACTCAAGGCTACAAATACAATACCCTAATATCTTTGAGAAGAATGCCACAATATATCAACTACAGTAACAAGAGAAGCAGTAGTTCTTAAAACTACTGACCCACATGAAATTATCAAACAATTCCTTAACCTTGGTTCAGAAATCATAGGACTGATGATATCGAGTGATATGGACATGTCTTCATTACAACAGTGTGATATTCATTAACAATGAGCATTTTACTAGCCTAAGTGATTCAATTTCACATTCTATTAAGCAATTTTCAGGCTACCATGCTAGGCATGATATGATCAGGTTTATGGTACCCTTTTGAATCAGATCACATGCTTTAATTCATAACCAAGGCCTCTGTATCATGTCAAAACAAATTTTGACAAATCAGACAAATTTCTGCTTTGTGGTACAGTGGTATTCAGGAGACTGATGCCCTTGTCTGGAACCAGTGCAGTTCTCTGCTTGAAATGGTAAATGGACGAAACAAATGGTTTTGAATAAAGCACTACCTATCACCTTAAACTGTCCTTCAATGACTGACCTAATGAGATAAACACATTCAGTAGTAAGCTATCCCTAACCATCCTCATTCTGACTGTACATGTCATATGCTTTAAAGCAAAAATCAAGCTCTTCTCTCTAAACTGATTTTCTACTTTGGGTGTGGGGTTGAAAAGACTAATACTATCTAATAGAGAAAAATGAACCAAAAGGTTGTGGTCGCTCAAATCATACTATACAACATGGAATCCCTCTACAAAATCTGCCAAGTATGAAAAAAATATATATGCTGCCATTAAAGAATGGCAAAAAACATATGAAAGGAAAAAGGGAGTCAAACTTAACAATGAGTAAATTAATATAAAAAGCTCCTTTTTAAAAAAAATGTTTTGAATAACTAATATGTCATTAAATCATTAACATTACAACCTGCACAATACACTTGTCATACGAATGCTGTGCAGTGTAAAAGAGGTAACAGTAATTAATTACAACCTGAATTTAGTTTGTGTTCAGGTAACTTAATCTGTTAGGTAAAGCCACAAAAATATAAAGAAGAAAAGACTACTTTTTAAAAATGAATATGACTACCACCACACAATAATGAAGCAATATCATTTAAAACTAAAAACAATTAACACTGCTTTTTTAAGTGTTCACATATTATTGAATACGAACCATCTGGATACTTAGAAAAACAAATGAAACATGTCTGTACATATTACACCTAAAAATTAAAATTTCATGAACACAAATATTATATCTCCAAACTCATATTTTTTGCACATACTGGATATATCCTTCATGAAAGTTTTATGAAACTGACACTCCCTTGACAGAAAAGAGAGAAAATGAAGCAAAGCCAACTGGGAGAAAAACAGGTTAGCAATTTTCTCATCATACATCATCAGGATTCACACACTTACTGAAATGTTAAAACTCCAGACCTATTTTTGCCTATTGAGGCCATTTTTACATGGAAGAATTCACATTTGGTATATTCTCAGTTCTAAAGAACAGTAAATCTACCAACACTATTAACCTTTTCCATACTTGTTCACTAACATACTTCCCTCATAAGCAAGGTGACATCAGGAACAGATACCAGAGCCTTCAGGCAAAATATCCTAGCTTATGCTTCTTACCCTCCTCATTTCATAGATAATACTGAAATACTAATTTAAGAATACAAATAAAATTTCAAATATAAATAATCTAAAAAAGATGTCTCAGAGGATTTCAAACCACATATTTGACCCTTAAGTTGAACTTCAAATCAAATGGCCATATCAAAGCTATTTTTAGACTTTTACGCCTGAATTAACAAATATGCAAAAACTGTAAGTTATTCATACTTTTGGAGACATGTAGGAAAACTTATTGTGAACTCTTCAGTTTTAAGCATTAATCTATGAAAATATAAAAGGGAACATTCTTGGGCAATCAAACAGAAGTCCAGTCAGAAGCATAATGGAACTATTCTACTAATGAGCTGCTCATTAATTAGATGGTTATCTGCAGTGAATCCAGCTTCATCTGTTACATAATTAAAAGTCATTCTAAGTGAGCCAATGTGTTGGATAGAATATAATTTTGTTGATAAACTGACAGTCTCAAACTAACTACAACACATCTGAACACTTTGTGCACAAAGCAGTCTCTGAATGAAAGTCTGGAAACAAAAATTTTGCACTTGTGTAAAGACTACCTTTCATGTACAAGTGAGTGAGCATTTCACATGAGAAGCAGCTGAATATTCACTCCACATTTAACAGAACAAACAAGATGATTGCAGCTGGGGTAAGGATGGTCTGGAGATGCTAAGTCAGTGTCGGTCTTATTGGTCAGTCTCAGAAGGACATAATGAGATGACTGCAAATTTCATTAAAAATTACTTGCTTTATTTCATGCATTTAGAATTTCCAACAGGGACTATCTACTTTGAGACATGGGCATTTGTCTTCTCTACCCTTAGCCCAGGGCAGAAAAAGAATGTCATGATGCCTATTTCTCATTGAGGTCACTGGTGCATGGAACCCTCTGTATAGGTAGCACCTTGCAGGTAGCAAAGATGCCACCAAAGTGCTGCATCCCTCCCATGAGAGAAGAGTGATGGCGATGGTGGTAGTGGAAGTGGTGGTGTAGTAAGGTACACTGGACAGCTAGTAGTTAGAACCCTCTGGAGGCTGTGTTAGCTTCATATTTTCCTTCATAGTCATAAGGCGCCTCAGCTCCTGTAGCACTGTCTTAATAGTGTAATTTCTTTGCCAATGTGTCAGGACAGATACATGTCGACAATCCACCTGCAAACAAAAGCAATGACTAGAGTATAGTAAAGAGAAGGGCTATGAGCAATGACTAGAGTATAGTACAGAAAAGGGCTATGAACTATGTGTAGAAGCAACATATAAGTTTATGTAATCCAAGACAGATATGAATCTAGGTCTCACCCTCCAGTCACCTTGAATGGAAAATCAATCCCAACTTAATAAAACATAAACCATTTATGACCACATATGACATTCACTCCCCACACCCAAAACATCAATACACAAACTAACTGCCCTTAGAACACTAAATGGCATCAGACTTGGACAAGGAAAAGAATCCAGTGGAATCCTCTATAAACAATGCAATCGTCCTCTCAAAAGCAAATACCACAAAGCTGCAAGTCATATAAAGAACAGCACCCAACAAACAGTGTTATGCAGGTGGAGTCCAGTAACACCATATATAGAAGACAAATACAGAGGAGGGTGAATGAGTTGAAGAAATGCTTGAGAACAATACATGGTGCATGGATGGTTAAGAGAGTGAGAAGTGATATGGTAAGGGAGAGGTGTGGTAATAATATGAGAGTGGTTGTGAGAGCTAAAGAGGGTCCTGAAATGGTCTGGCCATACGGAGAGAATGAGCAAAGAGAGGATGACACTGAAGATGAGTGTCTGGAGTGGTGGGGAAAAAGAAGAGGTAGACCAAATTGGAGATGGATGGATTAAGTGAAGAAAAGATTTTGAGTGCTCAGGGCTGGGACATGCAAGATGGTGTAAAGTATACAAAGGATAGATTGAACTGGAACAACATGGTATACGAGACAATGTGTTGTCAATGGACCGAACCACAGAATATAAAGAAGCAAACTGTCCCAGAACCTTTTCCTGAATTCAGGCAAACTAACATGAATAATATTTCATTCATATACAAAATTTCTTTAAGATTCTGGTGATTTATAAAAGACAGCTACAAGAAAGATGGCAGCTGTAAAACCCCTGCTATTAAATGGGTTGAACTGATGCACCAAACCTAACATAGGGGTGAAGTAACTGGTTTGAAATAATGACTCAAGTAATATGATGCACTGGAAAGAGGATTAACCCAGTCATGTTACAGGGTTAAGCCTCAAAACAATTTCCTTGTAACATTTTATGAAGGTCTATGAATTCAAGGATAGCAACAATCTACTTACATCTCCGGTCTGGCTGTTAACTCCCTGCATGTTGATTCGACTGATAAAGCGGATGTTTGGCGGATCATCTGGATATTCTGAACCACATTCTATCTTTAAGGAGTACATCCGGTTCTCAAAATTTGTCTGAAAGAGATAATATAAATATGATTATTACAGTGAACTAATCTGGAAATCAAGTTGCTTTCACAAAAATTCTTGTATTTCTCAAGAAACCATGTTTTCTGATGGTGTAAAAAAGAAATATGTGTCCAAAAATAAAGACTCATTCAGAAAGAAAAATTACCAGAGACAGAAGTGGTTACAGACAGTATCAACAGAGTAAACATCAAACATAATACATAAAAGTGCTATTTCAGAAAAATGGCTGCTCATGAGAAGACATATGTGCCAACAAACTTGCATGAACACAGTCCAGTTCTGTAGTTCATCTAAGACTGGAAAAAGATTATGCATCATTTTTCACAGGGAGTGGCTAGGTTTATAAATTATTTTTCTCCATGCATCGTACTTCCACAAACCTGCTTGCTATAATTTTTCACCACAAAATTTTTTCTGCTATTTATATCAATGGCATTCTTGAAGTAGTTCATGAATGACTTTCAAGCCTAGTTCATACAAAATACATCTCACCAATACACATATATGCCATTAGTATACTCCTTCACTGTCACCATAATGTTCACAGTAACTTCATAGAATTAAGTTGACATCCACTCCTCTTAAACCTATAATTGAATCATGATGCCATTGTATCATCTTTTTTTTCTTGCTTATGATTACCAAAATTTATTACTACAAGCTGTCTCCCTCTTTATTATCAATATAAAGTTTCCTACTATTCATTAGAAATATGCATGCATCCCTATCCTCAGAAATTTCAAACAATCCTTTATGCTGACACACCTCAACAACATAAGCCCTTACCTTCTTATTTTCATGTGCGAGGGGGCCAGTGACAGCACCAGACATGACACTTTGGCCATACTAAGGATCAAGATTTCATCAAGGATTCTCATGAAAGTTTTGGTATTAAAGTTACCAAAATCAAAGTTAACTAAAGACTTATATGAAACCTACTTTAAGGCACCACTCTCCTCACTGTTCATCCTCAGACTGGTTATGACAATAAGAGTTTTGTGTATCCATCATTCTTTCAACCCTTAACCACTCAGCACATAACAGTATATGCACGTGTCTGGGTAACCTCTCTGCCTGTACAGACTGAGATTTCCTGCCATAATTTCATTGCTAAGTTCTGGATAGGAATGGGAATGGAGCACATATCAGTGACAAATGCCTTCACAGGACATATTAATGTTCTCTTACCTTCCATGCATGTTCAAGGGAAGTATGATGTAGTTTGTGGTATGTTACTGCCATAATAAGAAATCACTCTTTCTGCTAATACACATAAGAGACCTCTGTAAATGTGAGTGATATCATATCTATGTAAATTATGTTCATAACAGTAAAAGGAAAATTATTCCATTATTATGTGACTGAAAAAGTGTTAAAACATGCATGGTGGCAACACTGCCCCCTGGTATCTACAGAAAAACTTTCCAGAGGATGCCCGCAACCAGCCATCACATCATCATTCCTTTATTATTTTGGCCTCTTAATCAAAATACTTATTAAATAATAAGACCAAATCTAGGATAAGCTTCAAAAGTCTGGTAACTGTCATCAAGTTTTTGAGCCAAACTGATGATATAGTAAACAATTCTCTAAAAGGCATAGGGACAGAACAGAGAAAATATGCACTACACCAACGTGGAAATGATCAAGTATGAAAAAATCACAAATATTTTTCCAATATCATCCAATATGATGGATAATTAATTACATAATTAATACAACAGTTGCTCTATGAGAATTAGACACTTGGGACACCTGCAAGGCAGCATAGTTACAGGGAATAGAAGTGGTTGCAGTTAGTGGGGCAGCCAGTGACCAAGGAGGTGTATTACCAGTGCTACCTGCCTGGGTATTGGGAGAGTTAGTGACAGCTGCACAGTGAGCCAGCACTTCAATGGTTGTCAAGTTGTTCTCCTCTGACCCAGGTAGCTGTCTTTTCTTTCTGCCTCACTCACAAGTGGACTACTGGAATTTTTTCCACAAACATACAATCTCTCCTTGTCACGCATAACACTTGACAATACTTGACATGCAGCTCATTCTTTGTAACTCTAGATTTTTCTGTGGTGAGCATTATTTGCTAGCCCTGCCTTTTAGCAAAATGGTAGGAACAACAGATAGAAATACTAGATAGGGACATTAGGTAGAAGTAGTAGGTAGGAACATTAGGGAGGAGCATTAGGTGGTAGTAGTAGTCAGCAGGAACATTAGGTAGGAGTCTCTACAAACACTATGCTGAACTTGTCCTCTGTCAGTAAACTGTTAAGAAGACTCTATTGCCATAGCCACCTTCCTGAGGGAGTTCTGGAAGGGAACAGGCATCAAAGATAAAGACTGATGATAGAATAAAAATAAGCGGAAATATTGTTTGGAAAAAATAGAAAAATATCAGTATCAAATACCATAGCCAAAGTTGGTATTTCTTTTTTAAAGTTCTGATGCAGGTTAAATTCCAAGTTAAATCTTTTTATATGAGGCATAAAATACAAACCGTAATTTTGGCTCTTAAGCCATTCACTTTTACTTGAATGCTTGAAAACAACCAAATAAAGTCTCATGGCCAAAGGTTGAATTTTGCATCTATGATGCCTGTTCCAACCAGAACTCCCTCAAAGGGGTGGCCATGACAACAGTCTCCATAACTAGTGAACTCCACTCCCGCTTCTTAGCCTTTGGTGCCTCATACTTAACAGACCACTGGCAGAGAGCAACACTAGCACAGTGCTTGCAGAGGCTACTACCTAATGTTACTACCAATTACATCTATCAAATGCTCCTTCCTACAACTACCCAATGTTCCTACCTAATGCTCCTGCCTAGATGTTCCTACTTAATGCTTCTGCCTAAATGTTCCTACCTACTACTTTTATCTACTACTCCATTTTGCCAAAAGGCAGGGCTAGTGCAGGAAAATCTAACATCACAAAGAATGAGGTGCGTGAATAAAGTGTTGTTAAGTGTTACATATCACAAAGAGAGAATATGTTTGTGGACAGAATGCCAAAAGTCCAAGAGCAAGAGAGGCAGAAAGACAGCTATCTGGGTCAGAGGAGAGCAACCACTTAAGTGCTGGCTCACTAAGCAGCTGTCACGAACCCTCCTGACACCCAGGAGGGTCATTGTCTGCCTACTAAATACTACCTGTGCAACTTATGAGATACATTGACTTAAGACTTTGAACACACTGCATGACTATATTCAAATGAATTTCCAACACTGTGATACTTATTGCAGGGTTCGATTTTCTCTAAAGCAGCAAAGAAATTATTTCCATTAGTGTTGTTTGACACCACCCCTCAAGATTTTATACAAACATCATGCAATCTTTGCTGTCACACTGACGTGCACAGAGATTGTTCTTTTGCACCAATTTTTATGTAAATATGTTCTTTTTATGAAGCAGTAAAATACTATAATACTGAAACTGTATAACATGAGACTGGTTTTTCTGTCATAACCATCCCTCAAAAAGTTCCCTTTAGGACTCAACCTTTAATGATAAAATCTATCTTGCAAAGTTCCCTTTAGGATTCGACCTTTAATGATAAAATCTATCTTGCACACATCAAATATCACATGTATGCTATAATAAAATTGTATTCCTGTGCTTTGCATGTTGATTTATCTAACATCAAGCTGAATCATACCAATTCGTTAACCCCCCCCCCCGAGATGAAAAAGTATGTGCATTTATACAGGAGTATCATGACGTTTCATGGCACTGAAAACGTATAGGATATGTTTTGAATATCTTTTGGCCTTATTGGAATTAAGTGGGCCCGTTACTATACAATTTCCTCCTGAACATATCTGTACATATATACTGATTTTTTTTTTTTTTTAAATAAAAACCACACTTTCACAAAACACTGATTTCAGCTACTTTCAGTGCCACACATGGACACTATTACTTTTTCACACAAATATTATAAAACATCACGTAGCATTATTTTTTTGGGGAAAATGATATCTAAGGGAAGTGGCCTAGGAAATGAAGTACCCATCTGAACTAATTCATGATACAATACTAATCAATTACTTAGATGAAGCGAAACAAATGTATTCTGTTTCCATGAATGCTAGATTTACGGTTCTCGAGTCGTGAGAAGAGTTAAGCTGAAGGTTCAAGTGCAGTTCCCAAAGAAAGAGATGAATGGATAATCATGATGGACAAAGTAATTCCTAATTGTCTACAATACTACAGATACCAATATCATCTATATATCAAGGTTTTGGCACATTTCAGGATTCTCCAATGATATAATTTTCATGTTTGCTGTTCATTTCATTTTTCCATTCCATCTTCTGACCTTCCTCTATGTATATAATCATTTACATCACTGAAGTATGCTTTCCTGTAGTTATCAGTACAAGCACTCTATAATAAGTTACTACGATTCAGTTACACATTAGTTTACTTAACTAATACTTTCAAAATCCTTACATCCCTCTCCTTCCTTTATTCTTCACTCTATCCATCTTCCAAAGTCAACTTCCACAGATGAGAAAATTCTTCTGAAATGCCAGCTTTCTACTTCCAATCCCACTATTAGGACTAAAGGTTTACCACCATGCAATGATGTGAAATGTACTACATTTGAGGATTTATAACATATGGCTCTTCCCTCTAAAGTTTAAGTTACTGGGGCCCCTACTGAAAAGGTTGAACCCTTCTTGCTTTTCACTTCCAACGATATATGTGTCATGTGCAAACACGTCTGGTAAGAATCCATATTTTCAGGGATATGAAGATAAAGTTTATATCTAATCACTTTACATAAAACTCCAGTAACTATTCTACCATGTGGTACCAAATAATAGTTGATGTGATTTTTTTGTCAGACAAAACAACATGACTGACCCATCTCTGAATGCAGTCCTGACAAGTTCATGGCACAATTGTGAATTTTACTGCTAGCTACCACATGCTTGAGCTGTCTGAGATACACGACATAAAAAATACACCTTATTCTAATTCGTTAGAATAATAGTGACAGGTTACCAGTCCAAATGCTCAAACAGGAACATGTGGACACTTACCCTAGGTGGTCCAATGATCATGCCTGTCCAATTGGTGAGAGTCATATCAGAGTCATCTTCCAATCCCCAGGAAATAGTGCCATCTCCAACACCCTTCTGACCAGCCTCTAATTCCTCCAGCAAGCGGAAGTTGCGCGGGACCACTGAAAACATAAGAACACACAAAATCAAAGTTAATAAAATCTAAGTTATTGCCATACAAAAACTTAATTGATGATGTGATTTGATTTAGTGCAATTTGTAATTTGCTAGAACTAAGTGGTTATTCAACTCTTTTTAGCAAGAAAAAGATATCCTGACACTTAAGGATATTTACATAAAATTATATAATGTGGCCTCCTTTAAGATATATGAAAATTTTAAAACATTTGTAGAAAATTCTAAATTCTTGCTTCTTTTAAGAAATTCATCTGTCTACTTACATTAACATTATTGTCTACAATTCCTCCAATTCTATTCCTTCAATTGTTATATAATCAATATTTGACTCATGTTATATCTCTGATGTTCCGTCAGTAACTGTTCCATGGTAATATTGCAAATGCAGGCATCAAATATTGGGGCATCTCATATTCGGCAAGAGACCATGGGTTCACATGGCACGACCAATTCTCAACTGTCTCAAAATGGCAATTCCCATTAAAGAAAGAATGCGTTACTTCAACTCTCTTGACCCTCTTTGGTGTATTTCATTACCTTTCAATGTCCAATCTAGCTTGACATTTAGATCTAACAGTTTTTAATCTACACATTAAAATGTTATGAGGTATAACTCTTGCAGAATGATAACTGGGTATCGCTGCTTTTGCATCAGCATTTGCCATTTCATCAGAGCTGATACCTATACGTCCAGGACAACAGCATAATTTTACATTGTTGTGCTTTGAGTGGATTCTCAAAAACCAATCTTGGACAATTATGAAAAGAAGAAAGTGAAAGTAGATGTGACAGACAAGGATGATGGCTCACAATGAGAAAATGACTAATAAGCTCCTGCAATTCTGAATCTTTTCACATTTGTATTTAAAACAAAAACCCGAGTGAATTACAACATTTTGGAGAATGAATCTGTAGTAAGTTAGTCATGAGGATCATGGAACTGTCAGTGGATGATGCTAAAAAGGAACTGAGACAGTGCAGTTCAAACAAATTATTAGGGCTGGACAAAACATATGAACCTACTTAAGAAATGTGCCCATGGACTATCTAAACTTTTGAAGGTGACATTTCTGAATTTGTCAGATGAGGGTTAAGCTCCCTGCTGAATGGGTAAAAGCCCAGATAACATTTTCAAGAAAGGTAACTAGTTGATGAAAACTTGTAACCTGTTTTGAGCTAAACAATTTGCACATTCTGAATCACAAATTAATGTCATGCAAGAGATGACATCAACCTGCTTAAAACCTTTGAAAAGTAAACATCATCATAAGACAAAGGTTATAACATTGACAGTGTTTCTAGATAGTCAAAAGGTATTTGATACTTTTCCCCACAAGGGGGGGTACTCCATAAATTGAAAGTATATGGTGTTTTAAGCAAAGTTCTTCAGCAGTCTAATGGCTTTCTAACAGATAATAGCATAAGTTTTAAAATATGATCAGAACTCATACTGAAGCACGGTGGACAGCAGAGTGCCATAAGGATCTGCTTTGCAACCTAACTTGTTCCTAGTATACATAAATTACATGCCAGAAATAAACAAGTACATATTACCATATTTCCAGGTGACACAAAAATTTGGAATGGTGCTGAGAGCATACAAGATAACTTGCTATTCCAGGGAGACCTTGGCAAGATAAGCAACTAGTCTAGAATCTAAAGTATAAAATTCCACGACGGAAAATCCAAAGGGTCTCATGGAGAGAAAACGAGAAATAAATACATGATGATAGATGGAAGTAATGGAAGTATGGTGGATGAGGGAGAGGTCACAGGACTGTTAATAAGTAATTAAGTGAAACTAACAAAGCAATGCATAAAAGCTGCCTGGAAAATGAATTATGATCTGAGATCTGTAGGGAAAACTTTGAATACCATGTAGAAGCTTGGTCACTACAATGCAAAATATCGTTCATCTGAAATATGGCAAGTGTAGAACCACCAAACCTACAGTTAGGCTACAGAAAAAAAAAACTATAAAGGAAGGTATGATTACTGGAGAAGAGACAGATGATTGGCGATCTGATGGAAACATATGCACAAGTTTTCTGAGGTACTATAAAGAGAAAACTGACTATGATCTTCAAACCAGCAAAATAATAATCTTTAACCTTTTTAGTGCTAATCTTCTCCATCTTGTCAAGCTTAGTAGAATGCAACTGGCCTTAATCAAGGCAACAAGCATTCCTTTTACAAGGTGAATTGTGCACACTTTCAAGGCCCTGTTGGTTAGCCACTGATGGCACCCCAAACAAAGGGTGCCATAAGAGCTGCTTGGAGGACCCATTACCTTGCTAGTGGCCAGGGTAGGGGGTGCATAACTTTTCTCGGACTTGCCACATCTGCAGCACCCACCACGCCCATATTTAGTATTGACAAATCCAGAGAGTAATAATTTTTTCCTAAACTTGGAATACTTAACTCTTAATTCGTAAAAAAAATAATGGATCTGTATTTGCACCACATCATGTAAAAAGTTATGACATTTTCTGTGTAGCTTCTGAAGATAGATCAATCTGGTACAAAATGTAATTTGTTTTAATTGGGAATGGTTAAATCAATATAGAAAATAATGGATTTTACATTTTTAACTTTTCATCAAAAAAAAAAAAAAAGCACATTAAAGGGATGCCTCAAAGTCAAATGAACAAAGAAAGGGTTAACATGGAAATTCAATGATATTTTATAAGAATAGGCCCAAACTACATACGAGACAAAATTTCATCAGCCACAGAATTTTAGGCAAAGGGGAATAGTCTGCCACACATGTAATAGATACCACACTCACAAACAAGTCTAAAATCATGCTTCAAAAACATCTGCCAGACATGAGTGGATTTTTGGCTACATCTACTTAAATCAATAAACTCTTAATTGTAAATTCAAGTATGAGCAAACTGATCAGATTCTGTTCACTCTGATGACAATGACAACAATGATTTGGACATATGAAGAGACCAGGGGAATAATTGTTTTGAACCCTATAAGAAAACTCTACCAGTATCTAAGCATAGCAGGTGATGATCTCTGAATATGCAATAAACTTATATAGTGTGTGACATCATAAGATTTTAAAGCCTACCTAATGCTGTGCCAAGGGTTAAATGTCTGATACACTAAGCCTGAATGCTTGTAGTTAAGTGGCTCATACTACTTTCTCCTCTTGTGCTAGTGATACAACTTTTTTTCATCCTATGAAAGTTCAAGACCATAATTACCCACAATATATGCATCAATGAACCCCATACATCAATTCATTGAGGAAGTAAATCACAAGATATGAAGGGGCTTGAATTACCCATGGAGCAACCTGTCCAATAAATACCATTAATATCATAAGTGCAATACGAATTCAGACAATCATGTCATTGGAAATTCTAAACGACATATAGTACAATGAGAAGGCAAGCTATCAAAAAGGAATGGAAAACGAAACGCTAAAGTTAGGATGAAGGCCAGCCTGATAAAGAAAGCAAACAATACCCTACACTTAATGGGAATAAAAAAAATCCATTTATACTCGATACACACCACACATTCTTATATTAGCCTTCACAACATGTTCATGCTATTATCGATGGATGAGAGATGGCAGATCTAAAGGGTACTAAAGAATCCTGTATAGGTTTGGCGTATGAGAGACAGCGTTATGTCAAACAAACCACCGCCTTAACCTGTGTTGGGTGCCGCCATTTTCGCAGTAAAGCCGCCCACGTCGCTCCTCCTCAGTCACTGTGAGTCTTTGGGAGTCTCGCCCTTGCCTGGAGGCTAAGCTGGTGGCCGCGAGGGGAGGCTAAACACGGCAAATAAGACTCAAAATATGACTCATCCACGGCCGGTACGTGACCGCTGCAATGACCAGCGTTCCAATAATGACGTCTGTTTATGTTTTCCCAATTGTTATTTTGCCAGAATCTGAACTATTCATTTTGTTATATTCGTTTTATTATATTCATAAATAACTAAATAACATAATATTGTCTCGGTATCGGGCAACTTGATATCTAATTTCCAAACAGAAATCGGAAAAATGGATAGAACTATATTGTGTCACTGTAAATTCTCAAAAGAATCGTCATTGATACACTGCTTAGGATGTAGGATAAGAAATTAATTTTTTTTCTTTATTTATTTGAATATAGTTGAAGCTATACGGGAAATGAATAATTAAGAAATTTATTGAAGAGTTTGTGTATACTAGAGAGCCATGCCGCCCTCAACGGTGTCTTCTGCTAGCACGTGAGGTAAGGTACAATTACACATTTATTTCTCCTGTATTACACCTTGTTCATCGTTCACACTAATGTAAGATGACACAGACAGGCCATTATTAAAGAAATATCAGACGAAACCGATGCTTATCTTTTGAATAAAGGAGTAATAGTGATAGGAAGGTACATGTTGATGGATGGATGGACGATTTGCTATTCATCTCGTTTAGATTTATCAGCTGTCACTCGTGCATTTAGTGAATTATGATATTTGGAGGATTTCGAAAGAAGATAATGTTTTGCATAATATGATGGCACCGAGACCATCCCGTCTTGTAGGAAGTGTAATTTTGAAGGCTTAAGTAAAGTCATGGACCATGCAACTGGTTGTCAGTTGCCTGGCATCATCTTGGGTTGCTGGCATCATGTGCACTTGGCCTCCTCCGTGTCTCTGACAACTAAGTGAATTTAGATTTTGCACAGAAGGATCACTAGGAAGGTATTTGATGAAAAGAAACTAGACTAGTTCTGGATTTGTTTGAAAGTGTTATTGTTCTCTATATAATGTCATCGACATTAATTTCGTGAACTGTATACAAAAACTTCAGTACAATGACATCTCCTTGCTACTAATTTTTCTTTATCTTTATTGATTTTCGTTGGCTGGCAGGAATGAAAAGAATGTTTTTCTGCCTGCCCGTAATAAGTACATTGATGCATGATTAGTGGATAATACTTATTAAATATGTAGACCTAGCATGTTATTTACGTTTGCCAAGGAGATTCTTAGCATATTATCTCTTGTTGATTTTTAGTTAAGATGTCAGTTACACGTGAGACAGAAGGTAAAGTTCAGGTGCATAATGTTATTACTGGAGAAAAAAGATTGCAGTTGTAGGAATAATTGTCTTGACTAAAGGAATCACTGCCATTGGTCTTTGATGTTATAGTTGAAGTTTAAGAAGGAAGGGTTTGGCTTGGAGGAGAGGGGATATTTGGGATTATCAAACAAAATAGCCAAAGGAGCTTAAAGTAAGGAGCTAGTACTGCATCTTTGACTTAAACTGTCAAATAACATATCAAATTATATATTCCTTGTATTATGATACTTGCTAACATACTAGTTATAGTTTCAAGTAAGTTGTCAATGAATGCCATGATAAATCAGTGGCGTGAATGGACACTTGTTCTTATATTACACATTAATTGTATACCCTTACCCAGCCCATTTTATGGATGTACATTTATTTGATAACATATTGGTGATAATCGTATGAAATGCAGGTTTTATGTCAAATAAGGTTTCCTCTTTGTGGTGTTAGTTTAGTAAATGAACATGTCTCATTAACCCCTTAACCATGGAGTTTGGTGTTCTTTCCAATCCCTTGAATTTGAATGTTTTGGGTTGTTTAGAAAATGCAGTAAACCTCATAAATTCACATCAACCTTACATATTCAAAGATACAGCTCAGATCCATCACCAGAACTTTGAGAGATTTGAATGAACCCTCATATGTCACTGAGAAGTCTTCATTTTTCTTTGGATTGTATTGCTGCTGGCCTGGACAGACCACTGAACTTCCAAACATAATTGATACATTAGAAAAATCCCATAAGACATGGTATTCCATTTTTTACTGTGTATAAATGACAATATATATGTTTACATTCCTCCCAAAGTCCATCTCGGAAATGAAATTGAAACCCTCTTTGAAAATTCTGGTGATGGGATTGCAGTATTCTTATAAAGGAAATGTATTTTGTATACTGATTTCACTCAGATATTGTTTGAAAGTTTTGTAGAATGTGCAGAAAATAGGCATAAGACTAAAGTGCCAAGTGAGTTGCCACTATACGTTTTAATGCTTATTTTACATGCTGAAAGATTGATTACTGATTATAATTGTTTTTTCTTTTTTATAAATCTTTTTTTAGTAATGAACATTATAATTGACTAATTATAAACATTATAACTGATTGATGATTTTTCATAATAGCATAATTATTAAAGTTTCTGAAATTACTACCCATGTCAGTTAGGTACAGTATTGTTAAAGGCTGGTGGGCACTGGCAACACTTTTACTATAAACACCTTCTGCCTTATTGTTGCTCAAAATATTTGTTCCTTAAAATCAGTCTCCACAGTAAGTGAAGACATCATCACTGTCAGGTAAATCAGGATCATAATCAGCCTAGCATTCTAGATTTAGCTGAAATTCATTAGATTTCCAAGAAACTCATGATAATGAACTTTGTTGACTGTCATTGGCATAGCTTGAGAATAACTGACTGTTGGGAGAAATTTTTGTGCGTTGGCACCACGGCGACCATCCATACGAAACTTGATGTGTAAATATGTATCAAGTGGAGTTGCCCGACTTTTGTATTTGCCTGTCTAGGAGAATTAAGGGGTTAAACTACATAGAGTAGGTTACTTCTTGATTCTAGGGGCACTACTGTATTGCTTGTTTTTTAACCGCAATTATTCTTGATTGTTAGTTATGTTTAGAATTAACAGAGATCACAGGAAATAACCAGGTATGACTTACCTTGGATTAGGTGAGGGAATGGTAGAACATTTACTTGTACTTTAGATAAGTTATGATGTCCATTTGAAAGCTTTCATGTAATAGGGAACATGAAATTCATTGGTGCTTACCTTTTTTTTGCCTGAGCATAGTAGCATCAGGAACAGATGATTGAATTATGTAGGAAAAAAATCCGTGCTTGGTTTCTTTCGTTCCAACATTTAGAAAGTGACGATACTGCTTACGCTCCTTTTAACTGCCAACTACAAATGTAGTAGGTTTGACAATAGTAGAATTTTCCACAGCCCTTTGGATATAACTGCAGCTTTTAATGTAAGAGATACATAGTTAAGTTGGGATTAACATTGGCAAAATGCTATTTTTTAAGCCTACCAGGATGTTCCAGATATGGAAAAGATTCTTTCATAGAGAGTAGAAAATTGATAGAGTGTGATATTTCGAGAAAGGATTGAGAACAATTTGGACTGTCCCAGGCGTTTAAACTTGGCTTGATAGCAAGGCAGGTACATCTTTATGGAGTACCACTTTTTTCACAGCACCCAGCAACCCCTGTGCATGCTTTTCCTTTTCACTTAACTTTACTGTAGTTGGAGATTGAGTTTTCCTTTCATATTATTTAAGATTACCTTTAAAGTTCTCTTTGAATGTCTAGATAAGGTAGTTGGTTGTTATTCCATCAGTCTCATAAAATCTTTTCTGTTTACACAGAAAGTGGGATGTGGCTATTAGAGTGTGCTAACACTCTAACAGATTAAAGTAATGAGTGATAAATTCCTCTAGTAAGTAAGGGAGCCATTGATTCTTTCAACTTCAGGTGGAAAAATTAAGAACACATGTCATGATTAGTTTGTCCCTCGGTGGTCTTTTGTACATCACCCATGGCCCTTAAAGTGATAAGGTGATTATTTCTTCCTTGCTTTCAACTTGCCCACCTCTGATCCATTCCCGGTGCCACCCCACCCACAGGAAACAGCAAATCTGTTTCCTGTGGGGTGGGGTGGCACCGGGAATGGATTGGAGGTGGGTAAGTATGAATATGTACATGTGTATATATGTCTGTGTATGTATATGTGTATATGTTGGTATGTATATGT